>NW_027444953.1:600000-927337 GCF_048569485.1 Anomaloglossus baeobatrachus
TCGATCCCTGTCCCCCATGGTCCCATGCCTGCTGCGTTGGTGATGATGAACGTCTGGACCTTGGTGATGTTGTTGTCCCTTGCGCATATGAATCCTCCTGTAGTTCCTCCCCTTCATGTTGTCCCACCCCCTGACTCCGAATAGTGTTTAGCGTGTGCTCCAGCATGTAAATGACTGGAATCGTCATGCTGATAATGGCATTGTCAGAGCTAAACATATTCGTCGCCATGTCGAAACTGTGCAGAAGGGTGCATAGGTCCTTGATCTGAGACCACTCCATCAGGGTGATCTGCCCCACCTCTGCATCTCGTTGGCCCAGGCTATACGTCATGACGTATTGCACCAGGGCTCTGCGGTGCTGCCACAGTCGCTGTAACATGTGGAGAGTTGAATTCCAGCGTGTCGCCACATCGCATTTCAGGCGATGAACCGGCAGGCCGAAAGACTTCTGGAGCGATGCAAGTCGCTCAGCTGCGGCGCTTGAACGGCGGAAGTGAGCAGACAGTTTTCGTGCCCTGTTCAGAAGGCCATCTAGGCCGGGATAGTGTGTTAAAAATTGCTGCACGACAAGGTTCAACACGTGAGCCATACAAGGTACGTGTGTCACCTTGCCCAGGCGAAGGGCCGCACCCAGGTTTGCAGCATTGTCGCACACGGCCTTACCAGGCTGCAGGTTGAGTGGAGACAACCATTTATTAAACTCGGACCGCAGAGCTGACCACAACTCCTCAGCTGTGTGACTCTTATTACCAAGACATGTCAAGCTAAAGACCGCCTGATGCCGTTGCGCTCTGCTGCCAGCATAGTAATGAGGGGTGCGTGATTCCTTCTGCGCAGTGAGAACGCTGGTGGCCTGACCAGGCAGGCTTGGGGCGGAGGTGGAGGACCCAGATGAGGTGGAGGATGCAGAAGCAGTGGCGGAACTTGGACAGACAGAGGATTGACACACAAGTCGTGGGGACGGCAAGACTTGTGCAGCAGACCCTTCACCATCTATCACCATAGTTACCCAGTGCCCAGTCAGCGACATGTAACGTCCCTGTCCATGCTTACTGGTCCAAGTATCGGTGGTGAAATGCACCCGTTGACACACAGAGTTTCTCAAGGAAGCGGTGATGTTGTGTGCGACATGCTGGTGTAGCGCGGGCACACCTTTCTTAGAGATGTAGTGGCGACTAGGCATCTGGTACTGGGGCACAGCGACAGACATAAGGTCTCTAAAATCCTGTGTGTCCACTAGGCGGAAAGGCAGCATTTCGGTAGCCAACAGCTTACAGAGGGATAGAGTCAACCTCTTAGCTTTGTCATGGGTCGGAGGAAGTGGCCTTTTATTTGACCACATCTGAGGGACAGAGATCTGGCTGCTGTGTGTAGACGGTGTTGAGTAGGGTGTCCCTGGAAAAATGCAGGTTTGTGAGGAAAGTGCAGGCGGAGACATGATGTTGCCTTCATCCAACGTTGGTGCTATCGATGTCTGAGAGAGCTGTACACACTCACTTGTTTCCCCTTCCAAACCAACTGACGACCTTACAAGCAAACTGCCTGTTGCGGTTACAGTGGTGGAAGTTTTGCGTGGAAAAACAGGTGTGACAGCTGTCCCCACAGTCCTAGAAGATGAAGAGCGCGCGGATGCACTGGAAGGGGCGGGCGGTGGATGGTTCGCTCCGCTAGGCCGCATTGCAGCACGGTGAGCTTCCCACCCGGACTTATGATATTTAGTCATGTGACGATTCATGGAAGAAGTTGTCAAACTGCTGAGGTTTTGACCTCTACTAACAGAATCATGACAAATGTTACATATCACATGAGTTGGGCGATCTTTTTCGATGTGAAAAAAGGACCAGGCTAGGCAAGGCTTAGAGGCCATGCGACCTGTTGATCCACCCCGAATAATGCTCATAGGCAGAGTGGTGGCTGAGGATGCAGTTGTAGACGTGCCACCAGTGCTCCGACTCTGTCCAGGAAGGCGCAAGGTAACTTCGTCGTCGGTTGCATCCTCCTCCACCGCCTCTGTTGACCTCCTCGAGTGCCTGACTGGGGGTTGACAGTAGGTGGGATCTAGAACGTCATCATCAATTGTTGTGTTTGCACTCCCCTCCCCCTCAGACCGAGCCTCTTCTTGCCCTGACCGAATATTTAAGTTGTCATCCCAATCGGGTATCTGCGTCTCATCTTCATCAGTATGTTCCTCATTGTCTATAACCACAGGTGTTACAGTTTGTGACAAAGGGTCAACATTATGCTCAGAAACTTGGTCCTCACGGCCTGAATCTGAGTCACAAAGGTTCTGGGCATCACTGCAGACCATTTCCTGTTCTGTACTCACTGTAGCTTGGGAGCAGACCTCTGATTCCCAGGCTATAGTGTGACTGAACAGCTCTGCAGACTCAGCCATCTCAGTTCCACCATACTGTGCAGGGCTGATGGAGACTTCAGAGCTGGGAGAAATCAAGTGTGATTGGGATGACAACTCAGAGGACTGGTGTTTTTTGGATGCGGTACTTGAAGTGGCTGAGAGGGCACTTGTTGGACCACTTGAGATCCATTCAAGCATTTTCCTTTTTTGCCCATCATCTACCTTTGTTCCTCTTGTTCGTGTCCGTAAAAAAGGGAGCACATCGGATTGTCCACAATAAGTAGTAGACATCTTACTTTTGCTAGTAGATGGTCTATCTTCAGCAGATGATAATGGAGCTTTGCCACCTTCCCCACTGACAAAACCTTTTTTGCCTTTTCCACCACGCCTCTTCCCCTTTCCACCAACATCTGTCATTTTGCCACTCATGTTGATTGCGACAAGATTGTGGACTGAAAATGTGGTAGTAAAAATTGAGAGGTGGTGAAGATTGCAGTGGTGGTCTAGCTTTATTAACAGCAGAATAATAAAGAATAAATATCCCTGACAATGCAACTTAGTTATAATTAGTTGGAGTGTGCAACGCAGGCAGACGTGCTGCAAATGTCTTGGCACTAGTGGGACTATAGCAAAGTCCAATAGCCACGTATAGGATGCCACTAGGTACACTGAGTGTGTGCTAGTATAATGGCTTAGTTATAATTAGTTGGAGTGTGCAACGCAGGCAGATGCGTTCTGCAAATGTCTTGGCACTAGTGGGACTATAGCAAAGTCCAATAGCCACGTATAGGATGCCACTAGGTACACTGAGTGTGTGCTAGTATAATGGCTTAGTTATAATTAGTTGGAGTGTGCAACGCAGGCAGATGCGCTCTGCAAATGTCTTGGCACTAGTGGGACTATAGCAAAGTCCAATAGCCACGTATAGGATGCCACTAGGTACACTGAGTGTGTGCTAGTATAATGGCTTAGTTATAATTAGTTTGAGTGTGCAACGCAGGCAGATGCGTTCTGCAAATGTCTTGGCACTAGTGGGACTAAAGCAAAGTCCAATAGCCACGTATAGGATGCCACTAGGTACACTGAGTGTGTGCTAGTATAATGGCTTAGTTATAATTAGTTGGAGTGTGCAACGCAGGCAGATGCGTTCTGCAAATGTCTTGGCACTAGTGGGACTAAAGCAAAGTCCAATAGCCACGTATAGGATGCCACTAGGTACACTGAGTGTTTGCTAGTATAATGGCTTAGTTATAATTAGTTGGAGTGTGCAACGCAGGCAGACGTGCTGCAAATGTCTTGGCACTAGTGGGACTATAGCAAAGTCCAATAGCCACGTATAGGATGCCACTAGGTACACTGAGTGTTTGCTAGTATAATGGCTTAGTTATAATTAGTTGGAGTGTGCAACGCAGGCAGACGTGCTGCAAATGTCTTGGCACTAGTGGGACTATAGCAAAGTCCAATAGCCACGTATAGGATGCCACTAGGTACACTGAGTGTGTGCTAGTATAATGGCTTAGTTATAATTAGTTGGAGTGTGCAACGCAGGCAGACGTGCTGCAAATGTCTTGGCACTAGTGGGACTATAGCAAAGTCCAATAGCCACGTATAGGATGCCACTAGGTACACTGAGTGTGTGCTAGTATAATGGCTTAGTTATAATTAGTTGGAGTGTGCAACGCAGGCAGACGTGCTGCAAATGTCTTGGCACTAGTGGGACTATAGCAAAGTCCAATAGCCACGTATAGGATGCCACTAGGTACACTGAGTGTGTGCTAGTATAATGGCTTAGTTATAATTAGTTGGAGTGTGCAACGCAGGCAGACGTGCTGCAAATGTCTTGGCACTAGTGGGACTATAGCAAAGTCCAATAGCCACGTATAGGATGCCACTAGGTACACTGAGTGTGTGCTAGTATAATGGCTTAGTTATAATTAGTTGGAGTGTGCAACGCAGGCAGATGCGCTCTGCAAATGTCTTGGCACTAGTGGGACTATAGCAAAGTCCAATAGCCACGTATAGGATGCCACTAGGTACACTGAGTGTGTGCTAGTATAATGGCTTAGTTATAATTAGTTGGAGTGTGCAACGCAGGCAGATGCGTTCTGCAAATGTCTTGGCACTAGTGGGACTAAAGCAAAGTCCAATAGCCACGTATAGGATGCCACTAGGTACACTGAGTGTGTGCTAGTATAATGGCTTAGTTATAATTAGTTGGAGTGTGCAACGCAGGCAGATGCGTTCTGCAAATGTCTTGGCACTAGTGGGACTAAAGCAAAGTCCAATAGCCACGTATAGGATGCCACTAGGTACACTGAGTGTTTGCTAGTATAATGGCTTAGTTATAATTAGTTGGAGTGTGCAACGCAGGCAGACGTGCTGCAAATGTCTTGGCACTAGTGGGACTATAGCAAAGTCCAATAGCCACGTATAGGATGCCACTAGGTACACTGAGTGTGTGCTAGTATAATGGCTTAGTTATAATTAGTTGGAGTGTGCAACGCAGGCAGACGTGCTGCAAATGTCTTGGCACTAGTGGGACTATAGCAAAGTCCAATAGCCACGTATAGGATGCCACTAGGTAAACTGAGTGTGTGCTAGTATAATGGCTTAGTTATAATTAGTTGGAGTGTGCAACGCAGGCAGACGTGCTGCAAATGTCTTGGCACTAGTGGGACTATAGCAAAGTCCAATAGCCACGTATAGGATGCCACTAGGTACACTGAGTGTGTGCTAGTATAATGGCTTAGTTATAATTAGTTGGAGTGTGCAACGCAGGCAGACGTGCTGCAAATGTCTTGGCACTAGTGGGACTATAGCAAAGTCCAATAGCCACGTATAGGATGCCACTAGGTACACTGAGTGTGTGCTAGTATAATGGCTTAGTTATAATTAGTTGGAGTGTGCAACGCAGGCAGACGTGCTGCAAATGTCTTGGCACTAGTGGGACTATAGCAAAGTCCAATAGCCACGTATAGGATGCCACTAGGTACACTGAGTGTGTGCTAGTATAATGGCTTAGTTATAATTAGTTGGAGTGTGCAACGCAGGCAGACGTGCTGCAAATGTCTTGGCACTAGTGGGACTATAGCAAAGTCCAATAGCCACGTATAGGATGCCACTAGGTACACTGAGTGTGTGCTAGTATAATGGCTTAGTTATAATTAGTTGGAGTGTGCAACGCAGGCAGACGTGCTGCAAATGTCTTGGCACTAGTGGGACTATAGCAAAGTCCAATAGCCACGTATAGGATGCCACTAGGTACACTGAGTGTGTGCTAGTATAATGGCTTAGTTATAATTAGTTGGAGTGTGCAACGCAGGCAGACGTGCTGCAAATGTCTTGGCACTAGTGGGACTATAGCAAAGTCCAATAGCCACGTATAGGATGCCACTAGGTACACTGAGTGTGTGCTAGTATAATGGCTTAGTTATAATTAGTTGGAGTGTGCAACGCAGGCAGACGTGCTGCAAATGTCTTGGCACTAGTGGGACTATAGCAAAGTCCAATAGCCACGTATAGGATGCCACTAGGTACACTGAGTGTGTGCTAGTATAATGGCTTAGTTATAATTAGTTGGAGTGTGCAACGCAGGCAGATGCGCTCTGCAAATGTCTTGGCACTAGTGGGACTATAGCAAAGTCCAATAGCCACGTATAGGATGCCACTAGGTACACTGAGTGTGTGCTAGTATAATGGCTTAGTTATAATTAGTTGGAGTGTGCAACGCAGGCAGATGCGTTCTGCAAATGTCTTGGCACTAGTGGGACTAAAGCAAAGTCCAATAGCCACGTATAGGATGCCACTAGGTACACTGAGTGTGTGCTAGTATAATGGCTTAGTTATAATTAGTTGGAGTGTGCAACGCAGGCAGATGCGTTCTGCAAATGTCTTGGCACTAGTGGGACTAAAGCAAAGTCCAATAGCCACGTATAGGATGCCACTAGGTACACTGAGTGTTTGCTAGTATAATGGCTTAGTTATAATTAGTTGGAGTGTGCAACGCAGGCAGACGTGCTGCAAATGTCTTGGCACTAGTGGGACTATAGCAAAGTCCAATAGCCACGTATAGGATGCCACTAGGTACACTGAGTGTGTGCTAGTATAATGGCTTAGTTATAATTAGTTGGAGTGTGCAACGCAGGCAGACGTGCTGCAAATGTCTTGACACTAGTGGGACTATAGCAAAGTCCAATAGCCACGTATAGGATGCCACTAGGTACACTGAGTGTGTGCTAGTATAATGGCTTAGTTATAATTAGTTGGAGTGTGCAACGCAGGCAGACGTGCTGCAAATGTCTTGGCACTAGTGGGACTATAGCAAAGTCCAATAGCCACGTATAGGATGCCACTAGGTACACTGAGTGTGTGCTAGTATAATGGCTTAGTTATAATTAGTTGGAGTGTGCAACGCAGGCAGACGTGCTGCAAATGTCTTGGCACTAGTGGGACTATAGCAAAGTCCAATAGCCACGTATAGGATGCCACTAGGTACACTGAGTGTGTGCTAGTATAATGGCTTAGTTATAATTAGTTGGAGTGTGCAACGCAGGCAGACGTGCTGCAAATGTCTTGGCACTAGTGGGACTATAGCAAAGTCCAATAGCCACGTATAGGATGCCACTAGGTACACTGAGTGTGTGCTAGTATAATGGCTTAGTTATAATTAGTTGGAGTGTGCAACGCAGGCAGATGTGTTCTGCAAATGTCTTGGCACTAGTGGGACTATAGCAAAGTCCAATAGCCACGTTTAGGATGCCACTAGGTACACTGAGTGTTTGCTAGTATAATGGCTTAGTTATAATGAGTTGGAGTGTGCAATGCAGGTAGAGGTGCTGCAAATGTCTTTGCACTAGTGTGACTATAGCAAAGTCCAATAGCCACGTTTAGGATGCCACTAGGTACACTGAGTGTTTGCTAGTAAAATGGCTTAGTTATAATGAGTTGGAGTGTGCAATGCAGGCAGACGCGCTCTGCAAATGTCTTTGCACTAGTGTGACTATAGCAAAGTCCAATAGCCACGTATAGGATGCCACTAGGTACACTGAGTGTTTGCTAGTATAATGGCTTAGTTATAATGAGTTGGAGTGTGCAATGCAGGTAGAGGTGCTGCAAATGTCTTTGCACTAGTGTGACTATAGCAAAGTCCAATAGCCACGTTTAGGATGCCACTAGGTACACTGAGTGTTTGCTAGTAAAATGGCTTAGTTATAATGAGTTGGAGTGTGCAATGCAGGCAGACGCGCTCTGCAAATGTCTTTGCACTAGTGGGACTAAACAACAGTCCAATAGCCACGTATAGGATGCCACTAGGTACACTGAGTGTGTGCTAGTATAATGGCTTAGTTATAATTAGTTGGAGTGTGCAACGCAGGCAGATGCGTTCTGCAAATGTCTTGGCACTAGTGGGACTATAGCAAAGTCCAATAGCCACGTATAGGATGCCACTAGGTACACTGAGTGTTTGCTAGTATAATGGCTTAGTTATAATTAGTTGGAGTGTGCAACGCAGGCAGACGTGCTGCAAATGTCTTGGCACTAGTGGGACTATAGCAAAGTCCAATAGCCACGTATAGGATGCCACTAGGTACACTGAGTGTTTGCTAGTATAATGGCTTAGTTATAATGAGTTGGAGTGTGCAATGCAGGCAGACGCGCTCTGCAAATGTCTTTGCACTAGTGTGACTATAGCAAAGTCCAATAGCCACGTATAGGATGCCACTAGGTACACTGAGTGTTTGCTAGTATAATGGCTTAGTTATAATGAGTTGGAGTGTGCAATGCAGGCAGACGCGCTCTTCAAATGTCTTTGCACTAGTGGGACTAAACAACAGTCCAATAGCCACGTATAGGATGCCACTAGGTACACTGAGTGTGTGCTAGTATAATGGCTTAGTTATAATTAGTTGGAGTGTGCAACGCAGGCAGATGCGTTCTGCAAATGTCTTGGCACTAGTGGGACTATAGCAAAGTCCAATAGCCACGTATAGGATGCCACTAGGTACACTGAGTGTTTGCTAGTATAATGGCTTAGTTATAATTAGTTGGAGTGTGCAACGCTGGCAGATGCGCTCTGCAAATGTCTTGCCACTAGTGTGACTATAGCAAAGTCCAATAGCCACGTATAGGATGCCACTAGGTACACTGAGTGTTTGCTAGTATAATGGCTTAGTTATAATTAGTTGGAGTGTGCAACGCAGGCAGATGCGCTCTGCAAATGTCTTGGCACTAGTGGGACTATAGCAAAGTCCAATAGCCACGTATAGGATGCCACTAGGTACACTGAGTGTTTGCTAGTATAATGGCTTAGTTATAATTAGTTGGAGTGTGCAACGCAGGCAGATGCGCTCTGCAAATGTCTTGGCACTAGTGGGACTATAGCAAAGTCCAATAGCCACGTATAGGATGCCACTAGGTACACTGAGTGTGTGCTAGTATAATGGCTTAGTTATAATTAGTTGGAGTGTGCAACGCAGGCAGATGCGTTCTGCAAATGTCTTGGCACTAGTGGGACTAAAGCAAAGTCCAATAGCCACAGATAGGATGCCACTAGGTACACTGAGTGTTTGCTAGTATAATGTCTTAGTTATCAGTTGGAGTGTGCAGAGGACAAGAGGGTACAGTGGCAGGATTGTGGTGCTCTGGGTAAAGGAATGGAAGCCTGCCTTTCTATTCCCTCCTAATAGGGAAATGCAGGGAGGAAATCCCTGACCTTGGCTGCACAGACGCTGACGCTGTTTTCAGGACCTGTCACCTTAACTCTGACCCTGCCGGTTTGAGCCCTTAAAAGGACTGCTAGAAAGTGCTATCCCTATGCTGTCCAGCGCTGTGTATGGAGCGCATACAGCTGTATCAGCGATAGGACTCAGGAAGGAGCTGCGACAGTGATGTCTGACACCAAGGACGCAGAAGAGATAATGGCGTCCTGGAAGAAAATGTCCGGTTTTATAATGCAGGGACATGTGACATGCAGATCCTATCACACATGCCGTTGCTTCTCTGGCTCAAAGTCCACTTAGCTGTGTGTGTGTCTGTGATTGGCTGACATGCTGGCCCGCCCCACAAGACGCGCGCGCTTAGGGAAGGAAGACAAGAAAAAAAAAAAAAAAAATGGCGATCGCCATTATAGAAACAGCAGTGATCTGAAGGCGCTGTTCACGCACACTATACACTGAAATGTGATAATAGTTTGATTCACAGAGTGACTTACACTATTACAGCAGAAACCAAGCTATGATTTAGCTGTTTTTTGGCTGCTAGAACCGTTCTCGAACGTTTCTAGAACTATCGAGCTTTTGCAAAAAGCTCGAGTTCTAGTTCGATCTAGAACATGCCCCAAAATCACTCGAGCCTAGAACTGGAGAACCACGAACTACAAACCGCGCTCAACTCTACTCATAGGCAACACAGTCAATTGAACTAGGCAATTACATGCTGCCATACAAACTCCATGTGCTTTGCCTCAGAGTCGAACCCACAACCTCTCACAGCTTAAGCAAAGAGACTACAACTACACCAACACAGAGAAGTAGGTGAATGACTCTACATTAATTCACATAATCCTAGTGACTGCGAACACAACATGGCCAAACAAAAGCAAAAGACAGTACCTGGCCTATCAATCCAATTGAAACTCATAGGCAACATAGTCCATTGGACTGGGCAATAACATGCAGCCATACAAAGTCCATGGGCCTTGCCTCAAAGTCTAACTCACAACCTCTCGCAGCTCAAGCAAAGAGCCTACCACTACACCAACACAGAGAAATGTGAACCTGACTCTACATTAATTCACATAATCCTAGTGACTGCGAACACAACATGGCCAAACATAAGCAAAAGGCAGTACCTGGCCTATCAATCCAGTGGGAACTCATAGGCAACACAGTCAATTGAACTACGCAATTACATGCAGCCATACAAACTCCATGGGCCTTGCCTCAGAGTCGAATCCACAACCTCTCGCAGCTTAAGCAAAGAGCCTACCCCTAAACCAACACAGAGAAGTGGGAAACTGATTCTACATTAATTCACATAATCCTACCGACTGCGCACACAACACGGCCAAACAAAAGACAATACCTGGCCTATCAATTCAATGGAAACTCATAGGCAACACAGTCCATTGGACTAGGCAATTACATGGAGACATACAAAGTCCATGGGCTTTGCCTAAAAGTCAAACCCACAACTTCTCGCAGCCCAAGCAAAGAGCCTACCACTACACCAACACAGAGAAGTTGGTAACTGAGTTTACATTAATTCACATAATCCTAGTGACTGCGCACACAACATGGCCAAACATAAGCAAAAGGCAGTACCTGGCCTATCAATCCAGTGGGAACTCCTAGGCAACACAGTCAATTGAACTACGCAATTACATGCAGCCATACAAACTCCATGGGCATTGCCTCAGCGTCGAATCCACAACCTCTCGCAGCTTAAGCAAAGAGCCTACCCCTAAACCAACACAGAGAAGTGGGAAACTGATTCTACATTAATTCACATAATCCTAGTGACTGCGCACACAACATGGCCAAACAAAAGCAAAAGACATTACCTGGCCTATCAATCCAATGTAAACTCATAGGTAACACAGTACATTACTAGGATTATGTGAATTAATGTAGAGTCAGGTTCACATTTCTCTGTGTTGGTGTAGTGGTAGGCTCTTTGCTTGAGCTGCGAGAGGTTGTGAGTTAGACTTTGAGGCATGGCCCATGGACTTTGTATGGCTGCATGATATTGCCTAGTCCAATGGACTATGTTGCCTATGAGTTTCAATTGGATTGATAGGCCAGGTACTGTCTTTTGCTTTTGTTTGGCCATGTTGTGTTCGCAGTCACTAGGATTATGTGAATTAATGTAGAGTCATTCACCTACTTCTCTGTGTTGGTGTAGTTGTAGTCTCTTTGTTGCTTATTAGTTTCAATTTGATTGATAGGCCAGGTACTGTCTTTTGCTTTTGTTTGGCCATGTTATGTGCGCAGTCACTAGGATTATGTAAATTAATGTAGAGTCATTCACCTACTTCTCTGTGTTGGTGTAGTGGTAGTCTCTTTGCTTAAACTGCGAGAGGTTGTGGGTTCGACTCTGAGGCAAAGCCCATGGAGCTTGTATGGCAGCATGTAATTGCCTAGTTCAATTGACTGTGTTGCCTATGAGTTTCCATTGAATTGATAGGCCAGGTATTGTCTTTTGTTTGGCCATGTTGTGTGCGCAGTCACTAGGATTATGTGAACTAATGTAAACTCAGTTTCCAACTTCTCTGTGTTGGTGTAATCGTAGGCTATTTCCTTGGGCTGCGAGAAATTGTGGGTTTGACTCTGAGGCAAAGCCCATGGACTTTGTATGGCTGCATGTAATTGCCAAGTCCAATGGACTGTGTTGCCTAAGAGTTTCCTTTGAATTGATAGGCCAGGTATTGTCTTTTGTTTGGCCATGTTGTGTGCGCATTCGGTAGGATTATTTGAATTAATGTAGAATCAGTTTCCCACTTCTCTGTGTTGGTGTAGTGGTAGGCTCTTTGCTTGGGCTGCGAGAGGTTGTGGGTTCGACTCTAATGCAAGGCCCATGGACTTTGTATGTCTCCATGTAATTGTCTCGTCCAATGGACTGTGTTGCCTATGAGTTTCCATTGGTTTGATAGGCCAGGGACTGTCTTTTGCTTTTGTTTGGCCATGTTATGTGCGCAGTCACTAGGATTATGTGAATTAATGAAGAATTGGTTTTCCACTTCTCTGTGTTGGTGTATTAGTAGGCTCTTTCCTTGGGCTACGAGAGGGTGTGGGTTCGACTCTGGGGCAAGGCCAATGGGCTTTGTATGGCTGCATGTAATTGCCTAGTCCAATGTACTGTGTTAGCTTTGAGTTTCCATTGGATTGATAGGCCAGGTGCTGTCTTTTGCTTTTGTTTTGCCATGTTGTGTGCGCAGTCACTAGGATTCTGTGAATTAATGTAGAGTTTGTTTCCAACTTCTCTGTGTTGGTTTAGTGGTAGGCTCTTTGCTTGTTCTCCAAGAGGTTGTGGGTTCGACTCTGAGGCAAGGCCCATTAACTTTGTATGGCTGCATATATTTGCTTAGTCTAATGGACTATGTTGCCTATGATTTCATTGGATTGATAGGCCAGATAATGTCTTTTGCATTTGTTTGGCCATGTTGTGTGCGCAGTCTCTAGGATTATGTGAATTAATGTAGAGTCCTTTACCTACTTCTCTGTGTTGGTGTAGTGGTAGTCTTTTTGCTTAAGCTGCGAAAGGTTGTTGGTTCGACTTTGAGGCAAGGCCCATGGAGTTTGTATGGATGCATGTAATTGCCTATTTCAGTTGACTGTGTTACCTATGAGTTCCTATTGGATTGATAGGCCAGGTACTACCTTTTGCTTTTGTTTGGCCATGTTGTGTGCGCAGTCACTAGGATTATGTGAACTAATGTAAACTCAGTTTTCAACTTCTCTGTGTTGGTGTAGTGGTAGGCTCTTTTCTTGGGCTGCGAGAAAATGTGGGTTTGACTCTGAGGCAAAGCCCATAGACTTTTTATGGCTGCATGTAATTGCCTAGTCCAATGGACTGTGTTGCCTATGAGTTTTCATTGGACTGATAGGCCAGGTATTGTCTTTTGCTTCTGTTTGGCCATGTTGTGTGCGCAGTCACTAGGATTATGTGAATTAATGTAGATGCAGCTTCCTACTTCTTTGTGTTGGTGTGGTTGTAGGCTCTTTGCTTGTTCTGCCAGAGGTTGTGGGTTTGACTCTGAGGCAAGGCTCATGGACTTTGTATGGCTGCATGTAATTGCCTAGTTCAATGGACTGTGTTGCCTCTGAGTTTCCATTGGATTGATAGGCCAGGTACTGTCTTTTGCTTTTGTTTGGCCATGTTGTGTGCGCAGTCACTAGGATTATGTGAGTTAATGTAGAGTCGGTTTCACATTTCTCCGTGTTGCTGTAGTGGTAGGCTTTTTTCTTGGGCTGCGAGAGGTTGTGAGTTCGACTCTGAGGCAAGGCACATGGACTTTTTATGGCTGCATGTAATTGCATAGTCCAATGGAATGTGTTACCTATGAGATTCCATTGGATTGATAGGCCAGGTGCCTTCTTTTGCTTTTGTTTGGCCATGTTTTGTGCGCAGTCACTAGGATTATGTGAATTAATGTTGAGTCAGTTTCCCACTTCTCTGTGTTGGTGTAGTGGTAGGCTCTTTGCTTTGGCTGGGAGAGGTTGTGAGTTCGACTCAAATGCAAGGCTCATGGACTTTGTATGGCTGCATGTAATTGCCTAGTCCAAAGGACTGTGTTGCCTATGAGTTTCCATTGGATTGATAGGCCAGGTATTGACTTTTGCTTTCGTTTGGCCATGTTGTGTGCGCAGTCACTAGGATTATGTGAATTAATATAGAGTCAGTTTCACATTTCTCTGTGTTGGTGTAGTGGTAGGCTCTTTGCTTGAGCTGCGAGAGGTTGTGGATTTGACTCTGAGGCAAGGCCCTTGGACTTTTTATGGCTGCATGTAATTGCCTAGTATAATGGACTGTGTTGCCTATGAGTTTCCATTGGATTGATAGGCCAGGTATTGACTTTTGCTTTCGTTTGGCCATGTTGTGTGCGCAGTCACTAGGTTTATGTGAATTAATGTAGAGTCAGGTTCACATTTTTCTGTGTTGGTGTAGTAGTAGGCTCTTTGCTTGAGCTGCGAGAGGTTGTGAGTTCAACTTTGAGGCAAGGCCCATGGACATTGTATGGCTGCATGTTATTGCCTAGTCCAATGGACTATGTTGCTTATGAGCTTCAATTGGATTGATAGGCCAGATACTGTCTTTTGCTTTTGTTTGGCCATGTTGTGTGCGCAGTCACTAGGATTATGTGAATTAATGTAGAGTCATTCACCTACTTCTCTGTGTTGGTTTAGTGGTAGGCTCTTTGCTTGTTCTCCAAGAGGTTGTGGGTTCGACTCTGAGGCAAGGCCCATGAACTTTGTATGGCTGCATGTATTTGCCTAGTCTAATGGACTGTGTTGCCTATGAGTTTCCATTGGATTGATAGGCCAGATAATGTCTTTTGCATTTGTTTGGCCATGTTGTGTGCACAGTCACTAGGATTATGTGAACTAATGTAAACTCTGTTACCAACTTCTCTGTGTTGGTGTAGTGGTAGGCTCTTTGCTTTGGCTGCGAGAAATTGTGGGTTTGACTCTGAGGCAAAGCCCATGGACTTTGTATGGCTGCATGTAATTGCCTAGTCCAATGGACTGTGTTGCCTATGAGTTTCCACTGGTTTGATAGGCCAGGTAATGTCTTTTGCTTTTGTTTGGCCATGTTGTGTGCGCAGTCACTAGGAATATGTGAATTAATGTAGACGCAGCTTCCTACTTTTTTGTGTTGGTGTAGTTGTAAGCTCTTTGCTTGTTCTGCCAGAGGTTGTGGGTTTGACTCTGAGGCAAGGCCCATGGACTTTGTATGGCTGCATGTAATTGCCTAGTCCAATGGACTATGTTGTCTATGAGTTTCCATTGGATTGATAGGCCAGGGACTGTCCTTTGCTTTTGTTTGGCCATGTTGTGTGCGCAGTCACTAGGATTATGTGAATTTATGTTGAGTCAGTTTCGCTCTTCTCTGTGTTGGTGTAGTGGTAGGCTCTTTGCTTGGGCTGAGAGAGGTTGTGGGTTTGACTCTGAGACAAGGCCCATGGACTTTGTATGGCTGCATGTAATTGCCTAGTCCAATTGATTGCGTTGCCTATGAGTTTCCATTGGTTTGATAGGCCAGGTACCGTCTTTTGATTTTGTTTGGCCATGTTGTGTGCGCAGTCACTAGGATTATGTGAATTAATGTAGAATCTGTTTTCCACTTCTCTGTGTTGGTGTATTGGTAGGCTCTTTGCTTGGGCTACGAGAGTTTGCGGGTTTGACTCTGGGGCAAGGCCCATGGGCTTTGTATGGCTGCATGCAATTGCCTAGTCCAATGTACTGTGTTACCTATGAGTTTACATTGGATTGATAGGCCAGGTAATGTCTTTTGCTTTTGTTTGGCCATGTTGTGTGCGCAGTCACTAGGATTATGTGAATTAATGTAGAGTCAGTTTCCAACTTCTCTGTGTTGGTTTAGTGGTAGGCTCATTGCTTGTTCTCCAAGAGGATGTGGGTTCGACTCTGAGGCAAGGCCCATGATCTTTGTATGGCTGCATGTATTTGACTATTCTAATGGACTGTGTTGCCTATGAGTTTCCATTGGATTGATAGGCCAGGTATTGTCTTTTGTTTGGCCATGTTGTGTGCGCAGTCGGTAGGATTATGTGAATTAATGTAGAATCAGTTTCCCACTTCTCTGTGTTGGTGTAGTGGTAGGCTCTTTGCTTGGGCTGCGAGAAGTTGTGGGTTTGACTTTTAGGCAAAGCCCATGGACTTTGTATGGCTGCATGTAATTGCCTAGTCCAATGGACTGTGTTGCCTATGAGTTTCCATTGAATTGATAGGCCAGGTATTGTCTTTTGTTTAGCCATGTTGTGTGCGCAGTCGGTAGGATTATGTGAATTAATGTAGTCCCAGTTTCCCACTTTTCTGTGTTGGTGTAGTGGTAGGCTCTTTGCTTGGGCTGCGAGAAGTTGTGGGTTTGACTTTTAGGCAAAGCCCATGGACTTTGTATGGCTGCATGTAATTGCCTAGTCCAATGGACTGTGTTGCCTATGAGTTTCCATTGAATTGATAGGCCAGGTATTGTCTTTTGTTTAGCCATGTTGTGTGCGCAGTCGGTAGGATTATGTGAATTAATGTAGTACCAGTTTCCCACTTTTCTGTGTTGGTGTAGTAGTAGGCTCTTTGCTTGGCTGCGAGAGGTTGTGGGTTTGACTCTGAGGCAAGGCCCATGGACTTTGTATGTCTCCATGTAATTGTCTAGTCCAATGGACTGTGTTGCCTATGAGTTTCCATTGGATTGATAGGCCAGGTACTGTCTTTTGCTTTTGTTTGGCCATGTTGTGTGCGCAGTCACTAGGATTATGTGAATTAATGTAGAGTCAGTTTCCAACTTCTCTGTGTTGGTTTAGGGGTAGGCCCTTTGCTTAAGCTACGAGAGGTTGGGGGTTTGACTCTGAGGTAAGGCCCATGGAGTTTGTATGGCTGCATATAATTGCGTATTTCAATTGACTGTGTTGCCTATGAGTTCCCATTGGATTGATAGGCCAGGTACTGCCTTTTGCTTTTGTTTGGCCATGTTGTGTGCGCAGTCACTAGGATTATGTGAATTAATGTAGAGTCAGGTTCACATTTCTCTGTGTTGGTGTAGTGGTAGGCTCTTTGCTTGAGCTGCGAGAGGTTGTGAATTCGACTTTGAGGCAAGGCCCATGGACGTTGTATGGCTGCATGTTATTGCCTAGTCCAATGGACTATGTTGCCTATGAGTTTTAATTGGAATGATAGGCCAGGTACTGTCTTTTGCTTTTGTTTGGCCATGTTGTGTGCGCAGTCACTAGGATTATGTGAATTAATGTAGAGTCAGTTTCACACTTCTCTGTGTTGCTGTAGTGGTAGGATTTTTTCTTGGGCTGCGAGAGGTTGTGAGTTCGACTCTGAGGCAAGGCCCATGGACTTTGTATGGCTGCATGTAATTGCATAGTCCAATGGACTGTGTTACCTTTGAGTTTCCATTGGATTGATAGGCCAGGTACTGTCTTTTGCTTTCGTTTGGCCATGTTGTGTGCGCAGTCACTAGGATTATGTGAATTTATGTTCAATTAGTTTCGCACTTCTCTGTGTTGGTGTAGTGGTAGGTTTTTTGCTTGAGCTGTTAGAGGTTGTGGGTTTAACTCTGAGGCAAGGCCCATGGACTTTGTATGGCTGCATGTAATTGCATTGTCCAATGGACTGTGTTACCTATGAGTTTCCATTGGATTGATTGGCCAGGTATCGACTTTTGCTTTCGTTTGGCCATGTTGTGTGCACAGTCACTAGGATTATGTGAATAATTTGTAGAGTCAGTTTCACATATCTCTGTGTTGGTGTAGTGGTAGGCTCTTTGCTTGGGCTGTGTAGATGTTGTGGGTTTGACTCTGGGGCAAGGCCCATGGACTTATTATGGCTGTATGTAGTTGCCTAGTCTAATGGACTGTGTTGCCTATGAGTTTCCATTGGATTGATAGGCCAGGTACTGTCTTTTGCTTTTGTTTGGCCATGTTGTGTGCGCAGTCACTAGGATTATGTGAATTAATGTAGAGTCAGTTTCACACTTAACTGTGTTGCTGTAGTGGTAGGCTTTTTTCTTGGGCTGCGAGAGGTTGTGAGTTCGACTCTGAGGCAAGGCCCATGGACTTTGTATGGCTGCATGTAATTGCATAGTCCAATGGACTGTGTTACCTATGAGTTTCCATTGGATTGATAGGCCAGGTACTGTCTTTTGCTTTCGTTTGGCCATGTTGTGTGCGCAGTCACTAGGATTATGTGAATTTATGTTCAATTAGTTTCGCACTTCTCTGTGTTGGTGTAGTGGTAAGCTTTTTGCTTGAGCTGTTAGAGGTTGTGGGTTTGACTCTGAGGCAAGGCCCATGGACTTTGTATGGCTGCATGTAATTGCATAGTCCAATGGACTGTGTTACCTATGAGTTTCCATTGGATTGATAGGCCAGGTATTGACTTTTGCTTTCGTTTGGCCATGTTGTGTGCGCAGTCACTAGGATTATGTGAATTAATGTAGAGTCAGTTTCACATTTCTCTGTGTTGGTGTAGTGGTAGGATCTTTGCTTGGGCTGCGAGAAGTTGTGGGTTTGACTCTGAGGCAAGGCCCATGGACTTTTTATGGCTGCATGTAATTGCCTAGTCCAATGGACTGTGTTGCCTATGAGTTTCCATTGGATTGATAGGCCAGGTATGGACTTTTGCTTTCGTTTGGCCATGTTGTGTGCGCAGTCACTAGGATTATGTGAATTAATGTAGAGGCAGGTTCACGTTTCTCTGTGTTGGTGTAGTGGTAGGCTCTTTGCTTGAGCTGCGAGAGGTTGTGAGTTCGACTTTGAGGCAAGGCCCATGGACTTTGTATGGCTGCATGTTATTGCCTAGTCCAATGGACTGTGTTGCCTATGAGTTTCCATTGGATTGATAAACCAGGTACTGTCTTTTGCTTTTGTTTAGCCATGTTGTGTGCGCAGTCGGTAGGATTATGTGAATTAATGTAGAATCAGTTTCCCACTTTTCTGTATTGGTGTAGTGGTAGGCTCTTTGCTTGGCTGCGAGAGGTTGTGGGTTTGACTCTGAAGCAAGGCCCAAGGACTTTGTATGTCTCCATGTAATTGTCTAGTCCAATGGACTGTGTTGCCTATGAGTTTCCATTGGATTGATAGGCCAGGTACTGTCTTTTGCTTTTGTTTGGCCATGTTGTGTGCGCAGTCACTAGGATTATGTGAATTAATGTAGAGTCGGTTTCCAACTTCTCTGTGTTGGTTTAGTGGTAGGCTCTTTGCTTGTTCTCCAAGAGGTTGTGGGTTCGACTCTGAGGCAAGGCCCATGAACTTTGTATGGCTGCATGTATTTACCTAGTCTAATGGACTGTGTTGCCTATGAGTTTCCATTGGATTGATAGGCCAGATAATGTCTTTTGCATTTGTTTCGCAATGTTGTGTGCACAGTCACTAGGATTATGTGAACTAATGTAAACTCAGTTTCCATCTTGTCTGTGTTGGTGTAGTGGTAGGCTCTTTGCTTGGGCTGCGAGAAATTGTGGGTTTGACTCAGAGGCAAAGCCCATGGACTTTGTATGGCTGCATGTAATTGTTTAGTCCAATGGACTGTGTTGCCTATGAGTTTCCATTGGCTTGATAGGCCAGGTAATGTCTTTTGCTTTTGTTTGGCCATGTTGTGTGCGCAGTCTCTAGGAATATGTGAATTAATGTAGACGCACCTTCCTACTTTTTTGTGTTGGTGTAGTTGTAAGCTCTTTGCTTGTTCTGCCAGAGGTTGTGGGTTTGACTCTGAGGCAAGGCCCATGGACTTTGTATGGCTGCATGTAATTGCCTAGTCCAATGGACTATGTTGTATATGAGTTTCCATTGGATTGATAGGCCAGGGACTGTCTTTTGCTTTTGTTTGGCCATGTTGTGTGCGCAGTCACTAGGATTATGTGAATTAATGTAGAATCAGTTTTTCACTTCTCTGTGTTGGTGTATTGGTAGGCTCTTTGCTTGGGCTACGAGAGGTTGTGGGTTCGACTCTGGGGCAAGGCCCATGGGCTTTGTATGGCTGCATTTAATTGCATAGTCTAATGTACTGTGTTACCTATGAGTTCCCATTGGATTGATAGGCCAGGTACTGTCTTTTGCTTTTGTTTGGCCATGTTGTGTGCGCAGTCACTAGGATTATGTGAATTAATGTAGAATCGGTTTCCAACTTATCTGTGTTGGTTTAGTGGTAGGCTCTTTGCTTGTTCTCCAAGAAGTTGTGGGTTCGACTCTGAGGCAAGGCCCATGAACTTTGTATGGCTGCATGTATTTGCCTAGTCTAATGGACTGTGTTGCCTATGAGTTTCCATTGGATTGATATGCCAGGTATTGCCTTTTCTTTGGCCATGTTGTGTGCGCAGTCGGTAGGATTATGTGAATTAATGTAGAATCAGTTTCCCACTTCTCTGTGTTGGTGTAGTGGTAGGCTCTTTGCTTTGCTGCGAGAGGTTGTGGGTTTGACTCTGAGGCAAGGCCCATGGACTTTGTATGTCTCCATGTAATTGTCTAGTTCAATGGACTGTGTTGCCTATGAGTTTCCATTGGCTTGATAGGCCAGGTAATGTCTTTTGCTTTTGTTTGGCCATGTTGTGTGCACATTCACTAGGATTATGTGAATTAATGTAGACGCAGCTTTCTACTTCTTTGTGTTGGTGTAGTTGTAGGCTCTTTGCTTGTTCTGCCAGAGGTTGTGGGTTTGACTCTGAGGCAAGGCCCATGGACTTTGCATGGCTGCATGTAATTGCCAAGTCCAATGGACTGTGTTGCCTATGAGTTTCCATTGGATTGATAGGCCAGGTATTGTCTTTTGCTTTTGTTTGGCCATGTTGTGTGCGCAGTCACTAGGATTATGTGAATTAATGTAGACTCCGTTTCCCACTTCTCTGTGTTGGTGTAGTGGAAGCTGCTTTGCTTGGCTGCGAGAGGTTGTGGGTTTGACTCTGCGGCATGGCCCATGGACTTTGTATGGCTGCATGTAATCGCCTAGTTCAATGGACTGTGTTGCCTATGAGTTTCCATTGGCCTGATAGGCCAGGTAATGTCTTTTGCTTTTGTTTGGCCATGTTGTGTGCGCATTCACTAGGATTATGTGAATTAATGTAGACGCAGCTTCCTACTTCTTTGTGTTGGTGTAGTTGTAGGCTCTTTGCTTGTTCTGCCAGAGGTTGTGGGTTTGACTCTGAGGCAAGGCCCATGGACTTTGTGATGCTGCATGTAATTGCCTATTCCAATGGACTATGTTGTCTATGAGTTTCCATTGGATTGATAGGCAAGGGACTGTCTTTAGCTTTTGTTTGGCCATGTTGTGTGCGCAGTCACTAGGATTATGTGAATTTATGTTGAGTCAGTTTCACACTTCTCTGTGTTGGTGTAGTGGTAGGCTCTTTGCTTGGGCTGTGAGAGGTTGTGGGTTTGACTCTGAGGCAAGGCCCATGGACTTTGTATGGCTGCATGTAATTGCCTAGTCCAATGGATTGATAGGCCAGGTACTGTCTTTTGTTTTCGTTTGGCCATGTTTTGTGCGCAGTCACTAGGATTATGTGAGTTAATGTAGAGACAGTTTCACACTTCTCTGTGTTGCTGAAGTGGTAGGCTTTTTTGTTGGGCTGCGAGAGGTTGTGAGTTCGACTCTGAGGCAAGGCCCATGGACTTTGTATGGCTGCATGTAATTGCATAGTCCAATGGACTGCGTTACCTATGAGTTTCCATTGGATTGATAGGCCAGGTGCTTTCTTTTGCTTTTGTTTGGCCATGTTGTGTGCGCAGTCACTAGGAATATGTGAATTAATGTAGAGTCAGTTTCACATTTCTCTTTGTTGGTGTAGTGGTAGGCTCTTTGCTTGGGCTGTGAGAGGTTGTGGGTTTGACTCTGAGGCAAGGCCCATGGACTTTTTATGGCTGCATGTAATTGCCTAGTCCAATGGACTGTGTTGCCTATGAGTTTCCATTGGATTGATAGGCCAGGTATTGACTTTTGCTTTCGTTTAGCCATGTTGTGTGCGCAGTCACTAGGATTATGTGAATTAATGTAGAGTCAGTTTCAGACTTCTCTGTGTTGGTGTAGTGGTAGGCTCTTTGCTTGGGCTGCAAGAGGTTGTGGGTTCGACTCTAATGCAAGGCTCATGGACTTTGTATGGCTGCATGTAATTGCCTAGTCCAATAGACTTTGTTGCCTATGAGTTTCCATTGGATTGATAAGCCAGGTATTGACTTTTGCTTTCGTTTGGCCATGTTGTGTGCGCAGTCACCAGGATTATGTGAATTAATGTAGAGTCAGTTTCACATTTCTCTGTGTTGGTGTAGTGGTAGGCTCTTTGCTTGGGCTGCGAGAGGTTGTGGGTTTGACTCTGAGGCAAGGCCCATGGACTTTTTATGGCTGCATGTAATTGCCTAGTCCAATGGACTGTGTTGCCTATGAGTTTCCATTGGATTGATAGGCCAGGTACTGTCTTTTGTTTTCGTTTGGCCATGTTGTGTGCGCACTCACTAGGATTATGTGAATTAATGTAGAGGCAGGTTCACATTTCTCTGTGTTGGTGTAGTGGTAGGCTCTTTGCTTGAGCTGCGAGAGGTTGTGAGTTCGACTTTGAAGCAAGGCCCATGGACTGTGTATGGCTGCATGTTATTGCCTAGTCCAATGGACTGTGTTGCCTATGAGTTTCCATTGGATTGATAAGCCAGGTACTGTCTTTTGCTTTTGTTTAGCCATGTTGTGTGCGCAGTCGGTAGGATTATGTGAATTAATGTAGAATCAGTTTCCAACTTCTCTGTGTTGGTTTAGTGGTAGGCTCTTTGCTTGTTCTCCAAGAGGTTGTGGGTTCGACTCTGAGGCAAGGCCCATGAACTTTGTATGGCTGCATGTATTTGCCTAGTCTAATGGACTGTGTTGCCTATGAGTTTCCATTGGATTGATAGGCCAGATAATGTCTTTTGCATTTGTTTCGCCATGTTGTGTGCACAGTCACTAGGATTATGTGAACTAATGTAAACTCAGTTTCCAACTTGTCTGTGTTGGTGTAGTGGTAGGCTCTTTGCTTGGGCTGCGAGAAATTGTGTGTTTGACTCTGAGGCAAAGCCCATGGACTTTGTATGGCTGCATGTAATTGTTTAGTCCAATGGACTGTGTTGCCTATGAGTTTCCATTGGCTTGATAGGCCAGGTAATGTCTTTTGCTTTTGTTTGGCCATGTTGTGTGCGCAGTCACTAGGATTATGTGAATTAATGTAGAATCAGTTTTCCACTTCTCTGTGTTGGTGTATTTGTAGGCTCTTTGCTCGGGCTACAAGAGGTTGTGGGTTCGACTCTGGGGCAAGGCCCATGGGCTTTGTATGGCTGCATGTATTTGCCTAGTCTAATGGACTGTGTTGCCTATGAGTTTCCATTGGATTGATAGGCCAGGTATTTTCTTTTGTTTGGCCATGTTGTGTGCGCAGTCGGTAGGATTATGTGAATTAATGTAGAATCAGTTTCCCACTTCTCTGTGTTGGTGTAGTGGTAGGCTCTTTGCTTGGCTGCGAGAGGTTGTGGGTTTGACTCTGAGGCAAGGCCCATGGACTTTGTATGTCTCCATGTAATTGTCTAGTCCAATGGACTGTGTTGCCTATGAGTTTCCATTGGATTGATGGGCCAGGTACTGTCTTTTGCTTTTGTTTGGCCATGTTGTGTGCGCAGTCACTAGGATTATGTGAATTAATGTAGAGTCAGGTTCACATTTCTCTGTGTTGGTGTAGTTATAGGCTCTTTGCTTGGCTGCGAGAGGTTGTGAGTTCAACTTTGAGGCAAGGCCCATGGACTTTGTATGGCTGCATGTTATTGCCTAGTCAAATGGACTATGTTACCTATGAGTTTCAATTGGAATGATAGGCGAGGTACTGTCTTTTGCTTTTGTTTGGCCATGTTGTGTGCGCAGTCACTAGGATTATGTGAATTAATGTAGAGTCAGTTTCACACTTCTCTGTGTTGCTGTAGTGGTAGGCTTTTTTCTTGTGCTGCGAGAGGTTGTGAGTTCGACTCTGAGGCAAGGCCCATGGACTTTGTATGGCTGCATGTTATTGCCTAGTCCAATGGACTATGTTACCTATGAGTTTCAATTAGAATGATAGGCCAGGTACTGTCTTTTGCTTTTGTTTGGCCATGTTGTGTGCGCAGTCACTAGGATTATGTGAATTAATGTAGAATCATTCTCCTACTTCTCTGTGTTGGTGTAGTGGTAGGCTCTTTGCTTGGGCTGCGAGCAGTTGCGGCTTGACTCTGAGGCAAAGCCCATGGACTTTGTATGGCTGCATGTAATTGCCTAGTCCAATGGACTATGTTGTCTATGAGTTTCCATTGGATTGATAGGCCAGGGACTGTCTATTGCTTTTGTTTGGCCATGTTGTGTGCGCAGTCACTAGGATTATGTGAATTTATGTTGAGTCAGTTTCGCACTTCTCTGTGTTGATGTAGTGGTAGGCTCTTTGCTTGGGCTTTGAGAGGTAGTGGTTTTGACTCTGAGGCAAGGCCCATGGACTTTGTATGGCTGCATGTTATTGCCTAGTCCAAAGGATTGCGTTGCCTATGAGTTTCCATTGGATTAATAGGCCAGGTACTGTCTTTTGCTTTTGTTTGGCCATGTTGTGTGCGCAGTCACTAGGATTATGTGAATTAATGTAGAGTCATTCACCTAATTCTTTGTGTTGGTGTAGTGGTAGTCTCTTTGCTTAAGCTGTGAGAGGTTGTGGGTTCGACTCTGAGGCAAGGCCCATGGAGTTTGTATGGCTGCATGTAATCGCCTAGTTCAATTGACTGTGTTGCCTATGAGTTCCCATCGGATTGATAGGCCAGGTACTGTCTTTTGCTTTTGTTTGGCCATGTTGTGTGCGCAGTCACTAGGATTATGTGAACTAATGTAAACTCAGATTCCAACTTCTCTGTGTTGGTGTAGTGGTAGGCTCTTTGCTTGGGCTGCGAGAGGTTGTGGGTTCGACTCTGAGGCAAGGCCCAAGGAGTTTGTATGGCTGCATGTAATCGCCTAGTTCAATTGACTGTGTTGCCTATGAGTTTCCATTGGCTTCATAGGCTAGGTAATGTCTTCTGCTTTTGTTTGGCCATGTTGTGTGCGCAGTCACTAGGATTATGTGAATTAATGTAGACGCAGCTTCCTACTTCTTTGTGTTTTTGTAGTTGTAGGCTCTTTGCTTGTTCTGCCAGAGGTTGTGGGTTTGACTCTGAGGCAAAGGCCCATGGACTTTGTATGGCTGCATGTAATTGCCTAGTCCAATGGACTATGTTGCCTATGAGTTTCCATTGGATTGATAGGCCAGGTACTGCCTTTTGCTTTTGTTTGACCATGTTGTGTGCGCAGTCACTAGGGTTATGGGAATTAATGTAGAGTCAGTTTCCCACTTCTCTGTGTTGGTGTAGTGGTAGGCTCTTTGCTTGGGCTGTGAGAGGTTGTGGGTTCGACTCTAATGCAAGGCTCATGGACTTTGAATGGCTGCATGTAATTGCTTAGTCCAATGGACTGTGTTGCCTATGAGTTTCTATTGGATTGATAGGCCAGTTACTGTCTTTTGTTTTCGTTTGGCCATGTTGTGTGCGCAGTCACTAGGATTATGTGAAATAATGTAGAGTCAGGTTTACATTTCTCTGTGTTGGTGTAGTGGTAGGCTCTTGGCTTGAGCTGCGAGAGGTTGTGAGTTTGACTTTGAGGCAAGGCCCATGGACTTTGTATGGCTGCATGTAATTGCCTAGTCCAATTGATTGCTTTGCCTATGAGTTTCTATTGGATTGATAGGCCAGGTACTGTCTTTTGCTTTTGTTTGGCCATGTTGTGTGCGCAGTCACTAGGATTATGTGAATTAATGTAGAGTCATTCACCTACTTCTCTGTGTTGGTGTAGTGGTAGTCTCTTTGCTTAAGCTGCAAGAGGTTGTGGGTTCGACTCTGAGGCAAGGCCCCTGGAGTTTGTATGGCTGCATGTAATTGCCTATTTCAATTAACTGTTTTGCCTATGAGTTCCCATTGGATTGATAGGCCAGGTACTGTCTTTTGCTTTTGTTTGGCCATGTTGTGTGCGCAGTCACTAGGATTATGTGAACTAATGTAAACTCAGTTTCCAACTTCTCTGTCTTGGTGTAGTGGTAGGCTCTTTGCTGGGGCTGCGAGAAATTGTGGGTTTGACTCTGAGGCAAAGCCCATGGACTTTATATGGCTGCGTGTAATTGCCTAGTTCAATGGACTGTGTTGCCTATGAGTTTCCATTGGATTGATTGGCCAGGTATTATCTTTTGTTTGGTTATGTTGTGTGCGCAGTCGGTAGGATTATGTGAATTAATGTAGAATCAGTTTCCCAGTTCTCTGTGTTGCTGTAGTGGAAGGCTCTTTGCTTAGCTGCAAGAGGTTGTGGGTTTGACTCTGAGGCAAGGCCCATGGAGTTTGTATGGCTGCATGTAATTGCCTAGTTCAATTAACTGTGTTGCCTATGAGTTCCCATTGGATTGATAGGCCAGGTACTGTCTTTTGCTTTTGTTTGGCCATGTTGTGTGCGCAGTCACTAGGATTATGTGAATTAATGTAGACGCAGCTTCCTACTTCTTTGTGATGGTGAAATTGTAGGCTCTTTGCTTGTTCTGCCAGAGATTGTGGGTATGACTCTGAGGCAAGGCCCATGGACTTTGTATGGCTGCATGTAATTGCGTAGTCCAATGGACTATGTTGTCTATGAGTTTCCATTGGATTAATAGGCCAGGGACTGTCTTTTGTTTTCGTTTGGTCATGTTGTGTGCACAGTCACTAGGATTATGTGAATTAATGTAGAGTCATTCTCTTCTCTGTGTTGGTGTAGTGGTAGGCTCTTTCCTTGGGTTACAAGAAGTTGTGGGTTTGACTTTGAGGCAAAGCCCATGGACTTTGTATGGTTGAATGTAATTGCCTAGTCCAATGGACTGTGTTGCCTATGAGTTTTCATTGAATGAATAGGCCAGGTATTGTCTTTTGTTTGGCCATGTTGTGTGCGCAGTCGGTAGGATTATGTGAATTAATGAAAAATCAGTTTCCCACTTCTCTGTGTTAGTGTAGTGGTAGGCTCTTTGCTTGGCTGCGAGAAGTTGTGGGTTTGACTCTGAGGCAAGGCCCATGGACTTTGTATGTCTCCATGTAATTGTCTAGTCCAATGGACTGTGTTGCCTATGAGTTTCCATTGGATTGATAGGCCAGGTACTGTCTTTTGCTTTTGTTTGGCCATGTTGTGTGCGCAGTCACTAGGATTATGTGAATTAATGTAGAAATGGTTTTCCACTTCTCTGTGTTGGTGTATTGGTAGGCTCTTTGCCTTGGCAATGAGAGGTTGTGGGTTTGACTCTGGGGCAATGCCCATGGGCTTTGTATGGCTGCATGTAATTGCCTAGTCCAATGTACTGTGTTACCTATGAGTTTCCGTTGGATTGATAGGCCACGTACTGTCTTTTGCTTTTGTTTGGCCATGTTGTGTGCGCAGTCACTAGGATTATGTTAATTAATGTAGAGTCGGTTTCCAACTTCTCTGAGTTGGTTTAGTGGTAGGCTCTTTGCTTGTTCGCCAAGAGGTTGTGGGTTCGACTCTGAGGCAATGCCCATGAACTTTACATGGCTGCATGTAAGTGCCTAGTCTAATGGACTGTGTTGCCTATGAGTTTCCATTGGATTGATAGGCCAGATAATGTCTTTTGCATTTGTTTGGCCATGTTGTGTGCGCAGTCACTAGGATTATTTGAATTAATGTAGAGTCATTCACCTACTTCTCTGTGTTGGTGTAGTGGTAGGCTCTTTGCCCTGGCTACGAGAGGTTGTGGGTTCGACTCTGGGGCAAGACCCATGGGCTTTGTATGGCTGCATGTAATTGCCTAGTTCAATGTACTGTGTTACCTATGAGTTTCCATTGGATTGATAGGCCAGGTACTGTCTTTTGCTTTTGTTTGGCCATGTTGTGTGCGCAGTCACTAGGATTATTTTAATTAATGTAGAGTTGGTTTCCAACTTCTCTGAGTTGGTTTAGTGGTAGGCTCTTTGCTTGTTCTCCAAGAGGTTGTGGGTTCGACTCTGAGGCAATGCCCATGAACTTTACATGGCTGCATGTAAGTGCCTAGTCTAATGGACTGTGTTGCCTATGAGTTTCCATTGGATTGATAGGCCAGATAATGTCTTTTGCATTTGTTTGGCCATGTTGTGTGCGCAGTCACTAGGATTATGTGAATTAATGTAGAGTCAATCACCTACTTCTCTGTGTTGGTGTAGTGGTAGGCTCTTTGCCCTGGCTACGAGAGGTTGTGGGTTCGACTCTGGGGCAAGACCCATGGGCTTTGTATGGCTGCATGTAATTGCCTAGTCCAATGTACTGTGTTACCTATGAGTTTCCATTGGATTGATAGGCCAGGTACTGTCTTTTGCTTTTGTTTGGCCATGTTGTGTGCGCAGTCACTAGGATTATGTGAATTAATGCTATTGGATTTTTCAAGTCAGTATTCACACAGCAGTTTCTGCTATTTCATGTATTCCCCTTACATAGTCACTGGTGTGCATACCTTATCTCCCCATAGTGATGTTTTTTTAGGTTTTTGCACCCAGTTCGGACTTAGAATGGTGTTCCAAACGTTATTCCTATTTGTTAGTATTTTTTCGTTTGTGAACCCTCCCCAACCACACCTATTGCCAATCCATATCATACGCATAAATAGCCTGGGTCTCAGCTTCCCATACACGGTAGGTTTTTTAACTGCATGAGAGGACACACACAAGCTAGGGACCCCAACGTAGAGAAATACTTTGGCGTAGTGTTGGGGCTCTATTGCATTGATCAATTCAGTAGCTAAATTTCTCTTGATTCATATGTTCATGGCAGTAATGCAGATTCCATTTTTCACATATTCACTCTTGCATATAGCTATTGAATTTTTCAAGTCAGTATTCACACCGCAGTTTCTGCTATTTCCTGTATTCCCCTTACATAGTCACTGGTGTGCATACCTTATCTCCCCATAGTGCCTGGGATCTGACCCAGACACTAGCAGTTTTGCACTCCTACCCAAAACTGGGCTCTTCACTGAACTCACTACCTCCACGGTTCAACTCTTAACTGAACTTCAACTAACTAACTGGTTTTCCCACCTCCAGGCCTGTGAACTCCTTGGTGGGTGGGGCCAACCGCCTGGCTCCGCCCCACCTGGTGTGGACATCAGCCCCTGGAGGGAGGCAACAACGGTTTTGTGTCTGACTAGTGTAACTATTCGGGAAAGGGGGTGTGTGTGTGTGTGTTATGTCTGTGACCAACTGGCTAGTCCAGGGCGTCACACTTGCACCCCCTTCTTGTGATGTGAAGGTGTGTAGTCAGTGCCTATGTGTAATTCCTGACACCACTCCTCTGGCTGACTTGGTGAGCTGTCACTGACTGGGTGGGGTGCAGTAATGGTGGATGCTGCTGCTGCTTGGATAGCATGTGTATCTACTGTGAACAGCTTATCAATGGTGGCAAATCGGGGCAGCTTAACCTCTTGCTCTCCGCAGTTCAACACTCTCACGCGCACTCTTCCCTTCCGTATTAATGAATAAAACTGTGATATAAATAGTATATAGATACCCCACAAATGCAGATAAAGGTAGGTTATGGGAAAAGGGAGAAGAGGGAAACAGGAAAATAGTGTAATAAAGTATACCTTCCAGGGGGGAGAGGAAATGGTAGCACAGCCAGTGGAGGTGAAGCAAGGGGAAGCCTGCAACTAAATTGTTGAGAGCATTATCACATGGTGACTGAGCCTGATTGTAACGGGAGCATAGAGGTGCCGATCCTGTCTTACCTGCGTTGGTGTAGAAGTGGGTTTCCAGTGGTGGAGTCAGCTGTGTGCAGTGGTGGCTGTGGGTTCTTTTATGTGCGACCGTAGTAATAGCTGCGCCCACTTCCTGTATGGGAGTGGAATGCAGTGAGGCTAATGGAACGCACGTCCACGTGCCGCGCTCCTGAAGGTAATACCGATCATTGAATACAAAAAAATTTCTCATACTACTGTATGGGGGTCCCTATATTTAATATGATATCCAAGCCACAGCATCCACCGTTACTTCACCACACCCATTCAGTGACAGCTCACCAAGTCAACCAGAGGAGTGGTGTAAGGAATTACACGTAGGCACTGACTCCACACCTTCACATCACAAGAAGCTGGTCCACAGGGTAGTGCAAGAATACGAGCAAGTCTTCAGCAAACATCCGCTAGACTTTGGGAGAATAAAAGGGGTCCATATTCATGGTTTAAGAACTTGGGTTCTAACGTGCCCAGAGTATGCTCCACTCTATGCTCCCTTTACAATCAGGCTCAGTCACCATGTGATAACGCTCTCAACTCTTTAGTTGCAGGCTTCCTTTTGCTTCACCTCCACTGGCTGTGCTGCCATTTCCTCTCACCCCCAGAAGGTATACTTTATTACACTATTTTCCTTTTTCCCTGTTCCCCCTTTTCCCATAACCTACCTTTATTTACAATTGTGGGGTATCTATATGATATTTACATCATAGTTTTATTCATTAGTGCGGAAGGGAAGAGTGCCCGTGAGAGTGTTAAACTGCGGAGAGCAGGAGGTTAAGCTGCCCCGACTTGCCACCATTGATAAGCTGTTCACAGTAGATACACATGCTATCCAAGTAGCAGCATCCACTATTACTGCACCCCACCCAGTCAGTGACTGCTCACCAAGTCAGCCAGAGGAGTGGTGTAAGGAATTACACGTAGGCACTGACTCCACACCTTCACATCACAAGAAGCGGGTCCACAGGGTAGTGCAAGAATACGAGCGAGCAAGTCTTCAGCAAACATCCGCTAGATTTTGGGGGAATAAAAGGGGTCCAACACTACATCCCCACAGGTGCACACCCACCCATCAAAGAGAGCTATAAGCCAATACCACCTTCACATTACCAGTGTACCAAGGACATGTTGAGCAACATGAAGGCGGCTGGGGTTATCCGTGACAGTTGTAGCCTTTGGGCAGCTCCGTTGGTCCTGTTAAAGAAGAAGGACGGCACCACTCCCCCGTATTGAGGAATCGCTAGCTGCATTGAGAACTGCAAATTATTTTTCTACCCTTGATCTCACTAGTCACTATTGGCTAGTGTCCGTTGCTGAGGCAGACCGGGGGAAGACCGCCTTTGCCACCCCTATGGCGCTGGAGGTCGGCAGACTGTTGTTCAAAAGCAGTGTCTGACGAACAAATTTGCTTCATCCTGAGGAACTGGCCAGTCGGTACGGCCCGGATGGTGGAGGGGGTATGAGCAGAAGAAGCATGCAGCAGTGCGTTGACTGATGTTTCCTTCCTATGGACGTCGGTCTGAACAATTCGCTCAGAACCGAATGAAATTTTAATATCCAGGAAGTCAACGCAACTGCTGCTATGCTTATGTGTCAATCTGATGTTAAAGGTGTTGTTATTAAGTTCCTCCATAAATGTCTCGAGCTGCTCCACAGTGCCCTGCCAAAAAATCAAAATATCATCAATATACCTTAGCCAGCACTGCACATGGGCGCCAGCCCCTGCACCTCCGTCACCAAAAACCAACCAATCCCAGTACCTCTGCCTTCTATCTAGGTGCCTTGAGTTATGTCCTGTAAACTGTCACAGCGACCCAGACACACATGTGTAGTAGGGGAATATCCCTGCTGAGATGCCAGTGCTAGAGCACTCGTTTGCTGTGGAGTTGAACGCTATGTGAGCAGTTCTTACCTTCAATGAGCAGAAGTCTCTTTTTTCAGATTTCAATATCTCTGTGGGTATCTGGCAGAAATATGGAATACTCTTTACTGCTAAGACCCTGTACACCACTCCCACTAAAGGGGGCTTTACACGCTGCGACATCGCTAATGCGGAGTCGTTGGGGTCACGGAATTTGTGACGCACATCCGGCCGCATTAGCGATGTTGCTGCGTGTGACACCGATGAGCGATTTTGCATCGTTGCAAAAACGTGCAAAATCGCTCATCGGTGACATGGGTCTCCATTCTCGATTATCGTTACTGCAGCAGTAACGATGTAGTTCGTCGCTCCTGCGGCAGCACACATCACTCCGTGTGACACCGCAGAAACGAGGAACCTCTCCTTACCTGCCTCCCAGCCGCTATGAGGAAGGAAGGAGGTGGGCGGGATGTTCCGGCCACTCATCTCCGCCCCTCCGCTGCTATTGGGCGGTCGCTCAGTGACGTCGCTGTGACGCCGCACGGACCGCCCCCTTAGAAAGGAGGCGGTTCGCCGGTCACAGCGACGTCGCCGGTCAGGTAAGTATGTGTGACGGGTCTGGTCGGTGTTGTGCGGCATGGGCAGCGATTTGCCCGTGTCGCGCAACAGATGGGGCGGGTACCCACACTAGCGATATCGGGACCGATATCGCAGTGTGTAAAGTAGCCTTTAGTCACATGACCAAGACTGTATCTGTGTCCCTACAACACACTTGAGACAAATGTGTGTGTGAGCCTGCATTGTGGGGTATATATAATATATTATAGAGCTGGGAAGGATCATTCTAAGCAGTGAGCTGTTCCAGTATTTGTAGGAAAATACCCAGTAGAAGCATCAAACACAGCACCAATACCTCCCATCAGTATCCCACCACAGTGCCATGTAACCCATGCCCTACACTCCCATCTACACCAATACTATACAGGCACAAACTAGTATATCTGACTAAAAGCCCCCAAAATATGAAGAACGGCCTATAGTTGAGTGTGGATATAAAATCTATGTGAGCAGAGCTAGAATAGAAATCACTGATCGCATTGAAGTCATTCTGACCATAAATCACCATGATATCAAGGTGAGGAGTTGTGTGTTACTGCTGGGAGGAAAGGGTTAACAGTGGAATATTAAGGTGCATTTCTGTGTGCAGTGTTACTAGTCAATGTAACAATTCAATATGAGCTGCTCTTGGTGCCGGGGGAGGGAGATGCTCTCCTGAGCAAGATAGATGGGGAATGAACATGATATCTATATAGTGTAAGGCAGGGGGTCTCAAACTCGGCTGGGTGTATGGGCCGCACAGAGGAAAAAAATAATTTGGGGGGCTGCATTCTTTGCAGGACAAAGTGACATTTTTATTGGTACCATATATATATATTTTTTTCACACACCTTTGGATGACTGATTTTCAACATTTTTCACTTGTTTATTATAACAAATGTGCACATTCTTTGGTTAAATCTAAAAAAAAAAAATTTGATGTTAAAAAAAAGTCATGCCTTATTTTGTTTTTTTTTACATTTTATCCCTTTCTTTTAACTAATAGTGTTACAATTATGACGCTAGCGTTTTGTGAAGGGAATGCTTTGCCTACTTCCGTGACTATGGCCTTCCGGAACTGCTGCATTTTGGCTGACCTCTCCGCCTCGGGAATAAGAGACATAAAGTTCTCCTTGTAGCGTGGGTCTAACAGTGTTACCAACCAGTAATGATTGTCGGCCAAGATGTTCTTAACGCGAGGGTCACGAGACAGGCAGCTTACCATAAAGTCATCCATGTGCGCCAGACTCTTAACAGCCATCACTTCAGTATCCAGACCAACACGATGACTGAACATGCTGTCCTCCTCCTTCTCCTCCTCCTCCTCCTCCTCCTCCTCCTCCTCATCATCTACCCTGTCCTCTGGCCAGCCACGCTGAACTGAGCATATGACTGGTATGCATGTCATATCCTCAATTTGGCCGGAGAGTTGCTCCATGTCTTCATCCTCCTCCTCGTCATAGTCCTCCACTGCACGTTGTGATGAGACGAGGCTGGGCTGTGTGTTATCACCCACACCCACTACTGTTTCTTGCTCCAACTCATCGTGTTCCGCCTGCAATGCATCATGTTTGGTTTTGAGCAGAGACCGTTTTAGAAGGCAGAGAAGCGGTATGGTGACGCTAATAATGGCGTCATCGCCGCTCACCATCTTGGTGGAGTCCTCAAAGTTTTGGAGGATGGTACATAGGTCGGACATCCATCTCCACTCCTCAGGTGTTATGTGTGGAGTTTGACCCATTTCCCGACGGCTTAGGTGATGCAGGTACTCAACAACTGCCCTCTTCTGCTCACATATCCTGATCAACATGTGCAGAGTTGAATTCCAACGCGTGGGGACATCACACACCAGTCTGTGAGCCGGAAGATGCAAACGACGCTGAAAGCCGGCAAGGCCGGCTGAAGCAGTAGGTGACTTTCGAAAATGTGCAGACAGGCGGCGAACTTTTACCAGCAGATCAGACAGCTCTGGGTATGACTTTAGAAACCGCTGAACCACGAGGTTGAGCACATGGGCCATGCATGGAACATGTGTCAGCTGGCCTCGCCTCAAAGCCGCCACTAGGTTCCGGCCATTGTCACACACAACCTTTCCTGGCTTTAGGTTCAGAGGTGTGAGCCAGTGATCTGCATGCTGTTTTAGAGCTGTCCACACCTCTTCTGCATTGTGGGGTTTGTCACCTATGCAGATTAGCTGCAGCACAGTCTGTTGCCGCTTCGCCAAGGCAGTGCTGCAGTGCTTCCAGCTTGGGACTGGTGTGGAGGGTAAAGTGGATGAGGATGCGCAGGAGGAGGAGGAGGCTGAAGAGCATGACATTCCGGAGCTGTAGAGTGTGGGTGAAACCCTGACTGAGGTAGGGCCTGCAAACTTTGGTGTGGGAAGGACTTGTTCCGTTCCTCGCTCAAACTGGGTCCCAGCTGGGCTGGGCTGGGTCCCTACCCGGCTGGGTAGGGCGTTGTGGGGGGTTTGTCTATCTCCGTTTGAGGTGAGTTTGTTTAAGTTAGCCTTTTCTTTGGCGTTTTTTGGAGCCCTGCGGGTTGGGGAGTTGGTATCGCCCAGTAAGGCGTTCCCCGGGGGCTTGGATTGGGGTGACATTATGTCAGTGGAAAACGGAGTTGAATTTTGGATTAGGAAATCGAAAACTGATCAGAGAGGTGTGGGTAGACTAGTCCGTTTGGGGATGGTTGTGGCATCTGATATGTGCCCGTTCAAGTGTCTCGGGAATTTTCAACAGATCCGTCCGAAGGTGGATGACCCCTTATTATGTCACGAGGATGGGTCCTTTTTATCGAGATACCAATTTGTGAGTGTTTTTAGGGCATGTTTGAAGTCGTTGGGGTTAGATCCGAAGTCTTTCGGATTGGGGCAGCGACGGAGGCCTCTATATGCGGCCTACCGGAGGAGACAGTTAAGCAGATTGGTAGGTGGAAGTCGCAGCGCTTTAAGTCGTATGTACGTCCCCAGGTGGTTGTTGGCAATTGAGGGGAAAAGGGGGGGGGTATTAGGGTAGCAATGGGGGGGGGGTGAGAGTGTGTGTTTTTTGTCAATTTGGTTTGGTGAGGCAATAAAATGGTGTTGTCTGTACATTTTGTATTGCAGAAGCACCCCCTCTTCCTTCCCTGGTCTGGATCCTTGGCCACTCTTATGTGTATTGGGGAGCCCGACGAGCGGACGCGAGATGGAACGGGAGACAGCTAGGTTTTGAGAAGGACCTGGCTCTCGTGCGATGGCTCGGTGTTCGGGGGTTAGGGTGGAACAGGGTGTTGCAGGAGGTGCATAGATACGCCCGGTTGGACAGACCTCCTGACATGTTAGTGTTGCATGCCGGGGGGAATGATTTGGGTGGGCGTCCTTTTCGAATCTTGATAAAGGACATCAAACATGATTTGTTACGGTTATGGGTGTCGTTTCCAGGTCTAACGATAGTCTGGTCGGAGATAGTAGCGAGAAAGAGTTGGCAGAAAGCGCGGTCAGTTTACAGGTTGAACAAGGCGCGGGCGAAGGTTAATAGGGCGATCTCGAAGTTTGTTAGTCGGAACGGGGGTATAGCAATACGGCATGTTGAGTTGGAAAGGACGGAAGAGGAATTTTGGTTGGCTGACGGGGTACACCTTAATGCGGTGGGAACTGACTTATGGGCTCTTGGCTTGCAGGGAGGTATTGAGAGGGCCCTTTGGTTGCGGGGGGGTCTCAGGCACTTGAAGGGTTTCAAGGTGCCTTCGTTGTGGTGTTGTTTATTGGTGGGTCCTTGAAGTTGGTTTAAAATTGGTTCGGGGATTCATCCGGGTATGGATCCCCTCATTGGCAGAATTGATGGTCCCCTGGTGATTTTGGGGGGGAACCCCGACGGGGTATGTCGGGGCCCCTGGGGGTGTGGTTGGGGTTGACGGAGGATTAACCCTTACCATTTGGTGCTCCTGAGCCAGTGTGGGTAACGGCTGGGAGCAAGTTGAGGTTTTTTATTGCTCGGTTATGGGAATCACCAGGGTTTTGGTAGCTTCAAGGACCTTACCACATTGCAAATTTTATTGGTTATGTATTCTTGTTAATAAAATGGCTGCTATGGCCAAAATTATCCAAAGATAAATTTGTGTCTGTGTAATTACTTTTAAATAAGAAATGGGAATGGAGGTGTGGGGTATGAAAGGAAGACCGGAGTCAACAATTCCAGGGTCAAGCATGTTTATTTGCCTAAGCTTCGTTCCAGGGTAGAAAGGGTAAGAGTGCCTTTCAGAATTCGAAGTGGTCGGACTGTACGGGCCACCAAGAACTGCAGGAGAGCTTGAACATCTTCCCATGGATTTGCGACATCCTCCCTCATCAGTTACGTAGGTAAGCAGGTTCTCAGCATTGCAGCCCATTTGTTATCTTAAGTTAGTTAAGCGGGGTTAACTAACCTGTCAGTTCAGCCTCAGGTCTAAAGCAGAGGCCTGGACTCCACTCCTTACTCCTCACTCCACAACTCTCCTTAAAAACAACTGACTCCTTTTTCCTGCCCCGGGGTCTCCAGACCCCTAGGTGGGCGTTTCCTTCCGTCTGGTCCTGCCCACTGGTGTGCCTGTCTTTCCCTGGGGGAGGTGACTAGGGTTTTCTGGTTGGCTTTGTGTGACTTAGGTGAGGGAAGTTGTTATGCGGGGGCCTATGTGTGACTACCTGCAGTGTCAGGGCGTCACATATGTATGTGTGTATGTCTGCTAAAGGAATCCGCACCGTCATATTTACAAACACAAAATGTTGACTCTATGCACAGAAGAGAGTCATTCTATTTACATGATTTGTGTTTTTTTACCTTTTAAAACTATCATTAAATGTTAAGTTTTAGTTAGGGATTTATGCTTCTGTCTATCTCTCTCCCAGTCTCTGTCATCTGTCTGTCTCTGTGTGTCTCTATCTCTATCCATGTCTGTCTGTCTCTCTATCTCTGTCTGTCTCTCTGTGTCTGTCTGTCTCTCTCTCTCTTTGTGGCTGTCTGTTTCTATGTCTGTCTGTCTCTTTTCCAGGCCTGTCTCTTTTCCAGGTCTGTCTCTTTTCCAGGTCTGTCTCTTTCCCTGTCTGTCTGTCTCTTCCCCTGTCTGTCTCTTCCCCTGTCTGTCTCTTCCCCTGTCTGTCTCTGTATTTCTTTGTCTGTCTCTGTCTTTCTCTTCCCCTGTCTGTCTCTTTCCCTGTCTCTCTCTGCCTGTCTCTCTTTGTCTCTCTCTGTCTGACTCATTCCCCGTTTGTCTCTTTCCCTGTCTATCTCTGTATTTCTTTGTCTGTCTCTATCTGTCTGTCTCTCTCTGTCTGTCTCTTCCCCTGTCTGTCTCTTTCCCTGTCGGTCTGCCTTTTCTCCTGCCTGTCTCTGTATGTTTGTCTCTGTCTGTTTCCCTATCTGCCTCTGTCTCTTTCTCTGTCTCTGTCTGTCTGCCTTTTTTCCCTGTCTATCTCTGTCTGTCTCTTTCCCTGTCTGCCTCTGTCTGTTTGTCTCTGTCTCTTTCCCTGTCTGTCTATGCCTATCTGTCTCTGTCTGTTTGTCTCTCAGTCTGTGTCTGTCTCTCTCTATCTGTCTCCCCACTGACATCATATTATCTCACACATAAGCTTCTTATACTATGAATGTCCTTTGTTCCTATAGCAACCAATCACAGCTGCTATTAATAACTTGCAGCTCCCACCTCCATTCAGTTTAATGGAGGCAGGTTTTTTGGAGAGTAACTGTAAAGCGCGGGGTTAAATATTCCTGTTAAAACATAGTCTACGACGTTCCCTGAGTCACATGAGGTGTCTGCAAAATTTTGTGTTTGTAAATATGACGGTGCGGATTCCTTTAGCAGACATACACACATACATATGTGACGCCCTGACACTGCAGGTAGTCACACATAGGCCCCCGCATAACAACTTCCCTCACCTAAGTCACACAAAGCCAACCAGAAAATCCTAGTCACCTCCCCCAGGGAAAGACAGGCACACCAGTGGGCAGGACCAGACGGAAGGAAACGCCCACCTAGGGGTCTGGAGACCCCGGGGCAGGAAAAAGGAGTCAGTTGTTTTTAAGGAGAGTTGTGGAGTGAGGAGTAAGGAGTGGAGTCCAGGCCTCTGCTTTAGACCTGAGGCTGAACTGACAGGTTAGTTAACCCCGCTTAACTAACTTAAGACAACAAATGGGCTGCAATGCTGAGAACCTGCTTACCTACGTAACTGATGAGGGAGGATGTCGCAAATCCATGGGAAGATGTTCAAGCTCTCCTGCAGTTCTTGGTGGTCCGTACAGTCCGACCACTTCGAATTCTGAAAGGCACTCTTACCCTTTCTACCCTGGAACGAAGCTTACGCAAATAAACATGCTTGACCCTGGAATTGTTGACTCCGGTCTTCCTTTCATACCCCACACCTCCATTCCCATTTCTTATTTAAAAGTAATTACACAGACACAAATTTATCTTTGGATAATTTTGGCCATAGCAGCCATTTTATTAACAAGAATACATAACCAATAAAATTTGCAATGTGGTAAGGTCCTTGAAGCTACCAAAACCCTGGTGATTCCCATAACCGAGCAATAAAAAACCTCAACTTGCTCCCAGCCGTTACCCACACTGGCTCAGGAGCACCAAATGGTAAGGGTTAATCCTCCGTCAACCCCAACCACACCCCCAGGGGCCCCGACATACCCCGTCGGGGTTCCCCCCCCAAAATCACCAGGGGACCATCAATTCTGCCAATGAGGGGATCCATACCCGGATGAATCCCCGAACCAATTTTAAACCAACTTCAAGGACCCACCAATAAACAACACCACAACGAAGGCACCTTGAAACCCTTCAAGTGCCTGAGACCCCCCGCAACCAAAGGGCCCTCTCAATACCTCCCTGCAAGCCAAGAGCCCATAAGTCAGTTCCCACCGCATTAAGGTGTACCCCGTCAGCCAACCAAAATTCCTCTTCCGTCCTTTCCAACTCAACATGCCGTATTGCTATACCCCCGTTCCGACTAACAAACTTCGAGATCGCCCTATTAACCTTCGCCCGCGCCTTGTTCAACCTGTCAACTGACCGCGCTTTCTGCCAACTCTTTCTCGCTACTATCTCCGACCAGACTATCGTTAGACCTGGAAACGACACCCATAACCGTAACAAATCATGTTTGATGTCCTTTATCAAGATTCGAAAAGGACGCCCACCCAAATCATTCCCCCCGGCATGCAACACTAAGATGTCAGGAGGTCTGTCCAACCGGGCGTATCTATGCACCTCCTGCAACATCCTGTTCCACCCTAACCCCCGAACACCAAGCCATCGCACGAGAGCCAGGTCCTTCTCAAAACCTAGCTGTCTCCCGTTCCATCTCGCGTCCGCTCGTCGGGCTCCCCAATACACATAAGAGTGGCCAAGGATCCAGACCAGGGAAGGAAGGGGGGGTGCTTCTGCAATACAAAATGTACAGACGACACCATTTTATTGCCTCACCAAACCAAATTGACAAAAAACACACACTCTCCCCCCCCATTGCTACCCTAATACCCCCCCCCTTTTCCCCTCAATTGCCAACAACCACCTGGGGACGTACATACGACTTAAAGCGCTGCGACTTCCACCTACCAATCTGCTTAACTGTCTCCTCCGGTAGGCCGCATATAGAGGCCTCCGTCGCTGCCCCAATCCGAAAGACTTCGGATCTAACCCCAACGACTTCAAACATGCCCTAAAAACACTCACAAATTGGTATCTCGATAAAAAGGACCCATCCTCGTGACATAATAAGGGGCCATCCACCTTCGGACGGATCTGTTGAAAATTCCCGAGACACTTGAACGGGCACATATCAGATGCCACAACCATCCCCAAACGGACTAGTCTACCCACACCTCTCTGATCAGTTTTCGATTTCCTAATCCAAAATTCAACTCCGTTTTCCACTGACAATGTCACCCCAATCCAAGCCCCCGGGGAACGCCTTACTGGGCGATACCAACTCCCCAACCCGCAGGGCTCCAAAAAACGCCAAAGAAAAGGCTAACTTAAACAAACTCACCTCAAACGGAGATAGACAAACCCCCCACAACGCCCTACCCAGCCCAGCCCAGCTGGGACCCAGTTTGAGTGAGGAACGGAACAAGTCCTTCCCACACCAAGGTTTGCAGGCCCTACCTCAGTCAGGATTTCACCCACACTCTACAGCTCCGGAATGTCATGCTCTTCAGCCTCCTCCTCCTCCTGCGCATCCTCATCCACTTTACCCTCCACACCAGTCCCAAGCTGGAAGCACTGCAGCACTGCCTCGGCGAAGCGGCAACAGGCTGTGCTGCAGCTAATCTGCATAAGTGACAAATCCCACAATGCAGAAGAGGTGTGGACAGCTCTAAAACAGCATGCAGATCACTGGCTCACACCTCTGAACCTAAAGCCAGGAAAGGTTGTGTGTGACAATGGCCGGAACCTAGTGGCGGCTTTGAGGCGAGGCCAGCTGACACATGTTCCATGCATGGCCCATGTGCTCAACCTCGTGGTTCAGCGGTTTCTAAAGTCATACCCAGAGCTGTCTGATCTGCTGGTAAAAGTTCGCCGCCTGTCTGCACATTTTCGAAAGTCACCTACTGCTTCAGCCGGCCTTGCCGGCTTTCAGCGTCGTTTGCATCTTCCGGCTCACAGACTGGTGTGTGATGTCCCCACGCGTTGGAATTCAACTCTGCACATGTTGATCAGGATATGTGAGCAGAAGAGGGCAGTTGTTGAGTACCTGCATCACCTAAGCCGTCGGGAAATGGGTCAAACTCCACACATAACACCTGAGGAGTGGAGATGGATGTCCGACCTATGTACCATCCTCCAAAACTTTGAGGACTCCACCAAGATGGTGAGCGGCGATGACGCCATTATTAGCGTCACCATACCGCTTCTCTGCCTTCTAAAACGGTCTCTGCTCAAAACCAAACATGATGCATTGCAGGCGGAACACGATGAGTTGGAGCAAGAAACAGTAGTGGGTGTGGGTGATAACACATAGCCCAGCCTCGTCTCATCACAACGTGCAGTGGAGGACTATGACGAGGAGGAAGATGAAGACATGGAGCAACTCTCCGGCCAAATTGAGGATATGACATGCATACCAGTCATATGCTCAGTTCAGCGTGGCTGGCCAGAGGACAGGGTAGATGAGGAGGAGGAGGAGAAGGAGGAGGACAGCATGTTCAGTCATCGTGTTGGTCTGGATACTGAAGTGATGGCTGTTAAGAGTCTGGCGCACATGGATGACTTTATGGTAAGCTGCCTGTCTCGTGACCCTCGCGTTAAGAACATCTTGGCCGACAATCATTACTGGTTGGTAACACTGTTAGACCCACGCTACAAGGAGAACTTTATGTCTCTTATTCCCGAGGCGGAGAGGTCAGCCAAAATGCAGCAGTTCCGGAAGGCCATAGTCACGGAAGTAGGCAAAGCATTCCCTTCACAAAACGCTAGCGTCATAATTGTAACACTATTAGTTAAAAGAAAGGGATAAAATGTAAAAAAAAACAAAATAAGGCATGACTTTTTTTTAACATCACATTTATTTTTTTTAGATTTAACCAAAGAATGTGCACATTTGTTATAATAAACAAGTGAAAAATGATGAAAATCAGTCATCCAAAGGTGTGTGAAAAAAATATATACATATATGGTACCAATAAAAATGTCACTTTGTCTTGCAAAGAATGCAGCCCCCCAAATTATTTTTTTCCTCTGTGCGGCCCATACACCCAGCCGAGTTTGAGACCCCCTGCCTTACACTATATAGATATTATGTTCATTCCCCATCTATCTTGCTCAGGAGAGCATCTCCCTCCCCCGGCACCAAGAGCAGCTCATACTGAATTGTTACATTGACTAGTAACACTGCACACAGAAATGCACCTTAATATTCCACTGTTAACCCTTTCCTCCCAGCAGTAACACACAACTCCTCACCTTGATATCATGGTGATTTATGGTCAGAATGACTTCAATGCGATCAGTGATTTCTATTCTAGCTCTGCTCACATAGATTTTATATCCACACTCAACTATAGGCCGTTCTTCATATTTTGGGGGCTTTTAGTCAGATATACTAGTTTGTGCCTGTATAGTATTGGTGTAGATGGGAGTGTAGGGCATGGGTTACATGGCACTGTGGTGGGATACTGATGGGAGGTATTGGTGCTGTGTTTGATGCTTCTACTGGGTATTTTCCTACAAATACTGGAACAGCTCACTGCTTAGAATGATCCTTCCCAGCTCTATAATATATTATATATACCCCACAATGCAGGCTCACACACACATTTGTCTCAAGTGTGTTGTAGGGACACAGATACAGTCTTGGTCATGTGACTAAAGGCTACTTTACACACTGCGATATCGGTCCCGATATCGCTAGTGTGGGTACCCGCCCCCATCTGTTGCGCGACACGGGTAAATCGCTGCCCATGCCGCACAACACCGACCAGACCCGTCACACATACTTACCTGCCCGGCGACGTCGCTGTGACCGGCGAACCGCCTCCTTTCTAAGGGGGCGGTCCGTGCGGCGTCACAGCGACGTCACTGAGCGACCGCCCAATAGCAGCGGAGGGGCGGAGATGAGTGGCCGGAACATCCCGCCCACCTCCTTCCTTCCTCATAGCGGCTGGGAGGCAGGTAAGGAGAGGTTCCTCGTTTCTGCGGTGTCACACGGAGTGATGTGTGCTGCTGCAGGAGCGACGAACTACATCGTTACTGCTGCAGTAACGATAATCGAGAATGGAGACCCATGTCACCGATGAGCGATTTTGCACGTTTTTGCAACGATGCAAAATCGCTCATCGGTGTCACACGCAGCAACATCGCTAATGCGGCCGGATGTGCGTCACAAATTCCGTGACCCCAACGACTCCGCATTAGCGATGTCGCAGCGTGTAAAGCCCCCTTTAGTGGGAGTGGTGTACAGGGTCTTAGCAGTAAAGAGTATTCCATATTTCTGCCAGATACCCACAGAGATATTGAAATCTGAAAAAAGAGACTTCTGCTCATTGAAGGTAAGAACTGCTCACATAGCGTTCAACTCCACAGCAAACGAGTGCTCTAGCACTGGCATCTCAGCAGGGATATTCCCCTACTACACATGTGTGTCTGGGTCGCTGTGACAGTTTACAGGACATAACTCAGGGCACCTAGACAGAAGGCAGAGGGACTACTTTCTATTTCTGGTGTAGAGCTTAGTACAATATATATATATATATACTATTACATGTGACACATGTACCTTGTATTACCATTATTCGCTGTATATGAACCCCTTTTCTCCGGGCATTATTTGTCTATAGCATTTTTCACGAACCTGAGGCAACTGAGAACCCTTCAGTGCAGGAATTCCACTAACCCTCACAATACCAACCAGGGGCCTCCCTGCAGTAACTCAGGTAGTTGTACCCATTCTCTTTCCGCATTCTATGTGTTCTTCTTTCTTCTTTTTTTTCTTTTTTCTTCTTTTTATTTCTATCATGTAGTTCAGGGGTTTATAGATATATGTCCTGCATTTCATATTTCCTTTAGTGGTGCTTCTTACCCATTCTCATATCATTTACCCTAGTATTTCATGATCCTGAGGCGACTGAGAACCCTTTAATAAAGGAATCCTTTTTCACCTGAATTGTCAAGTGATACTTACCAGTGACTATCACGTAATGTTACAGGTAGTTCCATTTTCTTCCTCTTCTTTCTCTCCTTTCTTCTTTGTCACACGGTCCATTGTGTTATAGCCCACGTGTCATGATAACACTTGTACCATCTTTTCATTTAGATTCCACCTACAATTATTTACCGATTCCAGTTCTGGAATAGGCTTTCATCATCTACTCACTAGAATTCTCAAGTGCATAAGGTACTGAGACATATACATGTTCACACCATTATAAAGAACAAAGTATAAACATTGAGGTTTTTCTCACACCCATGTTCCTGTGTTCTTTGATATGATATGTGTTCATTTCCTTCACTATATAGGATTGCAAGTTTTCCATTTGTACCTTAATGGCAATGACGCTATACAATTGAACACATATCATCCTGTTATCCATATAGGTGTGTATTTACCTGCTTGACTATTTTTGGTTGTTTGATCCAGAATATTTCTCCAGATAGGTCATGTGGAAATTTTCTTTCCTCAGTACAAATGTTTTCACTATGGCTTTGGAAAAATTTTTTGTATGTGCCTCATGGTCATTTGACCCATTGTACTCTCAAGTAGCAATATATTGTACTGTTATGTTGTACTATGTACTAATTACGTGTTTATATGGTTTTGTAACCCTTTATGATCTTAGATAACTTTATCCTTGATAAAGACCTAAAAACAAGGTCGAAACGTTGGATGAATTATCCTTTTGCACAAATAAAGAATTTTCAGCATTCCAAGAGTTCTTTTCTTACGTTATTAATCACTATAGTGTACCAGAGCTATTTCTTTTGAATTGACTCTTATTTTTTCTGAGCACCTGCTATATACACAGTGAGCCAGACATATTCAATTTTCATTCAGAAGGCAGAGGGAAGCCTTAGCAGCTGAGCATATATCTTTGCTTGTGAGCATTAGAACAGGCCGGCGATTACAGGGTAACATGAAAAATGTCCAGCTTGCATTATGACTAGAACATGACAATATCCTTTTAAGTACTAACCTATGATGCGTTCCTAAGCAGTTGATGTTATATGTTCTACATTTCATTTTCTGCATACTTTACAAGTAGTAGAATTTGCTTTGATATAGGCAACTGGATTTTCACAATGAAAAGGCAAAGGATAACGCCCGAAAAAGACGCCATACATTATGTCAGTGCCATCACTGACAAACCTGGATTGACCATGAAATACGGTATGGAGAGCTGTTGTCATCGTATTAGATAGATAAGAATGATTATATGTATTGTAGAAATGTCTCCTATCATGTTCCCTAATTTTTTATTATGTCCACATCCTGGTCCCCATCTTGGACATCATAACAAACGTGCACTTTTTTGTTTAATTTACACATTGGACCATAGGAAAAATGACACTACAGCTACAGAGGTGACCGTCTGATAGCCCAGCTCGACTATCCATCTCTACTGAAGACCCTTTCAGCTTTTTGAGAGTTGGGTGGAGGACATCATCTCTGAAAATAGGGTCCCACAGCTGCACCCCATCAGTGTGAGCAGGACTCTTAGGACTCTTAGAAGAGTCAATGCTCTGAGACCATGGGGGGCGCTTAGCCCCCTCTCTTCGTCACTGAGGATGATTTCATTTTTCAGGGATTAGAGAGGGTGGTCCTTGTGGTGGACTGCAGGTATGGAGAGCTGTTGTCATCGTATTAAATAGATAAGAATGATTATATGTATTGTAGAAATGTCTCCTATCATGTTCCCTAATTTTTTATTATGTCCACATCCTGGTCCCCATCTTGGACATCATAACAAACGTGCACTTTTTTGTTTAATTTACACATTGGACCATAGGAAAAATGACACTACAGCTACAGAGGTGACCGTCTGATAGCCCAGCTCGACTATCCATCTCTACTGAAGACCCTTTCAGCTATTTGAGAGTTGGGTGGAGAACATCATCTCTGAAAATAGGGTCCCACAGCTGCACCCCATCAGTGTGAGCAGGACTCTTAGGACTCTTAGAAGAGTCAATGCTCTGAGACCATGGGGGGCGCTTAGCCCCCTCTCTTCGTCACTGAGGATGATTTCACTTTTCAGGGAATAGAGAGGGTGGTCCTTGTGGTGGACTGCAGGTATGGAGAGCTGTTGTCATCGTATTAGATAGATAAGAATGATTATATGTATTGTAGAAATGTCTCCTATCATGTTCCCTATTTTTTTATTATGTCCACATCCTGGTCCCCATCTTGGACATCATAACAAACGTGCACTTTTTTGTTTAATTTACACATTGGACCATAGGAAAAATGACACTACAGCTACAGAGGTGACCGTCTGATAGCCCAGCTCGACTATCCATCTCTACTGAAGACCCTTTCAGCTTTTTGAGAGTTGGGTGGAGGACATCATCTCTGAAAATAGGGTCCCACAGCTGCACCCCATCAGTGTGAGCAGGAATCTTAGGACTCTTAGAAGAGTCAATGCTCTGAGACCATGGGGGGCGCTTAGCCCCCTCTCTTCGTCACTGAGGATGATTTCATTTTTCAGGGATTAGAGAGAGTGGTCCTTGTGGTGGACTGCAGGTATGGAGAGCTGTTGTGATCGTATTAGATAGATAAGAATGATTATATGTATTGTAGAAATGTCTCCTATCATGTTCCCTAATTTTTTATTATGTCCACATCCTGGTCCCCATCTTGGACATCATAACAAATGTGCACTTTTTTGTTTAATTTACACATTGGACCATAGGAAAAATGACACTACAGCTACAGAGGTGACCGTCTGATAGCCCAGCTCGACTATCCATCTCTACTGAAGACCCTTTCAGCTTTTTGAGAGTTGGGTGGAGGACATCATCTCTGAAAATAGGGTCCCACAGCTGCACCCCATCAGTGTAAGCAGGACTCTTAGGACTCTTAGAAGAGTCAATGCTCTAAAACCATGGGGGGCGCTTAGCCCCCTCTCTTCGTCCCTGAGGATGATTTCATTTTTCAGGGATTAGAGAGGGTGGTCCTTGTGGTGGACTGCAGGTATGGAGAGCTGTTGTCATCGTATTAGATAGATAAGAATGATTATATGTATTGTAGAAATGTCTCCTATCATGTTCCCTAATTTCTTATTATGTCCACATCCTGGTCCCCATCTTGGACATCATAACAAACGTGCACTTTTTTGTTTAATTTACACATTGGACCATAGGAAAAATGACACTACAGCTACAGAGGTGACCGTCTGATAGCCCAGCTCGACTACCCATCTCTACTGAAGACCCTTTCAGCTTTTTGAGAGTTGGGTGGAGGACATCATCTCTGAAAATAGGGTCCCACAGCTTCACCCCATCAGTGTGAGCAGGACTCTTAGGACTCTTAGAAGAGTCAATGCTCTGGTACCATGGGGGGCGCTTGGCCCCCTCTCTTCGTCACTGAGGATGATTTCATTTTTCAGGGATTAGAGAGGGTGGTCCTTGTGGTGGACTGCAGGTATGGAGAGCTGTTGTCATCGTATTAGATAGATAAGAATGATTATATGTATTGTAGAAATGTCTCCTATCATGTTCCCTAATTTTTTATTATGTCCACATCCTGGTCCCCATCTTGGACATCATAACAAACGTGCACTTTTTTGTTTAATTTACACATTGGACCATAGGAAAAATGACACTACAGCTACAGAGGTGACCGTCTGATAGCCCAGCTCGACTATCCATCTCTACTGAAGACCCTTTCAGCTTTTTGAGAGTTGGGTGGAGGACATCATCTCTGAAAATAGGGTCCCACAGCTGCACCCCATCAGTGTGAGCAGGACTCTTAGGACTCTTAGAAGAGTTAATGCTCTGAGACCATGGGGGCGCTTAGCCCCCTCTCTTCGTCACTGAGGATGATTTCATTTTTCAGGGATTAGAGAGGGTGGTCCTTGTGGTGGACTGCAGGTATGGAGAGCTGTTGTCATCGTATTAGATAGATAAGAATGATTATATGTATTGTAGAAATGTCTCCTATCATGTTCCCTAATTTTTTATTATGTCCACATCCTGGTCCCCATCTTGGACATCATAACAAACGTGCACTTTTTTGTTTAATTTACACATTGGACCATAGGAAAAATGACACTACAGCTACAGAGGTGACCGTCTGATAGCCCAGCTCGACTATCCATCTCTACTGAAGACCCTTTCAGCTTTTTGAGTGTTGGGTGGAGGACATCATCTCTGAAAATAGGGTCCCACAGCTGCACCCCATCAGTGTGAGCAGGACTCTTAGGACTCTTAGAAGAGTCAATGCTCTGAGACCATTGGGGGCACTTAGCCCCCTCTCTTCATCACTGAGGATGATTTCATTTTTCAGGGATTAGAGAGGGTGGTCCTTGTGGTGGACTGCAGATATGGAGAGCTGTTATCATCGTATTAGATAGATAAGAATGATTATATGTATTGTAGAAATGTCTCCTATCATGTTCCCTAATTTTTTATTATGTCCACATCCTGGTCCCCATCTTGGACATCATAACAAACGTGCACTTTTTTGTTTAATTTACACATTGGACCATAGGAAAAATGACACTACAGCTACAGAGGTGACCGTCTGATAGCCCAGCTCGACTATCCATCTCTACTGAAGACCCTTTCAGCTTTTTGAGAGTTGGGTGGAGAACATCATCTCGGAAAATAGGGTCCCACAGCTGCACCCCATCAGTGTGAGCAGGACTCTTAGGACTCTTAGAAGAGTCAATGCTCTGAGACCATGGGGGGCGCTTAGCCCCCTCTCTTCGTCACTGAGGATGATTTCACTTTTCAGGGAATAGAGAGGGTGGTCCTTGTGGTGGACTGCAGGTATGGAGAGCTGTTGTCATCTTATTAGATAGATAAGAATGATTATATGTATTGTAGAAATGTCTCCTATCATGTTCCCTATTTTTTTATTATGTCCACATCCTGGTCCCCATCTTGGAAATCATAACAAACGTGCACTTTTTTGTTTAATTTACACATTGGACCATAGGAAAAATGACACTACAGCTACAGAGGTGACCGTCTGATAGCCCAGCTCGACTATCCATCTCTACTGAAGACCCTTTCAGCTTTTTGAGAGTTGGGTGGAGGACATCATCTCTGAAAATAGGGTCCCACAGCTGCACCCCATCAGTGTAAGCAGGACTCTTAGGACTCTTAGAAGAGTCAATGCTCTAAAACCATGGGGGGCGCTTAGCCCCCTCTCTTCGTCCCTGAGGATGATTTCATTTTTCAGGGATTAGAGAGGGTGGTCCTTGTGGTGGACTGCAGGTATGGAGAGCTGTTGTCATCGTATTAGATAGATAAGAATGATTATATGTATTGTAGAAATGTCTCCTATCATGTTCCCTAATTTCTTATTATGTCCACATCCTGGTCCCCATCTTGGACATCATAACACACGTGCACTTTTTTGTTTAATTTACACATTGGACCATAGGAAAAATGACACTACAGCTACAGAGGTGACCGTCTGATAGCCCAGCTCGACTATCCATCTCTACTGAAGACCCTTTCAGCTTTTTGAGAGTTGGGTGGAGGACATCATCTCTGAAAATAGGGTCCCACAGCTTCACCCCATCAGTGTGAGCAGGACTCTTAGGACTCTTAGAAGAGTCAATGCTCTGGTACCATGGGGGGCGCTTGGCCCCCTCTCTTCGTCACTGAGGATGATTTCATTTTTCAGGGATTAGAGAGGGTGGTCCTTGTGGTGGACTGCAGGTATGGAGAGCTGTTGTCATCGTATTAGATAGATAAGAATGATTATATGTATTGTAGAAATGTCTCCTATCATGTTCCCTAATTTTTTATTATGTCCACATCCTGGTCCCCATCTTGGACATCATAACAAACGTGCACTTTTTTGTTTAATTTACACATTGGGCCATAGGAAAAATGACACTACAGCTACAGAGGTGACCGTCTGATAGCCCAGCTCGACTATCCATCTCTACTGAAGACCCTTTCAGCTTTTTGAGAGTTGGGTGGAGGACATCATCTCTGAAAATAGGGTCCCACAGCTGCACCCCATCAGTGTGAGCAGGACTCTTAGGACTCTTAGAAGAGTTAATGCTCTGAGACCATGGGGGCGCTTAGCCCCCTCTCTTCGTCACTGAGGATGATTTCATTTTTCAGGGATTAGAGAGGGTGGTCCTTGTGGTGGACTGCAGGTATGGAGAGCGGTTGTCATCGTATTAGATAGATAAGAATGATTATATGTATTGTAGAAATGTCTCCTATCATGTTCCCTAATTTTTTATTATGTCCACATCCTGGTCCCCATCTTGGACATCATAACAAACGTGCACTTTTTTGTTTAATTTACACATTGGACCAAAGGAAAAATGACACTACAGCTACAGAGGTGACCGTCTGATAGCCCAGCTCGACTATCCATCTCTACTGAAGACCCTTTCAGCTTTTTGAGAGTTGGGTGGAGGACATCATCTCTGAAAATAGGGTCCCACAGCTGCACCCCATCAGTGTGAGCAGGACTCTTAGGACTCTTAGAAGAGTCAATGCTCTGAGACCATTGGGGGCACTTAGCCCCCTCTCTTCGTCACTGAGGATGATTTCATTTTTCAGGGATTAGAGAGGGTGGTCCTTGTGGTGGACTGCAGGTATGGAGAGCTGTTATCATCGTATTAAATAGATAAGAATGATTATATGTATTGTAGAAATGTCTCCTATCATGTTCCCTAATTTTTTATTATGTCCACATCCTGGTCCCCATCTTGGACATCATAACAAACGTGCACTTTTTTGTTTAATTTACACATTGGACCATAGGAAAAATGACACTACAGCTACAGAGGTGACCGTCTGATAGCCCAGCTCGACTATCCATCTCTACTGAAGACCCTTTCAGCTTTTTGAGAGTTGGGTGGAGGACATCATCTCTGAAAATAGGGTCCCACAGCTGCACCCCATCAGTGTGAGCAGGACTCTTAGGACTCTTAGAAGAGTCAATGCTCTGAGACCATGGGGGGCGCTTAGCCCCCTCTCTTCGTCACTGAGGATGATTTCATTTTTCAGGGATTAGAGAGGGTGGTCCTTGTGGTGGACTGCAGGTATGAAGAGCTGTTGTCATCGTATTAAATAGATAAGAATGATTATATGTATTGTAGAAATGTCTCCTATCATGTTCCCTAATTTTTTATTATGTCCACATCCTGGTCCCCATCTTGGACATCATAACAAACGTGCACTTTTTTGTTTAATTTACACATTGGACCATAGGAAAAATGACACTACAGCTACAGAGGTGACCGTCTGATAGCCCAGCTCGACTATCCATCTCTACTGAAGACCCTTTCAGCTTTTTGAGAGTTGGGTGGAGAACATCATCTCTGAAAATAGGGTCCCACAGCTGCACCCCATCAGTGTGAGCAGGACTCTTAGGACTCTTAGAAGAGTCAATGCTCTGAGACCATGGGGGGCGCTTAGCCCCCTCTCCTCGTCACTGAGGATGATTTCACTTTTCAGGGAATAGAGAGGGTGGTCCTTGTGGTGGACTGCAGGTATGGAGAGCTGTTGTCATCGTATTAGATAGATAAGAATGATTATATGTATTGTAGAAATGTCTCCTATCATGTTCCCTAATTTCTTATTATGTCCACATCCTGGTCCCCATCTTGGACATCATAACAAACGTGCACTTTTTTGTTTAATTTACACATTGGACCATAGGAAAAATGACACTACAGCTACAGAGGTGACCGTCTGATAGCCCAGCTCGACTACCCATCTCTACTGAAGACCCTTTCAGCTTTTTGAGAGTTGGGTGGAGGACATCATCTCTGAAAATAGGGTCCCACAGCTTCACCCCATCAGTGTGAGCAGGACTCTTAGGACTCTTAGAAGAGTCAATGCTCTGGTACCATGGGGGGCGCTTGGCCCCCTCTCTTCGTCACTGAGGATGATTTCATTTTTCAGGGATTAGAGAGGGTGGTCCTTGTGGTGGACTGCAGGTATGGAGAGCTGTTGTCATCGTATTAGATAGATAAGAATGATTATATGTATTGTAGAAATGTCTCCTATCATGTTCCCTAATTTTTTATTATGTCCACATCCTGGTCCCCATCTTGGACATCATAACAAACGTGCACTTTTTTGTTTAATTTACACATTGGACCATAGGAAAAATGACACTACAGCTACAGAGGTGACCGTCTGATAGCCCAGCTCGACTATCCATCTCTACTGAAGACCCTTTCAGCTTTTTGAGAGTTGGGTGGAGGACATCATCTCTGAAAATAGGGTCCCACAGCTGCACCCCATCAGTGTGAGCAGGACTCTTAGGACTCTTAGAAGAGTTAATGCTCTGAGACCATGGGGGCGCTTAGCCCCCTCTCTTCGTCACTGAGGATGATTTCATTTTTCAGGGATTAGAGAGGGTGGTCCTTGTGGTGGACTGCAGGTATGGAGAGCTGTTGTCATCGTATTAGATAGATAAGAATGATTATATGTATTGTAGAAATGTCTCCTATCATGTTCCCCAATTTTTTATTATGTCCACATCCTGGTCCCCATCTTGGACATCATAACAAACGTGCACTTTTTTGTTTAATTTACACATTGGACCATAGGAAAAATGACACTACAGCTACAGAGGTGACCGTCTGATAGCCCAGCTCGACTATCCATCTCTACTGAAGACCCTTTCAGCTTTTTGAGTGTTGGGTGGAGGACATCATCTCTGAAAATAGGGTCCCACAGCTGCACCCCATCAGTGTGAGCAGGACTCTTAGGACTCTTAGAAGAGTCAATGCTCTGAGACCATTGGGGGCACTTAGCCCCCTCTCTTCATCACTGAGGATGATTTCATTTTTCAGGGATTAGAGAGGGTGGTCCTTGTGGTGGACTGCAGATATGGAGAGCTGTTATCATCGTATTAGATAGATAAGAATGATTATATGTATTGTAGAAATGTCTCCTATCATGTTCCCTAATTTTTTATTATGTCCACATCCTGGTCCCCATCTTGGAAATCATAACAAACGTGCACTTTTTTGTTTAATTTACACATTGGACCATAGGAAAAATGACACTACAGCTACAGAGGTGACCGTCTGATAGCCCAGCTCGACTATCCATCTCTACTGAAGACCCTTTCAGCTTTTTGAGAGTTGGGTGGAGGACATCATCTCTGAAAATAGGGTCCCACAGCTGCACCCCATCAGTGTAAGCAGGACTCTTAGGACTCTTAGAAGAGTCAATGCTCTAAAACCATGGGGGGCGCTTAGCCCCCTCTCTTCGTCCCTGAGGATGATTTCATTTTTCAGGGATTAGAGAGGGTGGTCATTGTGGTGGACTGCAGGTATGGAGAGCTGTTGTCATCGTATTAGATAGATAAGAATGATTATATGTATTGTAGAAATGTCTCCTATCATGTTCCCTAATTTCTTATTATGTCCACATCCTGGTCCCCATCTTGGACATCATAACACACGTGCACTTTTTTGTTTAATTTACACATTGGACCATAGGAAAAATGACACTACAGCTACAGAGGTGACCGTCTGATAGCCCAGCTCGACTATCCATCTCTACTGAAGACCCTTTCAGCTTTTTGAGAGTTGGGTGGAGGACATCATCTCTGAAAATAGGGTCCCACAGCTTCACCCCATCAGTGTGAGCAGGACTCTTAGGACTCTTAGAAGAGTCAATGCTCTGGTACCATGGGGGGCGCTTGGCCCCCTCTCTTCGTCACTGAGGATGATTTCATTTTTCAGGGATTAGAGAGGGTGGTCCTTGTGGTGGACTGCAGGTATGGAGAGCTGTTGTCATCGTATTAGATAGATAAGAATGATTATATGTATTGTAGAAATGTCTCCTATCATGTTCCCTAATTTTTTATTATGTCCACATCCTGGTCCCCATCTTGGACATCATAACAAACGTGCACTTTTTTGTTTAATTTACACATTGGGCCATAGGAAAAATGACACTACAGCTACAGAGGTGACCGTCTGATAGCCCAGCTCGACTATCCATCTCTACTGAAGACCCTTTCAGCTTTTTGAGAGTTGGGTGGAGGACATCATCTCTGAAAATAGGGTCCCACAGCTGCACCCCATCAGTGTGAGCAGGACTCTTAGGACTCTTAGAAGAGTTAATGCTCTGAGACCATGGGGGCGCTTAGCCCCCTCTCTTCGTCACTGAGGATGATTTCATTTTTCAGGGATTAGAGAGGGTGGTCCTTGTGGTGGACTGCAGGTATGGAGAGCTGTTGTCATCGTATTAGATAGATAAGAATGATTATATGTATTGTAGAAATGTCTCCTATCATGTTCCCTAATTTTTTATTATGTCCACATCCTGGTCCCCATCTTGGACATCATAACAAACGTGCACTTTTTTGTTTAATTTACACATTGGACCAAAGGAAAAATGACACTACAGCTACAGAGGTGACCGTCTGATAGCCCAGCTCGACTATCCATCTCTACTGAAGACCCTTTCAGCTTTTTGAGAGTTGGGTGGAGGACATCATCTCTGAAAATAGGGTCCCACAGCTGCACCCCATCAGTGTGAGCAGGACTCTTAGGACTCTTAGAAGAGTCAATGCTCTGAGACCATTGGGGGCACTTAGCCCCCTCTCTTCGTCACTGAGGATGATTTCATTTTTCAGGGATTAGAGAGGGTGGTCCTTGTGGTGGACTGCAGGTATGGAGAGCTGTTATCATCGTATTAAATAGATAAGAATGATTATATGTATTGTAGAAATGTCTCCTATCATGTTCCCTAATTTTTTATTATGTCCACATCCTGGTCCCCATCTTGGACATCATAACAAACGTGCACTTTTTTGTTTAATTTACACATTGGACCATAGGAAAAATGACACTACAGCTACAGAGGTGACCGTCTGATAGCCCAGCTCGACTATCCATCTCTACTGAAGACCCTTTCAGCTTTTTGAAAGTTGGGTGGAGGACATCATCTCTGAAAATAGGGTCCCACAGCTGCACCCCATCAGTGTGAGCAGGACTCTTAGGACTCTTAGAAGAGTCAATGCTCTGAGACCATGGGGGGCGCTTAGCCCCCTCTCTTCGTCACTGAGGATGATTTCATTTTTCAGGGATTAGAGAGGGTGGTCCTTGTGGTGGACTGCAGGTATGAAGAGCTGTTGTCATCGTATTAAATAGATAAGAATGATTATATGTATTGTAGAAATGTCTCCTATCATGTTCCCTAATTTTTTATTATGTCCACATCCTGGTCCCCATCTTGGACATCATAACAAACGTGCACTTTTTTGTTTAATTTACACATTGGACCATAGGAAAAATGACACTACAGCTACAGAGGTGACCGTCTGATAGCCCAGCTCGACTATCCATCTCTACTGAAGACCCTTTCAGCTTTTTGAGAGTTGGGTGGAGAACATCATCTCTGAAAATAGGGTCCCACAGCTGCACCCCATCAGTGTGAGCAGGACTCTTAGGACTCTTAGAAGAGTCAATGCTCTGAGACCATGGGGGGCGCTTAGCCCCCTCTCCTCGTCACTGAGGATGATTTCACTTTTCAGGGAATAGAGAGGGTGGTCCTTGTGGTGGACTGCAGGTATGGAGAGCTGTTGTCATCGTATTAGATAGATAAGAATGATTATATGTATTGTAGAAATGTCTCCTATCATGTTCCCTATTTTTTTATTATGTCCACATCCTGGTTCCCATCTTGGAAATCATAACAAACGTGCACTTTTTTGTTTAATTTACAAATTGGACAATAGGAAAAATGACACTACAGCTACAGAGGTGACCGTCTGATAGCCCAGCTCGACTATCCATCTCTACTGAAGACCCTTTCAGCTTTTTGAGAGTTGGGTGGAGGACATCATCTCTGAAAATAGGGTCCCACAGCTGCACCCCATCAGTGTGAGCAGGACTCTTAGGACTCTTAGAAGAGTCAATGCTCTGGTACCATGGGGGGCGCTTGGCCCCCTCTCTTCGTCACTGAGGATGATTTCATTTTTCAGGGATTAGAGAGGGTGGTCCTTGTGGTGGACTGCAGGTATAGAGAGCTGTTGTCATCGTATTAGATAGATAAGAATGATTATATGTATTGTAGAAATGTCTCCTATCATGTTCCCTAATTTTTTATTATGTCCACATCCTGGTCCCCATCTTGAACATCATAACAAACGTGCACTTTTTTGTTTAATTTCCACATTGGACCATAGGAAAAATGACACTACAGCTACAGAGGTGACCGTCTGATAGCCCAGCTCGACTATCCATCTCTACTGAAGACCCTTTCAGCTTTTTGAGAGTTGGGTGGAGGACATCATCTCTGAAAATAGGGTCCCACAGCTGCACCCCATCAGTGTGAGCAGGACTCTTAGGACTCTTAGAAGAGTTAATGCTCTGAGACCATGGGGGCGCTTAGCCCCCTCTCTTCGTCACTGAGGATGATTTCATTTTTCAGGGATTAGAGAGGGTGGTCCTTGTGGTGGACTGCAGGTATGGAGAGCTGTTGTCATCGTATTAGATAGATAAGAATGATTATATGTATTGTAGAAATGTCTCCTATCATGTTCCCTAATTTTTTATTATGTCCACATCCTGGTCCCCATCTTGGACATCATAACAAACGTGCACTTTTTTGTTTAATTTACACATTGGACCATAGGAAAAATGACACTACAGCTACAGAGGTGACCGTCTGATAGCCCAGCTCGACTATCCATCTCTACTGAAGACCCTTTCAGCTTTTTGAGAGTTGGGTGGAGGACATCATCTCTGAAAATAGGGTCCCACAGCTTCACCCCATCAGTGTGAGCAGGACTCTTAGGACTCTTAGAAGAGTCAATGCTCTGGTACCATGGGGGGCGCTTGGCCCCCTCTCTTCGTCACTGAGGATGATTTCATTTTTCAGGGATTAGAGAGGGTGGTCCTTGTGGTGGACTGCAGGTATGTAGAGCTGTTGTCATCGTATTAGATAGATAAGAATGATTATATGTATTGTAGAAATGTCTCCTATCATGTTCCCTAATTTTTTATTATGTCCACATCCTGGTCCCCATCTTGGACATCATAACAAACGTGCACTTTTTTGTTTAATTTACACATTGGACCATAGGAAAAATGACACTACAGCTACAGAGGTGACCGTCTGATAGCCCAGCTCGACTATCCATCTCTACTGAAGACCCTTTCAGCTTTTTGAGAGTTGGGTGGAGGACATCATCTCTGAAAATAGGGTCCCACAGCTGCACCCCATCAGTGTGAGCAGGACTCTTAGGACTCTTAGAAGAGTTAATGCTCTGAGACCATGGGGGCGCTTAGCCCCCTCTCTTCGTCACTGAGGATGATTTCATTTTTCAGGGATTAGAGAGGGTGGTCCTTGTGGTGGACTGCAGGTATGGAGAGCTGTTGTCATCGTATTAGATAGATAAGAATGATTATATGTATTGTAGAAATGTCTCCTATCATGTTCCCTAATTTTTTATTATGTCCACATCCTGGTCCCCATCTTGGACATCATAACAAACGTGCACTTTTTTGTTTAATTTACACATTGGACCATAGGAAAAATGACACTACAGCTACAGAGGTGACCGTCTGATAGCCCAGCTCGACTATCCATCTCTACTGAAGACCCTTTCAGCTTTTTGAGAGTTGGGTGGAGGACATCATCTCTGAAAATAGGGTCCCACAGCTGCACCCCATCAGTGTGAGCAGGACTCTTAGGACTCTTAGAAGAGTCAATGCTCTGGTACCATGGGGGGCGCTTGGCCCCCTCTCTTCGTCACTGAGGATGATTTCATTTTTCAGGGATTAGAGAGGGTGGTCCTTGTGGTGGACTGCAGGTATGGAGAGCTGTTGTCATCGTATTAGATAGATAAGAATGATTATATGTATTGTAGAAATGTCTCCTATCATGTTCCCTAATTTTTTATTATGTCCACATCCTGGTCCCCATCTTGGACATCATAACAAACGTGCACTTTTTTGTTTAATTTCCACATTGGACCATAGGAAAAATGACACTACAGCTACAGAGGTGACCGTCTGATAGCCCAGCTCGACTATCCATCTCTACTGAAGACCCTTTCAGCTTTTTGAGAGCTGGGTGGAGGACATCATCTCTGAAAATAGGGTCCCACAGCTGCACCCCATCAGTGTGAGTAGGACTCTTAGGACTCTTAGAAGAGTTAATGCTCTGAGACCATGGGGGCGCTTAGCCCCCTCTCTTCGTCACTGAGGATGATTTCATTTTTCAGGGATTAGAGAGGGTGGTCCTTGTGGTGGACTGCAGGTATGGAGAGCTGTTGTCATCGTATTAGATAGATAAGAATGATTATATGTATTGTAGAAATGTCTCCTATCATGTTCCCTAATTTTTTATTATGTCCACATCCTGGTCCCCATCTTGGACATCATAACAAACGTGCACTTTTTTGTTTAATTTACACATTGGACCATAGGAAAAATGACACTACAGCTACAGAGGTGACCGTCTGATAGCCCAGCTCGACTATCCATCTCTACTGAAGACCCTTTCAGCATTTTGAGAGTTGGGTGGAGGACATCATCTCTGAAAATAGGGTCCCACAGCTGCACCCCATCAGTGTGAGCAGGACTCTTAAGACTCTTAGAAGAGTCAATGCTCTGAGACCATTGGGGGCACTGAGCCCCCTCTCTTCGTCACTGAGGATGATTTCATTTTTCAGGGTTTAGAGAGGGTGGTCCTTGTGGTGGACTGCAGGTATGGAGAGCTGTTATCATCGTATTAGATAGATAAGAATGATTATATGTATTGTAGAAATGTCTCCTATCATGTTCCCTAATTTTTTATTATGTCCACATCCTGGTCCCCATCTTGGACATCATAAGAAACGTGCATTTTTGTTTAATTTACACATTGGACCATAGGAAAAATGACACTACAGCTACAGAGGTGACCGTCTGATAGCCCAGCTCGACTATCCATCTCTACTGAAGACCCTTTCAGCTTTTTGAGAGTTGGGTGGAGGACATCATCTCTGAAAATAGGGTCCCACAGCTGCACCCCATCAGTGTGAGCAGGACTCTTAGGACTCTTAGAAGAGTCAATGCTCTGAGACCATGGGGGGCGCTTAGCCCCCTCTCTTCGTCACTGAGGATGATTTCATTTTTCAGGGATTAGAGAGGGTGGTCCTTGTGGTGGACTGCAGGTATGAAGAGCTGTTGTCATCGTATTAAATAGATAAGAATGATTATATGTATTGTAGAAATGTCTCCTATCATGTTCCCTAATTTTTTATTATGTCCACATCCTGGTCCCCATCTTGGACATCATAACAAACGTGCACTTTTTTGTTTAATTTACACATTGGACCATAGGAAAAATGACACTACAGCTACAGAGGTGACCGTCTGATAGCCCAGCTCGACTATCCATCTCTACTGAAGACCCTTTCAGCTTTTTGAGAGTTGGGTGGAGAACATCATCTCTGAAAATAGGGTCCCACAGCTGCACCCCATCAGTGTGAGCAGGACTCTTAGGACTCTTAGAAGAGTCAATGCTCTGAGACCATGGGGGGCGCTTAGCCCCCTCTCCTCGTCACTGAGGATGATTTCACTTTTCAGGGAATAGAGAGGGTGGTCCTTGTGGTGGACTGCAGGTATGGAGAGCTGTTGTCATCGTATTAGATAGATAAGAATGATTATATGTATTGTAGAAATGTCTCCTATCATGTTCCCTATTTTTTTATTATGTCCACATCCTGGTTCCCATCTTGGAAATCATAACAAACGTGCACTTTTTTGTTTAATTTACAAATTGGACAATAGGAAAAATGACACTACAGCTACAGAGGTGACCGTCTGATAGCCCAGCTCGACTATCCATCTCTACTGAAGACCCTTTCAGCTTTTTGAGAGTTGGGTGGAGGACATCATCTCTGAAAATAGGGTCCCACAGCTGCACCCCATCAGTGTGAGCAGGACTCTTAGGACTCTTAGAAGAGTCAATGCTCTGGTACCATGGGGGGCGCTTGGCCCCCTCTCTTCGTCACTGAGGATGATTTCATTTTTCAGGGATTAGAGAGGGTGGTCCTTGTGGTGGACTGCAGGTATAGAGAGCTGTTGTCATCGTATTAGATAGATAAGAATGATTATATGTATTGTAGAAATGTCTCCTATCATGTTCCCTAATTTTTTATTATGTCCACATCCTGGTCCCCATCTTGGACATCATAACAAACGTGCACTTTTTTGTTTAATTTCCACATTGGACCATAGGAAAAATGACACTACAGCTACAGAGGTGACCGTCTGATAGCCCAGCTCGACTATCCATCTCTACTGAAGACCCTTTCAGCTTTTTGAGAGTTGGGTGGAGGACATCATCTCTGAAAATAGGGTCCCACAGCTGCACCCCATCAGTGTGAGCAGGACTCTTAGGACTCTTAGAAGAGTTAATGCTCTGAGACCATGGGGGCGCTTAGCCCCCTCTCTTCGTCACTGAGGATGATTTCATTTTTCAGGGATTAGAGAGGGTGGTCCTTGTGGTGGACTGCAGGTATGGAGAGCTGTTGTCATCGTATTAGATAGATAAGAATGATTATATGTATTGTAGAAATGTCTCCTATCATGTTCCCTAATTTTTTATTATGTCCACATCCTGGTCCCCATCTTGGACATCATAACAAACGTGCACTTTTTTGTTTAATTTACACATTGGACCATAGGAAAAATGACACTACAGCTACAGAGGTGACCGTCTGATAGCCCAGCTCGACTATCCATCTCTACTGAAGACCCTTTCAGCTTTTTGAGAGTTGGGTGGAGGACATCATCTCTGAAAATAGGGTCCCACAGCTTCACCCCATCAGTGTGAGCAGGACTCTTAGGACTCTTAGAAGAGTCAATGCTCTGGTACCATGGGGGGCGCTTGGCCCCCTCTCTTCGTCACTGAGGATGATTTCATTTTTCAGGGATTAGAGAGGGTGGTCCTTGTGGTGGACTGCAGGTATGTAGAGCTGTTGTCATCGTATTAGATAGATAAGAATGATTATATGTATTGTAGAAATGTCTCCTATCATGTTCCCTAATTTTTTATTATGTCCACATCCTGGTCCCCATCTTGGACATCATAACAAACGTGCACTTTTTTGTTTAATTTACACATTGGACCATAGGAAAAATGACACTACAGCTACAGAGGTGACCGTCTGATAGCCCAGCTCGACTATCCATCTCTACTGAAGACCCTTTCAGCTTTTTGAGAGTTGGGTGGAGGACATCATCTCTGAAAATAGGGTCCCACAGCTGCACCCCATCAGTGTGAGCAGGACTCTTAGGACTCTTAGAAGAGTTAATGCTCTGAGACCATGGGGGCGCTTAGCCCCCTCTCTTCGTCACTGAGGATGATTTCATTTTTCAGGGATTAGAGAGGGTGGTCCTTGTGGTGGACTGCAGGTATGGAGAGCTGTTGTCATCGTATTAGATAGATAAGAATGATTATATGTATTGTAGAAATGTCTCCTATCATGTTCCCTAATTTTTTATTATGTCCACATCCTGGTCCCCATCTTGGACATCATAACAAACGTGCACTTTTTTGTTTAATTTACACATTGGACCATAGGAAAAATGACACTACAGCTACAGAGGTGACCGTCTGATAGCCCAGCTCGACTATCCATCTCTACTGAAGACCCTTTCAGCTTTTTGAGAGTTGGGTGGAGGACATCATCTCTGAAAATAGGGTCCCACAGCTGCACCCCATCAGTGTGAGCAGGACTCTTAGGACTCTTAGAAGAGTCAATGCTCTGGTACCATGGGGGGCGCTTGGCCCCCTCTCTTCGTCACTGAGGATGATTTCATTTTTCAGGGATTAGAGAGGGTGGTCCTTGTGGTGGACTGCAGGTATGGAGAGCTGTTGTCATCGTATTAGATAGATAAGAATGATTATATGTATTGTAGAAATGTCTCCTATCATGTTCCCTAATTTTTTATTATGTCCACATCCTGGTCCCCATCTTGGACATCATAACAAACGTGCACTTTTTTGTTTAATTTCCACATTGGACCATAGGAAAAATGACACTACAGCTACAGAGGTGACCGTCTGATAGCCCAGCTCGACTATCCATCTCTACTGAAGACCCTTTCAGCTTTTTGAGAGCTGGGTGGAGGACATCATCTCTGAAAATAGGGTCCCACAGCTGCACCCCATCAGTGTGAGTAGGACTCTTAGGACTCTTAGAAGAGTTAATGCTCTGAGACCATGGGGGCGCTTAGCCCCCTCTCTTCGTCACTGAGGATGATTTCATTTTTCAGGGATTAGAGAGGGTGGTCCTTGTGGTGGACTGCAGGTATGGAGAGCTGTTGTCATCGTATTAGATAGATAAGAATGATTATATGTATTGTAGAAATGTCTCCTATCATGTTCCCTAATTTTTTATTATGTCCACATCCTGGTCCCCATCTTGGACATCATAACAAACGTGCACTTTTTTGTTTAATTTACACATTGGACCATAGGAAAAATGACACTACAGCTACAGAGGTGACCGTCTGATAGCCCAGCTCGACTATCCATCTCTACTGAAGACCCTTTCAGCATTTTGAGAGTTGGGTGGAGGACATCATCTCTGAAAATAGGGTCCCACAGCTGCACCCCATCAGTGTGAGCAGGACTCTTAAGACTCTTAGAAGAGTCAATGCTCTGAGACCATTGGGGGCACTGAGCCCCCTCTCTTCGTCACTGAGGATGATTTCATTTTTCAGGGTTTAGAGAGGGTGGTCCTTGTGGTGGACTGCAGGTATGGAGAGCTGTTATCATCGTATTAGATAGATAAGAATGATTATATGTATTGTAGAAATGTCTCCTATCATGTTCCCTAATTTTTTATTATGTCCACATCCTGGTCCCCATCTTGGACATCATAAGAAACGTGCATTTTTGTTTAATTTACACATTGGACCATAGGAAAAATGACACTACAGCTACAGAGGTGACCGTCTGATAGCCCAGCTCGACTATCCATCTCTACTGAAGACCCTTTCAGCTTTTTGAGAGTTGGGTGGAGGACATCATCTCTGAAAATAGGGTCCCACAGCTTCACCCCATCAGTGTGAGCAGGACTCTTAGGACTCTTAGAAGAGTCAATGCTCTGGTACCATGGGGGGCGCTTGGCCCCCTCTCTTCGTCACTGAGGATGATTTCATTTTTCAGGGATTAGAGAGGGTGGTCCTTGTGGTGGACTGCAGGTATGGAGAGCTGTTGTCATCGTATTAGATAGATAAGAATGATTATATGTATTGTAGAAATGTCTCCTATCATGTTCCCTAATTTTTTATTATGTCCACATCCTGGTCCCCATCTTGGACATCATAACAAACGTGCACTTTTTTGTTTAATTTACACATTGGCCAATAGGAAAAATGACACTACAGCTACAGAGGTGACCGTCTGATAGCCCAGCTCGACTATCCATCTCTACTGAAGACCCTTTCAGCTTTTTGAGAGTTGGGTGGAGGACATCATCTCTGAAAATAGGGTCCCACAGCTGCACCCCATCAGTGTGAGCAGGACTCTTAGGACTCTTAGAAGAGTCAATGCTCTGGTACCATGGGGGGCGCTTGGCCCCCTCTCTTCGTCACTGAGGATGATTTCATTTTTCAGGGATTAGAGAGGGTGGTCCTTGTGGTGGACTGCAGGTATGGAGAGCTGTTGTCATCGTATTAGATAGATAAGAATGATTATATGTATTGTAGAAATGTCTCCTATCATGTTCCCTAATTTTTTATTATGTCCACATCCTGGTCCCCATCTTGGACATCATAACAAACGTGCACTTTTTGTTTAATTTCCACATTGGACCATAGGAAAAATGACACTACAGCTACAGAGGTGACCGTCTGATAGCCCAGCTCGACTATCCATCTCTACTGAAGACCCTTTCAGCTTTTTGAGAGTTGGGTGGAGGACATCATCTCTGAAAATAGGGTCCCACAGCTGCACCCCATCAGTGTGAGCAGGACTCTTAGGACTCTTAGAAGAGTTAATGCTCTGAGACCATGGGGGCGCTTAGCCCCCTCTCTTCGTCACTGAGGATGATTTCATTTTTCAGGGATTAGAGAGGGTGGTCCTTGTGGTGGACTGCAGGTATGGAGAGCTGTTGTCATCGTATTAGATAGATAAGAATGATTATATGTATTGTAGAAATGTCTCCTATCATGTTCCCTAATTTTTTATTATGTCCACATCCTGGTCCCCATCTTGGACATCATAACAAACGTGCACTTTTTTGTTTAATTTCCACATTGGACCATAGGAAAAATGACACTACAGCTACAGAGGTGACCGTCTGATAGCCCAGCTCGACTATCCATCTCTACTGAAGACCCTTTCAGCATTTTGAGAGTTGGGTGGAGGACATCATCTCTGAAAATAGGGTCCCACAGCTGCACCCCATCAGTGTGAGCAGGACTCTTAAGACTCTTAGAAGAGTCAATGCTCTGAGACCATTGGGGGCACTGAGCCCCCTCTCTTCGTCACTGAGGATGATTTCATTTTTCAGGGTTTAGAGAGGGTGGTCCTTGTGGTGGACTGCAGGTATGGAGAGCTGTTATCATCGTATTAGATAGATAAGAATGATTATATGTATTGTAGAAATGTCTCCTATCATGTTCCCTAATTTTTTATTATGTCCACATCCTGGTCCCCATCTTGGACATCATAACAAACGTGCATTTTTGTTTAATTTACACATTGGACCATAGGAAAAATGACACTACAGCTACAGAGGTGACCGTCTGATAGCCCAGCTCGACTATCCATCTCTACTGAAGACCCTTTCAGCTTTTTGAGAGTTGGGTGGAGGACATCATCTCTGAAAATAGGGTCCCACAGCTTCACCCCATCAGTGTGAGCAGGACTCTTAGGACTCTTAGAAGAGTCAATGCTCTGGTACCATGGGGGGCGCTTGGCCCCCTCTCTTCGTCACTGAGGATGATTTCATTTTTCAGGGATTAGAGAGGGTGGTCCTTGTGGTGGACTGCAGGTATGTAGAGCTGTTGTCATCGTATTAGATAGATAAGAATGATTATATGTATTGTAGAAATGTCTCCTATCATGTTCCCTAATTTTTTATTATGTCCACATCCTGGTCCCCATCTTGGACATCATAACAAACGTGCACTTTTTTGTTTAATTTACACATTGGACCATAGGAAAAATGACACTACAGCTACAGAGGTGACCGTCTGATAGCCCAGCTCGACTATCCATCTCTACTGAAGACCCTTTCAGCTTTTTGAGAGTTGGGTGGAGGACATCATCTCTGAAAATAGGGTCCCACAGCTGCACCCCATCAGTGTGAGCAGGACTCTTAGGACTCTTAGAAGAGTTAATGCTCTGAGACCATGGGGGCGCTTAGCCCCCTCTCTTCGTCACTGAGGATGATTTCATTTTTCAGGGATTAGAGAGGGTGGTCCTTGTGGTGGACTGCAGGTATGGAGAGCTGTTGTCATCGTATTAGATAGATAAGAATGATTATATGTATTGTAGAAATGTCTCCTATCATGTTCCCTAATTTTTTATTATGTCCACATCCTGGTCCCCATCTTGGACATCATAACAAACGTGCACTTTTTTGTTTAATTTACACATTGGACCATAGGAAAAATGACACTACAGCTACAGAGGTGACCGTCTGATAGCCCAGCTCGACTATCCATCTCTACTGAAGACCCTTTCAGCTTTTTGAGAGTTGGGTGGAGGACATCATCTCTGAAAATAGGGTCCCACAGCTGCACCCCATCAGTGTGAGCAGGACTCTTAGGACTCTTAGAAGAGTCAATGCTCTGAGACCATGGGGGGCGCTTAGCCCCCTCTCTTCGTCACTGAGGATGATTTCATTTTTCAGGGATTAGAGAGGGTGGTCCTTGTGGTGGACTGCAGGTATGGAGAGCTGTTGTCATCGTATTAAATAGATAAGAATGATTATATGTATTGTAGAAATGTCTCCTATCATGTTCCCTAATTTTTTATTATGTCCACATCCTGGTCCCCATCTTGGACATCATAACAAACGTGCACTTTTTTGTTTAATTTACACATTGGACCATAGGAAAAATGACACTACAGCTACAGAGGTGACCGTCTGATAGCCCAGCTCGACTATCCATCTCTACTGAAGACCCTTTCAGCTTTTTGAGAGTTGGGTGGAGAACATCATCTCTGAAAATAGGGTCCCACAGCTGCACCCCATCAGTGTGAGCAGGACTCTTAGGACTCTTAGAAGAGTCAATGTTTTGAGACCATGGGGGGCGCTTAGCCCCCTCTCTTCGTCACTGAGGATGATTTCATTTTTCAGGGATTAGAGAGAGTGGTCCTTGTGGTGGACTGCAGGTATGGAGAGCTGTTGTGATCGTATTAGATAGATAAGAATGATTATATGTATTGTAGAAATGTCTCCTATCATGTTCCCTAATTTTTTATTATGTCCACATCCTGGTCCCCATCTTGGACATCATAACAAACGTGCACTTTTTTGTTTAATTTCCACATTGGACCATAGGAAAAATGACACTACAGCTACAGAGGTGACCGTCTGATAGCCCAGCTCGACTATCCATCTCTACTGAAGACCCTTTCAGCTTTTTGAGAGTTGGGTGGAGGACATCACCTCTGAAAATAGGGTCCCACAGCTGCACCCCATCAGTGTGAGCAGGACTCTTAGGACTCTTAGAAGAGTTAATGCTCTGAGACCATGGGGGCGCTTAGCCCCCTCTCTTCGTCACTGAGGATGATTGCATTTTTCAGGGATTAGAGAGGGTGGTCCTTGTGGTGGACTGCAGGTATGGAGAGCTGTTGTCATCGTATTAGATAGATAAGAATGATTATATGTATTGTAGAAATGTCTCCTATCATGTTCCCTAATTTTTTATTATGTCCACATCCTGGTCCCCATCTTGGACATCATAACAAACGTGCACTTTTTTGTTTAATTTCCACATTGGACCATAGGAAAAATGACACTACAGCTACAGAGGTGACCGTCTGATAGCCCAGCTCGACTATCCATCTCTACTGAAGACCCTTTCAGCATTTTGAGAGTTGGGTGGAGGACATCATCTCTGAAAATAGGGTCCCACAGCTGCACCCCATCAGTGTGAGCAGGACTCTTAAGACTCTTAGAAGAGTCAATGCTCTGAGACCATTGGGGGCACTGAGCCCCCTCTCTTCGTCACTGAGGATGATTTCATTTTTCAGGGTTTAGAGAGGGTGGTCCTTGTGGTGGACTGCAGGTATGGAGAGCTGTTATCATCGTATTAGATAGATAAGAATGATTATATGTATTGTAGAAATGTCTCCTATCATGTTCCCTAATTTTTTATTATGTCCACATCCTGGTCCCCATCTTGGACATCATAACAAACGTGCACTTTTTTGTTTAATTTACACATTGGACCATAGGAAAAATGACACTACAGCTACAGAGGTGACCGTCTGATAGCCCAGCTCGACTATCCATCTCTACTGAAGACCCTTTCAGCTTTTTGAGAGTTGGGTGGAGAACATCATCTCTGAAAATAGGGTCCCACAGCTGCACCCCATCAGTGTGAGCAGGACTCTTAGGACTCTTAGAAGAGTCAATGTTTTGAGACCATGGGGGGCGCTTAGCCCCCTCTCTTTGTCACTGAGGATGATTTCATTTTTCAGGGATTAGAGAGAGTGGTCCTTGTGGTGGACTGCAGGTATGGAGAGCTGTTGTGATCGTATTAGATAGATAAGAATGATTATATGTATTGTAGAAATGTCTCCTATCATGTTCCCTAATTTTTTATTATGTCCACATCCTGGTCCCCATCTTGGACATCATAACAAACGTGCACTTTTTTGTTTAATTTACACATTGGACCATAGGAAAAATGACACTACAGCTACAGAGGTGACCGTCTGATAGCCCAGCTCGACTATCCATCTCTACTGAAGACCCTTTCAGCTTTTTGAGAGTTGGCTGGAGGACATCATCTCTGAAAATAGGGTCCCACAGCTGCACCCCATCAGTGTGAGCAGGACTCTTAGGACTCTTAGAAGAGTTAATGCTCTGAGACCATGGGGGCGCTTAGCCCCCTCTCTTCGTCACTGAGGATGATTTCATTTTTCAGGGATTAGAGAGGGTGGTCCTTGTGGTGGACTGCAGGTATGGAGAGCTGTTGTCATCGTATTAGATAGATAAGAATGATTATATGTATTGTAGAAATGTCTCCTATCATGTTCCCTAATTTTTTATTATGTCCACATCCTGGTCCCCATCTTGGACATCATAACAAACGTGCACTTTTTTGTTTAATTTACACATTGGACCATAGGAAAAATGACACTACAGCTACAGAGGTGACCGTCTGATAGCCCAGCTCGACTATCCATCTCTACTGAAGACCCTTTCAGCTTTTTGAGAGTTGGGTGGAGGACATCATCTCTGAAAATAGGGTCCCACAGCTGCACCCCATCAGTGTGAGCAGGACTCTTAGGACTCTTAGAAGAGTCAATGCTCTGAGACCATTGGGGGCACTTAGCCCCCTCTCTTCGTCACTGAGGATGATTTCATTTTTCAGGGATTAGAGAGGGTGGTCCTTGTGGTGGACTGCAGGTATGGAGAGCTGTTATCATCGTATTAGATAGATAAGAATGATTATATGTATTGTAGAAATGTCTCCTATCATGTTCCCTAATTTTTTATTATGTCCACATCCTGGTCCCCATCTTGGACATCATAACAAACGTGCACTTTTTTGTTTAATTTACACATTGGACCATAGGAAAAATGACACTACAGCTACAGAGGTGACCGTCTGATAGCCCAGCTCGACAATCCATCTCTACTGAAGACCCTTTCAGCTTTTTGAGAGTTGGGTGGAGGACATCATCTCTGAAAATAGGGTCCCACAGCTGCACCCCATCAGTGTGAGCAGGACTCTTAGGACTCTTAGAAGAGTCAATGCTCTGAGACCATGGGGGGCGCTTAGCCCCCTCTCTTCGTCACTGAGGATGATTTCATTTTTCAGGGATTAGAGAGGGTGGTCCTTGTGGTGGACTGCAGGTATGGAGAGCTGTTGTCATCGTATTAAATAGATAAGAATGATTATATGTATTGTAGAAATGTCTCCTATCATGTTCCCTAATTTTTTATTATGTCCACATCCTGGTCCCCATCTTGGACATCATAACAAACGTGCACTTTTTTGTTTAATTTACACATTGGACCATAGGAAAAATGACACTACAGCTACAGAGGTGACCGTCTGATAGCCCAGCTCGACTATCCATCTCTACTGAAGACCCTTTCAGCTTTTTGAGAGTTGGGTGGAGAACATCATCTCTGAAAATAGGGTCCCACAGCTGCACCCCATCAGTGTGAGCAGGACTCTTAGGACTCTTAGAAGAGTCAATGTTTTGAGACCATGGGGGGCGCTTAGCCCCCTCTCTTCGTCACTGAGGATGATTTCACTTTTCAGGGAATAGAGAGGGTGGTACTTGTGGTGGACTGCAGGTATGGAGAGCTGTTGTCATCGTATTAGATAGATAAGAATGATTATATGTATTGTAGAAATGTCTCCTATCATGTTCCCTATTTTTTTATTATGTCCACATCCTGGTCCCCATCTTGGAAATCATAACAAACGTGCACTTTTTTCTTTAATTTACACATTGGACCATAGGAAAAATGACACTACAGCTACAGAGGTGACCGTCTGGTAGCCCAGCTCGACTATCCATCTCTACTGAAGACCCTTTCAGCTTTTTGAGAGTTGGGTGGAGGACATCATCTCTGAAAATAGGGTCCCACAGCTGCACCCCATCAGTGTGAGCAGGACTCTTAGGACTCTTAGAAGAGTCAATGTTTTGAGACCATGGGGGGCGCTTAGCCCCCTCTCTTCGTCACTGAGGATGATTTCATTTTTCAGGGATTAGAGAGAGTGGTCCTTGTGGTGGACTGCAGGTATGGAGAGCTGTTGTGATCGTATTAGATAGATAAGAATGATTATATGTATTGTAGAAATGTCTCCTATCATGTTCCCTAATTTTTTATTATGTCCACATCCTGGTCCCCATCTTGGACATCATAACAAACGTGCACTTTTTTGTTTAATTTACACATTGGACCATAGGAAAAATGACACTACAGCTACAGAGGTGACCGTCTGATAGCCCAGCTCGACTATCCATCTCTACTGAAGACCCTTTCAGCTTTTTGAGAGTTGGGTGGAGGACATCATCTCTTAAAATAGGGTCCCACAGCTGCACCCCATCAGTGTAAGCAGGACTCTTAGGACTCTTAGAAGAGTCAATGCTCTAAAACCATGGGGGGCGCTTAGCCCCCTCTCTTCGTCCCTGAGGATGATTTCATTTTTCAGGGATTAGAGAGGGTGGTCCTTGTGGTGGACTGCAGGTATGGAGAGCTGTTGTCATCGTATTAGATAGATAAGAATGATTATATGTATTGTAGAAATGTCTCCTATCATGTTCCCTAATTTTTTTATTATGTCCACATCCTGGTCCCCATCTTGGACATCATAACAAACGTGCACTTTTTTGTTTAATTTACACATTGGACCATAGGAAAAATGACACTACAGCTACAGAGGTGACCGTCTGATAGCCCAGCTCGACTATCCATCTCTACTGAAGACCCTTTCAGCTTTTTGAGAGTTGGGTGGAGGACATCATCTCTGAAAATAGGGTCCCACAGCTGCACCCCATCAGTGTGAGCAGGACTCTTAGGACTCTTAGAAGAGTTAATGCTCTGAGACCATGGGGGTGCTTAGCCCCCTCTCTTCGTCACTGAGGATGATTTCATTTTTCAGGGATTAGAGAGGGTGGTCCTTGTGGTGGACTGCAGGTATGGAGAGCTGTTGTCATCGTATTAGATAGATAAGAATGATTATATGTATTGTAGAAATGTCTCCTATCATGTTCCCTAATTTTTTATTATGTCCACATCCTGGTCCCCATCTTGGACATCATAACAAACGTGCACTTTTTTGTTTAATTTACACATTGGACCATAGGAAAAATGACACTACAGCTACAGAGGTGACCGTCTGATAGCCCAGCTCGACTATCCATCTCTACTGAAGACCCTTTCAGCTTTTTGAGAGTTGGGTGGAGGACATCATCTCTTAAAATAGGGTCCCACAGCTGCACCCCATCAGTGTAAGCAGGACTCTTAGGACTCTTAGAAGAGTCAATGCTCTAAAACCATGGGGGGCGCTTAGCCCCCTCTCTTCGTCCCTGAGGATGATTTCATTTTTCAGGGATTAGAGAGGGTGGTCCTTGTTTTGGACTGCAGGTATGGAGAGCTGTTGTCATCGTATTAGATAGATAAGAATGATTATATGTATTGTAGAAATGTCTCCTATCATGTTCCCTAATTTTTTATTATGTCCACATCCTGGTCCCCATCTTGGACATCATAACAAACGTGCACTTTTTTGTTTAATTTACACATTGGACCATAGGAAAAATGACACTACAGCTACAGAGGTGACCGTCTGATAGCCCAGCTCGACTATCCATCTCTACTGAAGACCCTTTCAGCTTTTTGAGAGTTGGGTGGAGGACATCATCTCTGAAAATAGGGTCCCACAGCTGCACCCCATCAGTGTGAGCAGGACTCTTAGGACTCTTAGAAGAGTTAATGCTCTGAGACCATGGGGGCGCTTAGCCCCCTCTCTTCGTCACTGAGGATGATTTCATTTTTCAGGGATTAGAGAGGGTGGTCCTTGTGGTGGACTGCAGGTATGGAGAGCTGTTGTCATCGTATTAGATAGATAAGAATGATTATATGTATTGTAGAAATGTCTCCTATCATGTTCCCTAATTTTTTATTATGTCCACATCCTGGTCCCCATCTTGGACATCATAACAAACGTGCACTTTTTTGTTTAATTTACACATTGGACCATAGGAAAAATGACACTACAGCTACAGAGGTGACCGTCTGATAGCCCAGCTCGACTATCCATCTCTACTGAAGACCCTTTCAGCTTTTTGAGAGTTGGGTGGAGGACATCATCTCTGAAAATAGGGTCCCACAGCTGCACCCCATCAGTGTGAGCAGGACTCTTAGGACTCTTAGAAGAGTTAATGCTCTGAGACCATTGGGGGCACTTAGCCCCCTCTCTTCATCACTGAGGATGATTTCATTTTTCAGGGATTAGAGAGGGTGGTCCTTGTGGTGGACTGCAGATATGGAGAGCTGTTATCATCGTATTAGATAGATAAGAATGATTATATGTATTGTAGAAATGTCTCCTATCATGTTCCCTAATTTTTTATTATGTCCACATCCTGGTCCCCATCTTGGACATCATAACAAACGTGCACTTTTTTGTTTAATTTACACATTGGACCATAGGAAAAATGACACTACAGCTACAAAGGTGACCGTCTGATAGCCCAGCTCGACTATCCATCTCTACTGAAGACCCTTTCAGCTTTTTGAGAGTTGGGTGGAGGACATCATCTCTTAAAATAGGGTCCCACAGCTGCACCCCATCAGTGTAAGCAGGACTCTTAGGACTCTTAGAAGAGTCAATGCTCTAAAACCATGGGGGGCGCTTAGCCCCCTCTCTTCGTCCCTGAGGATGATTTCATTTTTCAGGGATTAGAGAGGGTGGTCCTTGTGGTGGACTGCAGGTATGGAGAGCTGTTGTCATCGTATTAGATAGATAAGAATGATTACATGTATTGTAGAAATGTCTCCTATCATGTTCCCTAATTTTTTATTATGTCCACATCCTGGTCCCCATCTTGACATCATAACAAACGTGCACTTTTTTGTTTAATTTACACATTGGACCATAGGAAAAATGACACTACAGCTACAGAGGTGACCGTCTGATAGCCCAGCTCGACTATCCATCTCTACTGAAGACCCTTTCAGCTTTTTGAGAGTTGGGTGGAGGACATCATCTCTGAAAATAGGGTCCCACAGCTGCACCCCATCAGTGTGAGCAGGACTCTTAGGACTCTTAGAAGAGTTAATGCTCTGAGACCATGGGGGCGCTTAGCCCCCTCTCTTCGTCACTGAGGATGATGTCATTTTTCAGGGATTAGAGAGGGTGGTCCTTGTGGTGGACTGCAGGTATGGAGAGCTGTTGTCATCGTATTAGATAGATAAGAATGATTATATGTATTGTAGAAATGTCTCCTATCATGTTCCCTAATTTTTTATTATGTCCACATCCTGGTCCCCATCTTGGACATCATAACAAACGTGCACTTTTTTGTTTAATTTACACATTGGACCATAGGAAAAATGACACTACAGCTACAGAGGTGACCGTCTGATAGCCCAGCTCGACTATCCATCTCTACTGAAGACCCTTTCAGCTTTTTGAGAGTTGGGTGGAGGACATCATCTCTGAAAATAGGGTCCCACAGCTGCACCCCATCAGTGTGAGCAGGACTCTTAGGACTCTTAGAAGAGTTAATGCTCTGAGACCATTGGGGGCACTTAGCCCCCTCTCTTCATCACTGAGGATGATTTCATTTTTCAGGGATTAGAGAGGGTGGTCCTTGTGGTGGACTGCAGATATGGAGAGCTGTTATCATCGTATTAGATAGATAAGAATGATTATATGTATTGTAGAAATGTCTCCTATCATGTTCCCTAATTTTTTATTATGTCCACATCCTGGTCCCCATCTTGGACATCATAACAAACGTGCACTTTTTTGTTTAATTTACACATTGGACCATAGGAAAAATGACACTACAGCTACAGAGGTGACCGTCTGATAGCCCAGCTCGACTATCCATCTCTACTGAAGACCCTTTCAGCTTTTTGAGAGTTGGGTGGAGGACATCATCTCTTAAAATAGGGTCCCACAGCTGCACCCCATCAGTGTAAGCAGGACTCTTAGGACTCTTAGAAGAGTCAATGCTCTAAAACCATGGGGGGCGCTTAGCCCCCTCTCTTCGTCCCTGAGGATGATTTCATTTTTCAGGGATTAGAGAGGGTGGTCCTTGTGGTGGACTGCAGGTATGGAGAGCTGTTGTCATCGTATTAGATAGATAAGAATGATTATATGTATTGTAGAAATGTCTCCTATCATGTTCCCTAATTTTTTATTATGTCCACATCCTGGTCCCCATCTTGGACATCATAACAAACGTGCACTTTTTTGTTTAATTTACACATTGGACCATAGGAAAAATGACACTACAGCTACAGAGGTGACCGTCTGATAGCCCAGCTCGACTATCCATCTCTACTGAAGACCCTTTCAGCTTTTTGAGAGTTGGGTGGAGGACATCATCTCTGAAAATAGGGTCCCACAGCTGCACCCCATCAGTGTGAGCAGGACTCTTAGGACTCTTAGAAGAGTTAATGCTCTGAGACCATGGGGGCGCTTAGCCCCCTCTCTTCGTCACTGAGGATGATTTCATTTTTCAGGGATTAGAGAGGGTGGTCCTTGTGGTGGACTGCAGGTATGGAGAGCTGTTGTCATCATATTAGATAGATAAGAATAATTATATGTATTGTAGAAATGTCTCCTATCATGTTCCCTAATTTTTTATTATGTCCACATCCTGGTCCCCATCTTGGACATCATAACAAACGTGCACTTTTTTGTTTAATTTACACATTGGACCATAGGAAAAATGACACTACAGCTACAGAGGTGACCGTCTGATAGCCCAGCTCGACAATCCATCTCTACTGAAGACCCTTTCAGCTTTTTGAGAGTTGGGTGGAGGACATCATCTCTGAAAATAGGGTCCCACAGCTGCACCCCATCAGTGTGAGCAGGACTCTTAGGACTCTTAGAAGAGTCAATGCTCTGAGACCATTGGGGGCACTTAGCCCCCTCTCTTCGTCACTGAGGATGATTTCATTTTTCAGGGATTAGAGAGGGTGGTCCTTGTGGTGGACTGCAGGTATGGAGAGCTGTTGTCATCGTATTAGATAGATAAGAATGATTATATGTATTGTAGAAATGTCTCCTATCATGTTCCCTAATTTCTTATTATGTCCACATCCTGGTCCCCATCTTGGACATCATAACAAACGTGCACTTTTTTGTTTAATTTACACATTGGACCATAGGAAAAATGACACTACAGCTACAGAGGTGACCGTCTGATAGCCCAGCTCGACTATCCATCTCTACTGAAGACCCTTTCAGCTTTTTGAGAGTTGGGTGGAGGACATCATCTCTGAAAATAGGGTCCCACAGCTGCACCCCATCAGTGTGAGCAGGACTCTTAGGACTCTTAGAAGAGTTAATGCTCTGAGACCATGGGGGCGCTTAGCCCCCTCTCTTCGTCACTGAGGATGATTTCATTTTTCAGGGATTAGAGAGGGTGGTCCTTGTGGTGGACTGCAGGTATGGAGAGCTGTTATCATCGTATTAGATAGATAAGAATGATTATATGTATTGTAAAAATGTCTCCTATCATGTTGCCTAATTTTTTATTATGTCCACATCCTGGTCCCCATCTTGGACATCATAACAAACGTGCACTTTTTTGTTTAATTTACACATTGGACCATAGGAAAAATGACACTACAGCTACAGAGGTGACCGTCTGATAGCCCAGCTCGACAATCCATCTCTACTGAAGACCCTTTCAGCTTTTTGAGAGTTGGGTGGAGGACATCATCTCTGAAAATAGGGTCCCACAGCTGCACCCCATCAGTGTGAGCAGGACTCTTAGGACTCTTAGAAGAGTCAATGCTCTGAGACCATGGGGGGCGCTTAGCCCCCTCTCTTCGTCACTGAGGATGATTTCACTTTTCAGGGAATAGAGAGGGTGGTCCTTGTGGTGGACTGCAGGTATGGAGAGCTGTTGTCATCGTATTAGATAGATAAGAATGATTATATGTATTGTAGAAATGTCTCCTATCATGTTCCCTATTTTTTTATTATGTCCACATCCTGGTCCCCATCTTGGAAATCATAACAAACGTGCACTTTTTTGTTTAATTTACACATTGGACCATAGGAAAAATGACACTACAGCTACAGAGGTGACCGTCTGATAGCCCAGCTCGACTATCCATCTCTACTGAAGACCCTTTCAGCTTTTTGAGAGTTGGGTGGAGGACATCATCTCTGAAAATAGGGTCCCACAGCTGCACCCCATCAGTGTGAGCAGGACTCTTAGGACTCTTAGAAGAGTCAATGTTTTGAGACCATGGGGTGCGCTTAGCCCCCTCTCTTCGTCACTGAGGATGATTTCATTTTTCAGGGATTAGAGAGGGTGGTCCTTGTGGTGGACTGCAGGTATGGAGAGCTGTTGTCATCGTATTAGATAGATAAGAATAATTATATGTATTGTAGAAATGTCTCCTATCATGTTCCCTATTTTTTTATTATGTCCACATCCTGGTCCCCATCTTGGAAATCATAACAAACGTGCACTTTTTTGTTTAATTTACACATTGGACCATAGGAAAAATGACACTACAGCTACAGAGGTGACCGTCTGATAGCCCAGCTCGACTATCCATCTCTACTGAAGACCCTTTCAGCTTTTTGAGAGTTGGGTGGAGGACATCATCTCTGAAAATAGGGTCCCACAGCTGCACCCCATCAGTGTGAGCAGGACTCTTAGGACTCTTAGAAGAGTTAATGCTCTGAGACCATGGGGGCGCTTAGCCCCCTCTCTTCGTCACTGAGGATAATTTCATTTTTCAGGGATTAGAGAGGGTGGTCCTTGTGGTGGACTGCAGGTATGGAGAGCTGTTATCATCGTATTAGATAGATAAGAATGATTATATGTATTGTAGAAATGTCTCCTATCATGTTCCCTAATTTTTTATTATGTCCACATCCTGGTCCCCATCTTGGACATCATAACAAACGTGCACTTTTTTGTTTAATTTACACATTGGACCATAGGAAAAATGACACTACAGCTACAGAGGTGACCGTCTGATAGCCCAGCTCGACAATCCATCTCTACTGAAGACCCTTTCAGCTTTTTGAGAGTTGGGTGGAGGACATCATCTCTGAAAATAGGGTCCCACAGCTGCACCCCATCAGTGTGAGCAGGACTCTTAGGACTCTTAGAAGAGTCAATGCTCTGAGACCATTGGGGGCACTTAGCCCCCTCTCTTCGTCACTGAGGATGATTTCATTTTTCAGGGATTAGAGAGGGTGGTCCTTGTGGTGGACTGCAGGTATGGAGAGCTGTTGTCATCGTATTAGATAGATAAGAATGATTATATGTATTGTAGAAATGTCTCCTATTGTTACGGGGGGCTGTCTGATAATAACCGAAAGGAGTATCAGACAGTCAGGGTCCACCGTGCAAAGACTTTGCTGCAGACTATGGCAGAGTGCAATACCTCTGTTAACTCACAGAAGGATATAATAAGTAAGTAAAGCAATTCCTCCCTTACTTGGAGGGTGTGTGGAATGATCTCTGTTAACAATCACAGAGACAAAGGCAATGTGTGCGAAATGGCACCTACCTAGGTCCGCTCTTCTAGTGGTGCAAAAGAGACGAACAGCAGCGTAAGCCGCACAAAGCTCCTACCTGCGTTCGCTCCACTAGTGTGCGAGGACACGAACCACTAGATATGGCACCTGCCTAGGTCCGCTCTTCTAGTGGTGCAAAAGAGACGAACAGCAGCGTAAGCCGCACAAAGCTCCTACCTCTGTTCGCTCCCCTAGTGTGCGAGGATACGAACAACTGCCAGACGCAGTATAAGGAACGTTACCCTAGCGGCAACGTCCACCTACGAGTAGAATCACAAGGCCCAGCCAGACCATGTGCCTCAGGCACCTGCCTATGTCCGCTCCCCTAAGAGGTAAGGATACGGACAGCAGCCGAAGCTGTAAGGTATAAGAACGCTACCCTGCCGGTAGCGCTCACCTAGCATAGACAGAGGAATGCCTAGAGGAACGCGCACAGAGCGTCTACTCATATGCATGAACCAAGAGGACTGAGCACCATGCGGCGTGTGTCAGGGTCTTATATAGACTCTGTGCCTCATCCAAGATGGAGGACACCAGAGCCAATCCGCTGCCAGAATGACAGGAGTGACGTCATGCTGGCCTATCACCGAGCAAGACGTCACAAGCACATGACCAGCGACCAATCGGCATAGAAGGTGTCAGAGACATGTGACCTCGTGTCAGCGATGATGTCACCCACACATGTGCAATGGCTCCAAGATTGGACTTAGTCTCCGGCGCTCGCACATGTGCAGTAGCAAGAAATCTGGACTTAGTCTCCAGCGCTCGCACATGTGCAGTAGCACGAAATCTGGACTTAGTCTCCAGCGCTCGCACATGTGCAGTAGCACGAAATCTGGACTTAGTCTCCAGCGCTCGCACATGTGCAGTAGCAAGAAATCTGGACTTAGTCTCCAGCGCTCGCACATGTGCAGTAGCAAGAAATCTGGACATAGTCTCCAGTGCTCGCAGCAACCGTAACAGTACCTCCCCCTCAAGGGCCCCCCTCCCGGCGACGCAGGTAATCGGCAACTAAGTCGGGAGCATGGACAGCCTCCTCAGGCTCCCAAGAGCGATGTTCCGGGCCATAGCCCTCCCAATCTATCAAGAAGAACCTGCGCCCTCTAACCATCTTAGAACCAACTATGGCTCGTACCTCATAGCTAGAGCGAGAGGAATCAGAGGCAGGAGAGTGCACTTCACGAGCGTGAGGTAAAATAGCCGGCTTTAGCAGTGAGACATGGAATTTGTCATGAATCCTAAGATGGACAGGTAACTTCAATTGATAGACTACAGGATTTACCTGTCGAAGAACCTCATAAGGACCCAGGAAGCGAGGAGCAAATTTGACAGAGCTCACTCTAAGTCTCACGTGTTTTGCAGAGAGCCACACAAAGTCCCCTGGAGAAAAGACAGGAGCCGGGCGACGAAACCTATCGGACACCGTCTTCATACGGTCCTTAGCTGCTTGGATCGACTCTTGAGTCCGATCCCAAACCTCTCTGGCATTAGTTGCCCAGTCGGCCACAAGAGGAGGAGGTGCAGCAGCGGGAAACGGTACCAGTACCCTAGGGTGTTGCCCATTATTGAGTACGAACGGTGTCTGCCCAGTGGCCTCAGCCAGCGAATTGTTAAGGGCAAATTCTGCCCAGGGTAGGAGGGAGGACCAGTTATCGTGGTTCTCAGCAACAAAGTGTCGAAGGTATATAATCATAGATTGATTGGTACGTTCAACCAAACCATTAGTCTCCGGATGGTATGCCGAAGAGAGATTCAACTCAATTTGCAGAAGGCTACAAAGATCTCGCCAGAAACGGGAAGTAAATTGCGGGCCTCTATCACAAATGATACGATCTGGCATCCCGTGAAGCCTAAAGACATGCTTGAGGAATAGTTTGGCTAGTACCCTGGAAGATGGGATTCTCGATAACGGTACGAGATGAACCATCCGGGAGAAATGGTCCGTAATGACCCACACAAATCTATGTCCCTGTGAACATGGAAGATCACCCACAAAGTCCATGCCTACCACCTCCCATGGTCTATCTGGCACTGGTAAAGGATGCAAGAGCCCAGCCGGTCTCTGCCGTAATGGACGGTTGCGAGCACACGAGTAGCAGGAACCGACATATCTCTTGACGTGGCTGGCTAAGTGTGGCCACCAATACCACCTCTCCAGTAACTCTCGTGTCCGCCTAATACCAAAATGCCCACCCACCTTTGAGGTGTGGGCCCATGACAGTATATCATTCTGTCGATCAGGCGGAACAAAGGTCTTGCCCGGTGGGATTTGGTCTAACGTCACAGGGGAGAGCGTATGAAAAACCCTGGAGGGAAGGATAAGACGAGGTTCGTCAATCTCTTCCTGGGTAGAAAGCATAGAGCGAGACAGGGCGTCTGCCTTGTTATTCTTACTCCCAGACAGATAGTTGATGGAGAAGTGAAAGCGGGAGAAAAACAAGGACCAGCGGGCTTGGCGAGGATTCAGACGCTGAGCGGTTTGTAAGTACGTCAGATTCTTATGGTCTGTATAGACCTGGAAAGGATGTTTCGCTCCTTCCAGCAAGTGACGCCACTCCTCCAAGGCTAATCTCAAGGCGAGCAGTTCCCTATCCCCAATGGTATAGTTTCTCTCTGCCGGTGAAAAGGTTTTAGCAAAGAAGAAACACGGCCTTTTTCTACCTGCACCGTTCTTTTGATACAAGACCGCACCAGCACCCACTGAAGAGGCATCAACCTCTAAGAGGAAGGGCTTATTCTCATCGGGTCTTTGAAGAACGGGAGCAGTTGAAAAGTGTCTTTTTACTGCCTCAAAAGCCTGAGATGTCTCAGTAGACCAGGCTTTGGGATTAGCACCTTTCTTAGTCAAGGCCACCAAAGGGGCCACCAAAGTAGAAAAATGGGGTATGAACTGCGTGTAATAATTTATGAATCCTAAGAAGCGTTGCACCGCCTTCAAGGAATGAGGTTCGGACCATTGCAGGACAGCAGAGAGCTTCGCAGGATCCATAGCCAGACCCTCTTGTGAGATAATGTAACCCAAAAAAGGCAATGAGGACTGCTCGAATACACATTTCTCGAGTTTAGCAAACAATGAGTGCTCCCTTAAACGGGAAAGGACACGAACGACATCCTGACGATGAGTCTCCAGATCAGGAGAAAAAATCAGGATGTCGTCCAGATACACCACTACTGAGGATAACAGTAAATCCCTGAACACATCGTTTACGAAGTCCTGAAATACTGCGGGTGCATTACATAACCCAAAAGGCATGACGAGGTATTCATAGTGACCGTCTCGGGTGTTAAAAGCGGTCTTCCATTCGTCACCCTTTCGAATTCGTACCAAGTTATACGCACCCCGCAGATCCAACTTCGTAAAAATTTGAGCTCCTCTCAGTCTGTCAAAGAGCTCCGAAATTAAAGGTAATGGGTATTTGTTCTTTATTGTGATTGCGTTGAGACCCCTGTAATCTATGCAGGGACGCAAATCACCCTCTTTCTTCCGAACAAAGAAAAACCCAGCTCCCGCGGGAGAGACAGACTTACGAATGAACCCCTTCTCTAAACTCTCTCTTATATAGGTCGACATGGCCTCCGACTCAGGTATCGACAGGGGGTAAACCCTGCCTTTAGGTGGAACCGAACCTGGGATAAGGTCTATGGCACAGTCATACGGCCTATGGGGTGGAAGAACCTCAGCACCCTGTTTGGAGAACACGTCAGCGAAATCCAAATAGGGTGTAGGTATGGGAGAGAGATCAGTTGATGCAACTGCAACGACCTTAGGTGGTAAGGGAAGACATCGGGACTGACATTTCGAACCCCAACTAATAATGCTGTCAGACTCCCAGTCAATGTGAGGAGCATGAGTCCGAAGCCATGGAAGACCCAGAAGGACGTCGTCTATACCCTCAGGCAAAACAAGAAAAGAAATCTCCTCTATGTGACCCTGAGACAGGGAAAGGCGCAAGGGAACTGTCCTCAATGTAATGGAGTCAGACAACATAGTTCCATTAACAACACGGACAGGAATAGGCGCCTCTAACATGATAGAGGGAATATTGTGTCCCTTTACAAATCCTGAGGACACAAAAATCCCGTCAGCTCCGGAATCCACAAAAGCCATAATAGGCCATGTATTCTCAGATAACGAGAGCTGACCTGGGATACAACACTTAGAGGGTGCAGAAGACGTCTCTAGTAACCCCCCTCTAATGGTTACTAGGCCAGGGAGTTTCCCTGACGACTAGGACACTTGTTGGCATAGTGCCCAGCCTGACGACATACGTAACATATAGGAGGACCAGACTTGCGTAGTCTGGAGAACGTATGACCTAACTCCATAGGAGTGGGAGATGTTTCAGATGCTGAGGAAGATGGTAGTGGACCCTCAACAACTGGAATAGCCCGATGCTTAGGGCGTGAGGAAGAGACCTCGAGTCTACGTTCCTTATGGCGTACATCGATCCTCGTTGCAACTGTGATCAAGTCCTCCAGAGAAGCATGGACCTCACGAGTAGCAAGGGCATCCTTGACATAGCCTGCCAACCCTCTCCAGAAGATAGGAATCAACACCTTCTCTGGCCAATCTAGTTCTGCCACCAGAGTTCTAAAAGCAATGGCATAAGAACTAGTGGATAACGAACCCTGAGATAGATCTAACAGTCTCAGGGCCGCATCATGGGTAACCTGCGGACCCATGAATACCGCCTTAAGAGCATCAAGAAAGTCTTGATGTCTCAGAGTAACCACATCAGAGCGCTCCCATAGGGGAGTCGCCCATTCTAAGGCTTTGTCCTGAAGTAATGAGATGATAAAGCCTACTCTGGACCTCTCCGTAGAGAAGCGAGAAGAGTTGACCTCTAGGTGTATCTGACACTGACTAATGAAACCACGACATGATCTGGCATCGCCAGAATATCTGTTTGGCAGAGCAAGTCGAGGATCATGTGCAGATGTCACCATGGTCTGAGGTTTATCCTCTATACTCTTGAGCCGTGACTCAAGTACTTGTATGTAACGGTGTAACTGCTGATATTCTGCCATAACTGCCAGACCCTTGGCTCAGTCCTAATGTTACGGGGGGCTGTCTGATAATAACCGAAAGGAGTATCAGACAGTCAGGGTCCACCGTGCAAAGACTTTGCTGCAGACTATGGCAGAGTGCAATACCTCTGTTAACTCACAGAAGGATATAATAAGTAAGTAAAGCAATTCCTCCCTTACTTGGAGGGTGTGTGGAATGATCTCTGTTAACAATCACAGAGACAAAGGCAATGTGTGCGAAATGGCACCTACCTAGGTCCGCTCTTCTAGTGGTGCAAAAGAGACGAACAGCAGCGTAAGCCGCACAAAGCTCCTACCTGCGTTCGCTCCACTAGTGTGCGAGGACACGAACCACTAGATATGGCACCTGCCTAGGTCCGCTCTTCTAGTGGTGCAAAAGAGACGAACAGCAGCGTAAGCCGCACAAAGCTCCTACCTCTGTTCGCTCCCCTAGTGTGCGAGGATACGAACAACTGCCAGACGCAGTATAAGGAACGTTACCCTAGCGGCAACGTCCACCTACGAGTAGAATCACAAGGCCCAGCCAGACCATGTGCCTCAGGCACCTGCCTATGTCCGCTCCCCTAAGAGGTAAGGATACGGACAGCAGCCGAAGCTGTAAGGTATAAGAACGCTACCCTGCCGGTAGCGCTCACCTAGCATAGACAGACGAATGCCTAGAGGAACGCGCACAGAGCGTCTACTCATATGCATGAACCAAGAGGACTGAGCACCATGCGGCGTGTGTCAGGGTCTTATATAGACTCTGTGCCTCATCCAAGATGGAGGACACCAGAGCCAATCCGCTGCCAGAACGACAGGAGTGACGTCATGCTGGCCTATCACCGAGCAAGACGTCACAAGCACATGACCAGCGACCAATCGGCATAGAAGGTGTCAGAGACATGTGACCTCGTGTCAGCGATGATGTCACCCACACATGTGCAATGGCTCCAAGATTGGACTTAGTCTCCGGCGCTCGCACATGTGCAGTAGCAAGAAATCTGGACTTAGTCTCCAGCGCTCGCACATGTGCAGTAGCACGAAATCTGGACTTAGTCTCCAGCGCTCGCACATGTGCAGTAGCACGAAATCTGGACTTAGTCTCCAGCGCTCGCACATGTGCAGTAGCAAGAAATCTGGACTTAGTCTCCAGCGCTCGCACATGTGCAGTAGCAAGAAATCTGGACATAGTCTCCAGTGCTCGCAGCAACCGTAACACCTATCATGTTCCCTAATTTCTTATTATGTCCACATCCTGGTCCCCATCTTGGACATCATAACAAACGTGCACTTTTTTGTTTAATTTACACATTGGACCATGGGAAAAATGACACTACAGCTACAGAGGTGACCGTCTGATAGCCCAGCTCGACTATCCATCTCTACTGAAGACCCTTTCAGCTTTTTGAGAGTTGGGTGGAGGACATCATCTCTGAAAATAGGGTCCCACAGCTTCACCCCATCAGTGTGAGCAGGACTCTTAGGACTCTTAGAAGAGTCAATGCTCTGGTACCATGGGGGGCGCTTAGCCCCCTCTCTTCGTCACTGAGGATGATTTCATTTTTCAGGGATTAGAGAGGGTGGTCCTTGTGGTGGACTGCAGGTATGGAGAGCTGTTGTCATCGTATTAGATAGATAAGAATGATTATATGTATTTTAGAAATGTCTACTATCATGTTCCCTAATTTTTTATTATGTCCACATCCTGGTCCCCATCTTGGACATCATAACAAACGTGCACTTTTTTGTTTAATTTACACATTGGACCATAGGAAAAATGACACTACAGCTACAGAGGTGACCGTCTGATAGCCCAGCTCGACTATCCATCTCTACTGAAGACCCTTTCAGCTTTTTGAGAGTTGGGTGGAGGACATCATCTCTGAAAATAGGGTCCCACAGCTGCACCCCATCAGTGTGAGCAGGACTCTTAGGACTCTTAGAAGAGTTAATGCTCTGAGACCATGGGGGCGCTTAGCCCCCTCTCTTCGTCACTGAGGATGATTTCATTTTTCAGGGATTAGAGAGGGTGGTCCTTGTGGTGGACTGCAGGTATGGAGAGCTGTTATCATCGTATTAGATAGATAAGAATGATTATATGTATTGTAGAAATGTCTCCTATCATGTTCCCTAATTTTTTATTATGTCCACATCCTGGTCCCCATCTTGGACATCATAACAAACGTGCACTTTTTTGTTTAATTTACACATTGGACCATAGGAAAAATGACACTACAGCTACAGAGGTGACCGTCTGATAGCCCAGCTCGACTATCCATCTCTACTGAAGACCCTTTCAGCTTTTTGAGAGTTGGGTGGAGGACATCATCTCTGAAAATAGGGTCCCACAGCTGCACCCCATCAGTGTGAGCAGGACTCTTAGGACTCTTAGAAGAGTTAATGCTCTGAGACCATGGGGGCGCTTAGCCCCCTCTCTTCGTCACTGAGGATGATTTCATTTTTCAGGGATTAGAGAGGGTGGTCCTTGTGGTGGACTGCAGGTATGGAGAGCTGTTATCATCGTATTAGATAGATAAGAATGATTATATGTATTGTAAAAATGTCTCCTATCATGTTCCCTAATTTTTTATTATGTCCACATCCTGGTCCCCATCTTGGACATCATAACAAACGTGCACTTTTTTGTTTAATTTACACATTGGACCATAGGAAAAATGACACTACAGCTACAGAGGTGACCGTCTGATAGCCCAGCTCGACAATCCATCTCTACTGAAGACCCTTTCAGCTTTTTGAGAGTTGGGTGGAGGACATCATCTCTGAAAATAGGGTCCCACAGCTGCACCCCATCAGTGTGAGCAGGACTCTTAGGACTCTTAGAAGAGTCAATGCTCTGAGACCATGGGGGGCGCTTAGCCCCCTCTCTTCGTCACTGAGGATGATTTCAATTTTCAGGGAATAGAGAGGGTGGTCCTTGTGGTGGACTGCAGGTATGGAGAGCTGTTGTCATCGTATTAGATAGATAAGAATGATTATATGTATTGTAGAAATGTCTCCTATCATGTTCCCTATTTTTTTATTATGTCCACATCCTGGTCCCCATCTTGGAAATCATAACAAATGTGCACTTTTTTGTTTAATTTACACATTGGACCATAGGAAAAATGACACTACAGCTACAGAGGTGACCGTCTGATAGCCCAGCTCGACTATCCATCTCTACTGAAGACCCTTTCAGCTTTTTGAGAGTTGGGTGGAGGACATCATCTCTGAAAATAGGGTCCCACAGCTTCACCCCATCAGTGTGAGCAGGACTCTTAGGACTCTTAGAAGAGTCAATGCTCTGGTACCATGGGGGGCGCTTGGCCCCCTCTCTTCGTCACTGAGGATGATTTCATTTTTCAGGGATTAGAGAGGGTGGTCCTTGTGGTGGACTGCAGGTATGGAGAGCTGTTGTCATCGTATTAGATAGATAAGAATGATTATATGTATTGTAGAAATGTCTCCTATCATGTTCCCTAATTTTTTATTATGTCCACATCCTGGTCCCCATCTTGGACATCATAACAAACGTGCACTTTTTTGTTTAATTTACACATTGGACCATAGGAAAAATGACACTACAGCTACAGAGGTGACCGTCTGATAGCCCAGCTCGACTATCCATCTCTACTGAAGACCCTTTCAGCTTTTTGAGAGTTGGGTGGAGGACATCATCTCTGAAAATAGGGTCCCACAGCTGCACCCCATCAGTGTGAGCAGGACTCTTAGGACTCTTAGAAGAGTTAATGCTCTGAGACCATGGGGGCGCTTAGCCCCCTCTCTTCGTCACTGAGGATAATTTCATTTTTCAGGGATTAGAGAGGGTGGTCCTTGTGGTGGACTGCAGGTATGGAGAGCTGTTATCATCGTATTAGATAGATAAGAATGATTATATGTATTGTAGAAATGTCTCCTATCATGTTCCCTAATTTTTTATTATGTCCACATCCTGGTCCCCATCTTGGACATCATAACAAACGTGCACTTTTTTGTTTAATTTACACATTGGACCATAGGAAAAATGACACTACAGCTACAGAGGTGACCGTCTGATAGCCCAGCTCGACAATCCATCTCTACTGAAGACCCTTTCAGCTTTTTGAGAGTTGGGTGGAGGACATCATCTCTGAAAATAGGGTCCCACAGCTGCACCTCATCAGTGTGAGCAGGACTCTTAGGACTCTTAGAAGAGTCAATGCTCTGAGACCATTGGGGGCACTTAGCCCCCTCTCTTCGTCACTGAGGATGATTTCATTTTTCAGGGATTAGAGAGGGTGGTCCTTGTGGTGGACTGCAGGTATGGAGAGCTGTTGTCATCGTATTAGATAGATAAGAATGATTATATGTATTGTAGAAATGTCTCCTATCATGTTCCCTAATTTCTTATTATGTCCACATCCTGGTCCCCATCTTGGACATCATAACAAACGTGCACTTTTTTGTTTAATTTACACATTGGACCATAGGAAAAATGACACTACAGCTACAGAGGTGACCGTCTGATAGCCCAGCTCGACTATCCATCTCTACTGAAGACCCTTTCAGCTTTTTGAGAGTTGGGTGGAGGACATCATCTCTGAAAATAGGGTCCCACAGCTTCACCCCATCAGTGTGAGCATGACTCTTAGGACTCTTAGAAGAGTCAATGCTCTGGTACCATGGGGGGCGCTTAGCCCCCTCTCTTCGTCACTGAGGATGATTTCATTTTTCAGGGATTAGAGAGGGTGGTCCTTGTGGTGGACTGCAGGTATGGAGAGCTGTTGTCATCGTATTAGATAGATAAGAATGATTATATGTATTGTAGAAATGTCTACTATCATGTTTCCTAATTTTTTATTATGTCCACATCCTGGTCCCCATCTTGGACATCATAACAAACGTGCACTTTTTTGTTTAATTTACACATTGGACCATAGGAAAAATGACACTACAGCTACAGAGGTGACCGTCTGATAGCCCAGCTCGACTATCCATCTCTACTGAAGACCCTTTCAGCTTTTTGAGAGTTGGGTGGAGGACATCATCTCTGAAAATAGGGTCCCACAGCTGCACCCCATCAGTGTGAGCAGGACTCTTAGGACTCTTAGAAGAGTTAATGCTCTGAGACCATGGGGGCGCTTAGCCCCCTCTCTTCGTCACTGAGGATGATTTCATTTTTCAGGGATTAGAGAGGGTGGTCCTTGTGGTGGACTGCAGGTATGGAGAGCTGTTATCATCGTATTAGATAGATAAGAATGATTATATGTATTGTAGAAATGTCTCCTATCATGTTCCCTAATTTTTTATTATGTCCACATCCTGGTCCCCATCTTGGACATCATAACAAACGTGCACTTTTTTGTTTAATTTACACATTGGACCATAGGAAAAATGACACTACAGCTACAGAGGTGACCGTCTGATAGCCCAGCTCGACAATCCATCTCTACTGAAGACCCTTTCAGCTTTTTGAGAGTTGGGTGGAGGACATCATCTCTGAAAATAGGGTCCCACAGCTGCACCCCATCAGTGTGAGCAGGACTCTTAGGACTCTTAGAAGAGTCAATGCTCTGAGACCATGGGGGGCGCTTAGCCCCCTCTCTTCGTCACTGAGGATGATTTCACTTTTCAGGGAATAGAGAGGGTGGTCCTTGTGGTGGACTGCAGGTATGGAGAGCTGTTGTCATCGTATTAGATAGATAAGAATGATTATATGTATTGTAGAAATGTCTCCTATCATGTTCCCTATTTTTTTATTATGTCCACATCCTGGTCCCCATCTTGGAAATCATAACAAACGTGCACTTTTTTGTTTAATTTACACATTGGACCATAGGAAAAATGACACTACAGCTACAGAGGTGACCGTCTGATAGCCCAGCTCGACTATCCATCTCTACTGAAGACCCTTTCAGCTTTTTGAGAGTTGGGTGGAGGACATCATCTCTGAAAATAGGGTCCCACAGCTGCACCCCATCAGTGTGAGCAGGACTCTTAGGACTCTTAGAAGAGTCAATGTTTTGAGACCATGGGGTGCGCTTAGCCCCCTCTCTTCGTCACTGAGGATGATTTCATTTTTCAGGGATTAGAGAGGGTGGTCCTTGTGGTGGACTGCAGGTATGGAGAGCTGTTGTCATCGTATTAGATAGATAAGAATAATTATATGTATTGTAGAAATGTCTCCTATCATGTTCCCTATTTTTTTATTATGTCCACATCCTGGTCCCCATCTTGGAAATCATAACAAATGTGCACTTTTTTGTTTAATTTACACATTGGACCATAGGAAAAATGACACTACAGCTACAGAGGTGACCGTCTGATAGCCCAGCTCGACTATCCATCTCTACTGAAGACCCTTTCAGCTTTTTGAGAGTTGGGTGGAGGACATCATCTCTGAAAATAGGGTCCCACAGCTGCACCCCATCAGTGTGAGCAGGACTCTTAGGACTCTTAGAAGAGTCAATGCTCTGAGACCATGGGGGGCGCTTAGCCCCCTCTCTTCGTCACTGAGGATGATTTCATTTTTCAGGGATTAGAGAGAGTGGTCCTTGTGGTGGACTGCAGGAATGGAGAGCTGTTGTGATCGTATTAGATAGATAAGAATGATTATATGTATTGTAGAAATGTCTCCTCTTATGTTCACTAATTTTTTTTATGTCCACATCCTGGTCCCCATCTTGGACATCATAACAAACGTGCACTTTTTTGTTTAATTTACACATTGGACCATAGGAAAAATGACACTACAGCTACAGAGGTGACCGTCTGATAGCCCAGCTCGACTATCCATCTCTACTGAAGACCCTTTCAGCTTTTTTAGAGTTGGGTGGAGGACATCATCTCTTAAAATAGGGTCCCACAGCTGCACCCCATCAGTGTAAGCAGGACTCTTAGGACTCTTAGAAGAGTCAATGCTCTAAAACCATGGGGGGCGCCAAACAAAACTTTTAGTGGATTTCTACTTATTTTATTAAATATTATCCCCACCAAACAGGACAAGCTTGCATCTGTTATAGTTTTGGAGAAAAATGTGATCATTTCATTTATGCGCGAAATGCCTTAAAAATGGCTTTAAAAAGGGTTTGGAGCACGGAGACGATTATCTCGGGATTGCAAGATAACCAAACAAAACTTTTAGTGGATTTCTACTTATTTTTTTTAAATATCATCTCCACCAAACAGGACAAGCTTGCATCTGTTATAGTTTTGGAGAAAAATGTGATCATTTCATTTATGCGCGAAATGCCTTAAAATGGCTTTAAAATGGTTTTGAAGCATGGAGACGATTATCTCGGGATTGCAAGATAACCAAACACAACTTTTAGTGGATTTCTAATTATTTTATTAAATATCATCCCCTCCAAACAGGACAAGCTTGCATCTGTTATAGTTTTGGAGAAAAATGTGATCATTTCATTTATGCGCAAAATGCCTTTGAAATGGCTTTAAAATGGATTTGGAGCATGGAGACGATTATCTCAGGATGGCAATATAAACAAACGAAACTTTTAGTAGATTTCTACTTATTTTATTAAATATTATCTCCACCAAACAGGACAAGCTTGCATCTGTTATAGTTTTGGAGAAAAATGTGATCATTTCATTTATGCGCGAAATGCCTTAAAAATGGCTTTAAAATGGATTTGGAGCATGGAGACGATTATCTTGGGATTGCAAGATAACCAAACAAAACTTTTAGTGGATTTCTACTTATTTTATTAAATATTATCCCCACCAAACAGGACAAGCTTGCATCTGTTATAGTTTTGGAGAAAAATGTGATCATTTCATTTATGCGCGAAATGCCTTAAAAATGGCTTTAAAAAGGGTTTGGAGCATGGAGACGATTATCTCGGGATTGCAAGATAACCAAACAAAACTTTTAGTTGATTTCTACTTATTTTATGAAATATCATCTCCACCAAACAGGACAAGCTTGCATCTGTTATAGTTTTGGAGAAAAATGTGATCATTTCATTTATGCGCGAAATGCCTTAAAGATGGCTTTAAAATGGATTTGGAGCATGGAGACGACTATCTCGGGATTGCAAGATAACCAAACAAATCTGTTAGTGGATTTCTACTTATTTTATTAAATATCATCTCCACCAAACAGGAGAAGCTTGCATCTGTTATAGTTTTGGAGAAAAATGTGATCATTTCATTTATGCGCGAAATGCCTTTGAAATGGCTTTAAAATGGATTTGGAGCATGGAGACGATTATCTCAGGATTGCAATATAAACAAACGAAACTTTTAGTTGATTTCTACTTATTTTATGAAATATCATCTCCACCAAACAGGACAAGCTTGCATCTGTTATAGTTTTGGAGAAAAATGTGATCATTTCATTTATGCGCGAAATGCCTTAAAGATGGCTTTAAAATGGATTTGGAGCATGGAGACGACTATCTCGGGATTGCAAGATAACCAAACAAATCTGTTAGTGGATTTCTACTTATTTTATTAAATATCATCTCCACCAAACAGGAGAAGCTTGCATCTGTTATAGTTTTGGAGAAAAATGTGATCATTTCATTTATGCGCGAAATGCCTTTGAAATGGCTTTAAAATGGATTTGGAGCATGGAGACGATTATCTCAGGATTGCAATATAAACAAACGAAACTTTTAGTAGATTTCTACCTATTTTATTAAATATTATCTCCACCAAACAGGACAAGCTTGCATCTGTTATAGTTTTGGAGAAAAATGTGATCATTTCATTTATGCGCGAAATGCCTTAAAAATGGCTTTAAAATGGATTTGGAGCATGGAGACGATTATCTTGGGATTGCAAGATAACCAAACAAAACTTTTAGTGGATTTCTACTTATTTTATTAAATATTATCCCCACCAAACAGGACAAGCTTGCATGTGTTATAGTTTTGGAGAAAAATGTGATCATTTCATTTATGCGCGAAATGCCTTTGAAATGGCTTTAAAATGGATTTGGAGCATGGAGACGATTATCTCAGGATTGCAATATAAACAAACGAAACTTTTAGTAGGTTTCTACTTATTTTATTAAATATTATCTCCACCAAACAGGACAAGCTTGCATCTGTTATAGTTTTGGAGAAAAATGTGATCATTTCATGTATGCGCGAAATGCCTTAAAAATGGCTTTAAAATAGTTTTGAAGCATGGAGACGATTATCTCGGGATTGCAAGATAACCAAACAAAACTTTTAGTGGATTTCTACATATTTTATTAAATATCATCTCTACCAAACAGGACAAGCTTGCATCGGTTTTAGTTTTGAAGAAAAATGTGATCATTTCATTTATGCGCGAAATGCCTTCAAAATGGCTTTTAAATGGATTTGAAGCATGGAGACGATTATCTCGGGATTGCAAGATAACCAAACAAAACTTTTGGTGGATTTCTACTTATTTTATTAAATATTATCCCCTCCAAACAGGACGAGCTTCCATCTGTTATAGTTTTGGAGAAAAATGTGATCATTTCATTTATGCGCGAAATGCCTTAAAAATGGCTTTAAAATGGATTTGGAGCATGGAGACAATTATCTCGGGATTGCAAGATAACCAAACAAAACTTTTAGTGGATTTCTACTTATTTTATTAAATATTATCCCCACCAAACAGGACAAGCTTGCATCTGTTATAGTTTTGGAGAAAAATGTGATCATTTCATTTATGCGCACAATGCCTTTGAAATGGCTTTAAAATAGATTTGGAGCATGGAGACGATTATTTCGGGATTGCAAGATAACCAAACAAAACATTTAGTGGATTTCTACTTATTTTACCAAATATCATCTCCACCAAACAGGACAAGCTTGCATGTGTTATAGTTTTGGAGAAAAATGTGATCATTTCATTTATGCGCAAAATGCCTTTGAAATGGCTTTAAAATGGATTTGGAGCATGGAGACGATTATCTCAGGATGGCAATATAAACAAACAAAACTTTTAGTAGATTTCTACTTATTTTATTAAATATTATCTCCACCAAACAGGACAAGCTTGCATCTGTTATAGTTTTGGAGAAAAATGTGATCATTTCATTTATGCGCGAAATGCCTTAAAAATGGCTTTAAAATGGATTTGGAGCATGGAGACGATTATCTTGGGATTGCAAGATAACCAAACAAAACTTTTAGTGGATTTCTACTTATTTTATTAAATATCATCTCCACCAAACAGGACAAGCTTGCATGTGTTATAGTTTTGGAGAAAAATGTGATCATTTCATTTATGCGTGAAATGCCTTTGAAATGGCTTTAAAATGGATTTGGAGCATGGAGACGATTATCTCAGGATTGCAATATAAACAAACAAAACTTTTAGTAGGTTTCTACTTATTTTATTAAATATTATCTCCACCAAACAGGACAAGCTTGCATCTGTTATGGTTTTGGAGAAAAATGTGATCATTTCATTTATGCGCGAAATGCCCTTAGGACTCTTAGAAGAGTTAATGCTCTGAGACCATGGGGGCGCTTAGCCCCCTCTCTTCGTCACTGAGGATGATTTCATTTTTCAGGGATTAGAGAGGGTGGTCCTTGTGGTGGACTGCAGGTATGGAGAGCTGTTGTCATCGTATTAGATAGATAAGAATGATTATATGTATTGTAGAAATGTCTCCTATCATGTTCCCTAATTTTTTATTATGTCCACATCCTGGTCCCCATCTTGGACATCATAACAAACGTGCACTTTTTTGTTTAATTTACACATTGGACCATAGGAAAAATGACACTACAGCTACAGAGGTGACCGTCTGATAGCCCAGCTCGACTATCCATCTCTACTGAAGACATTTCTACAATACATATAATCATTCTTATCTATCTAATACGATCACAACAGCTCTCCATACCTGCAGTCCACCACAAGGACCACTCTCTCTAATCCCTGAAAAATGAAATCATCCTCAGTGACGAAGAGAGGGGGCTAAGCGCCCCCCATGGTCTCAGAGCATTGACTCTTCTAAGAGTCCTAAGATTCCTGCTCACTCTGATGGGGTGCAGCTGTGGGACCCTATTTTCAGAGATGATGTCCTCCACCCAACTCTCAAAAAGCTGAAAGGGTCTTCAGTAGAGATGGATAGTCGAGCTGGGCTATCAGACGGTCACCTCTGTAGCTGTAGTGTCATTTTTCCTATGGTCCAATTTGTAAATTAAACAAAAAAGTGCACGTTTGTTATGATTTCCAAGATGGGGACCAGGATGTGGACATAATAAAAAAATAGGGAACATGATAGGAGACATTTCTACAATACATATAATCATTCTTATCTATCTAATACGATGACAACAGCTCTCCATACCTGCAGTCCACCACAAGGACCACCCTCTCTATTCCCTAAAAAGTGAAATCATCCTCAGTGACGAGGAGAGGGGGCTAAGCGCCCCCCATGGTCTCAGAGCATTGACTCTTCTAAGAGTCCTAAGAGTCCTGCTCACACTGATGGGGTGCAGCTGTGGGACCCTATTTTCAGAGATGATGTTCTCCACCCAACTCTCAAAAAGCTGAAAGGGTCTTCAGTAGAGATGGATAGTCGAGCTGGGCTATCAGACGGTCACCTCTGTAGCTGTAGTGTCATTTTTCCTATGGTCCAATGTGTAAATTAAACAAAAAAGTGCACGTTTGTTATGATGTCCAAGATGGGGACCAGGATGTGGACATAATAAAAAATTAGGGAACATGATAGGAGACATTTCTACAATACATATAATCATTCTTATCTATTTAATACGATGACAACAGCTCTCCATACCTGCAGTCCACTACAAGGACCACCCTCTCTAATCCCTGAAAAATGAAATCATCCTCAGTGACGAAGAGAGGGGGCTAAGCGCCCCCCATGGTCTCAGAGCATTGACTCTTCTAAGAGTCCTAAGAGTCCTGCTCACACTGATGGGGTGCAGCTGTGGGACCCTATTTTCAGAGATGATGTCCTCCACCCAACTCTCAAAAAGCTGAAAGGGTCTTCAGTAGAGATGGATAGTCGAGCTGGGCTATCAGACGGTCACCTCTGTAGCTGTAGTGTCATTTTTCCTATGGTCCAATGTGTAAATTAAACAAAAAAGTGCACGTTTGTTATGATGTCCAAGATGGGGACCAGGATGTGGACATAATAAAAAATTAGGGAACATGATAGGAGACATTTCTACAATACATATAATCATTCTTATCTATCTAATACGATGATAACAGCTCTCCATATCTGCAGTCCACCACAAGGACCACCCTCTCTAATCCCTGAAAAATGAAATCATCCTCAGTGATGAAGAGAGGGGGCTAAGTGCCCCCAATGGTCTCAGAGCATTGACTCTTCTAAGAGTCCTAAGAGTCCTGCTCACACTGATGGGGTGCAGCTGTGGGACCCTATTTTCAGAGATGATGTCCTCCACCCAACTCTCAAAAAGCTGAAAGGGTCTTCAGTAGAGATGGATAGTCGAGCTGGGCTATCAGACGGTCACCTCTGTAGCTGTAGTTTCATTTTCCCTATGGTCCAATGTGTAAATTAAACAAAAAAGTGCACGTTTGTTATGATGTCCAAGATGGGGACCAGGATGTGGACATAATAAAAAATTAGGGAACATGATAGGAGACATTTCTACAATACATATAATCATTCTTATCTATCTAATACGATGACAACAGCTCTCCATACCTGCAGTCCACCACAAGGACCACCCTCTCTAATCCCTGAAAAATGAAATCATCCTCAGTGATGAAGAGAGGGGGCTAAGTGCCCCCAATGGTCTCAGAGCATTGACTCTTCTAAGAGTCCTAAGAGTCCTGCTCACACTGATGGGGTGCAGCTGTGGGACCCTATTTTCAGAGATGATGTCCTCCACCCAACTCTCAAAAAGCTGAAAGGGTCTTCAGTAGAGATGGATAGTCGAGCTGGGCTATCAGACGGTCACCTCTGTAGCTGTAGTGTCATTTTTCCTATGGTCCAATGTGTAAATTAAACAAAAAAGTGCACGTTTGTTATGATGTCCAAGATGGGGACCAGGATGTGGACATAATAAAAAATTAGGGAACATGATAGGAGACATTTCTACAATACATATAATCATTCTTATCTATCTAATACGATGACAACAGCTCTCCATACCTGCAGTCCACCACAAGGACCACCCTCTCTAATCCCTGAAAAATGAAATCATCCTCAGTGACGAAGAGAGGGGGCTAAGCGCCCCCATGGTCTCAGAGCATTAACTCTTCTAAGAGTCCTAAGAGTCCTGCTCACACTGATGGGGTGCAGCTGTGGGACCCTATTTTCAGAGATGATGTCCTCCACCCAACTCTCAAAAAGCTGAAAGGGTCTTCAGTAGAGATGGATAGTCGAGCTGGGCTATCAGACGGTCACCTCTGTAGCTGTAGTGTCATTTTTCCTATGGTCCAATGTGTAAATTAAACAAAAAAGTGCACGTTTGTTATGATGTCCAAGATGGGGACCAGGATGTGGACATAATAAAAAATTAGGGAACATGATAGGAGACATTTCTACAATACATATAATCATTCTTATCTATCTAATACGATGACAACAGCTATCCATACCTGCAGTCCACCACAAGGACCACCCTCTCTAATCCCTGAAAAATGAAATCATCCTCAGGGACGAAGAGAGGGGGCTAAGCGCCCCCCATGGTTTTAGAGCATTAACTCTTCTAAGAGTCCTAAGAGTCCTGCTTACACTGATGGGGTGCAGCTGTGGGACCCTATTTTAAGAGATGATGTCCTCCACCCAACTCTCAAAAAGCTGAAAGGGTCTTCAGTAGAGATGGATAGTCGAGCTGGGCTATCAGACGGTCACCTCTGTAGCTGTAGTGTCATTTTTCCTATGGTCCAATGTGTAAATTAAACAAAAAAGTGCACGTTTGTTATGATGTCCAAGATGGGGACCAGGATGTGGACATAATAAAAAAGTTAGGGAACATGATAGGAGACATTTCTACAATACATATAATCATTCTTATCTATCTAATACGATGACAACAGCTCTCCATACCTGCAGTCCACCACAAGGACCACCCTCTCTAATCCCTGAAAAATGAAATCATCCTCAGTGACGAAGAGAGGGGGTAAGCGCCCCCATGGTCTCAGAGCATTAACTCTTCTAAGAGTCCTAAGAGTCCTGCTCACACTGATGGGGTGCAGCTGTGGGACCCTATTTTCAGAGATGATGTCCTCCACCCAACTTTCAAAAAGCTGAAAGGGTCTTCAGTAGAGATGGATAGTCGAGCTGGGCTATCAGACGGTCACCTCTGTAGCTGTAGTGTCATTTTTCCTATGGTCCAATGTGTAAATTAAACAAAAAAGTGCACGTTTGTTATGATGTCCAAGATGGGGACCAGGATGTGGACATAATAAAAAATTAGGGAACATGATAGGAGACATTTCTACAATACATATAATCATTCTTATCTATCTAATACGATGACAACAGCTCTCCATACCTGCAGTCCACCACAAGGACCACCCTCTCTAATCCCTGAAAAATGAAATCATCCTCAGGGACGAAGAGAGGGGGCTCAGTGCCCCCAATGGTCTCAGAGCATTGACTCTTCTAAGAGTCCTGCTCACACTGATGGGGTGCAGCTGTGGGACCCTATTTTCAGAGATGATGTCCTCCACCCAACTCTCAAAATGCTGAAAGGGTCTTCAGTAGAGATGGATAGTCGAGCTGGGCTATCAGACGGTCACCTCTGTAGCTGTTGTGTCATTTTTCCTATGGTCCAATGTGTAAATTAAACAAAAAAGTGCACGTTTGTTATGATGTCCAAGATGGGGACCAGGATGTGGACATAATAAAAAATTAGGGAACATGATAGGAGACATTTCTACAATACATATAATCATTCTTATCTATCTAATACGATGACAACAGCTCTCCATACCTGCAGTCCACCACAAGGACCACCCTCTCTAATCCCTGAAAAATGAAATCATCCTCAGTGACGAAGAGAGGGGGCCAAGCGCCCCCCATGGTACCAGAGCATTGACTATTCTAAGAGTCCTAAGAGTCCTGCTCACACTGATGGGGTGAAGCTGTGGGACCCTATTTTCAGAGATGATGTCCTCCACCCAACTCTCAAAAAGCTGAAAGGGTCTTCAGTAGAGATGGATAGTCGAGCTGGGCTATCAGACGGTCACCTCTGTAGCTGTAGTGTCATTTTTCCTATGGTCCAATGTGTAAATTAAACAAAAAAGTGCACAATTGTTATGATGTTCAAGATGGGGACCAGGATGTGGACATAATAAAAAATTAGGGAACATGATAGGAGACATTTCTACAATAGATATAATCATTCTTATCTATCTAATACGATCACAACAGCTCTCCATACCTGCAGTCCACCACAAGGACCACTCTCTCTAATCCCTGAAAAATGAAATCATCCTTAGTGACGAAGAGAGGGGGCTAAGCGCCCCCCATGGTCTCAGAGCATTGACTCTTCTAAGAGTCCTAAGATTCCTGCTCACACTGATGGGGTGCAGCTGTGGGACCCTATTTTCAGAGATGATGTCCTCCACCCAACTCTCAAAAAGCTGAAAGGGTCTTCAGTAGAGATGGATAGTCGAGCTGGGCTATCAGACGGTCACCTCTGTAGCTGTAGTGTCATTTTTCCTATTGTCCAATTTGTAAATTAAACAAAAAAGTGCACGTTTGTTATGATTTCCAAGATGGGGACCAGGATGTGGACATAATAAAAAAATAGGGAACATGATAGGAGACATTTCTACAATACATATAATCATTCTTATCTATTTAATACGATGACAACAGCTCTCCATACCTGCAGTCCACCACAAGGACCACCCTCTCTAATCCCTGAAAAATGAAATCATCCTCAGTGACGAAGAGAGGGGGCTAAGCGCCCCCCATGGTCTCAGAGCATTGACTCTTCTAAGAGTCCTAAGAGTCCTGCTCACACTGATGGGGTGCAGCTGTGGGACCCTATTTTCAGAGATGATGTCCTCCACCCAACTCTCAAAAAGCTGAAAGGGTCTTCAGTAGAGATGGATAGTCGAGCTGGGATATCAGACGGTCACCTCTGTAGCTGTAGTGTCATTTTTCCTATGGTCCAATGTGTAAATTAAACAAAAAAGTGCACGTTTGTTATGATGTCCAAGATGGGGACCAGGATGTGGACATACATTCTTATCTATCTAATACGATGATAACAGCTCTCCATATCTGCAGTCCACCACAAGGACCACCCTCTCTAATCCCTGAAAAATGAAATCATCCTCAGTGATGAAGAGAGGGGGCTAAGTGCCCCCAATGGTCTCAGAGCATTGACTCTTCTAAGAGTCCTAAGAGTCCTGCTCACACTGATGGGGTGCAGCTGTGGGACCCTATTTTCAGAGATGATGTCCTCCACCCAACTCTCAAAAAGCTGAAAGGGTCTTCAGTAGAGATGGATAGTCGAGCTGGGCTATCAGACGGTCACCTCTGTAGCTCTAGTGTCATTTTTCCTATGGTCCAATGTGTAAATTAAACAAAAAAGTGCACGTTTGTTATGATGTCCAAGATGGGGACCAGGATGTGGACATAATAAAAAATTAGGGAACATGATAGGAGACATTTCTACAATACATATAATCATTCTTATCTATCTAATACGATGACAACAGCTCTCCATACCTGCAGTCCACCACAAGGACCACCCTCTCTAATCCCTGAAAAATGAAATCATCCTCAGTGACGAAGAGAGGGGGCTAAGCGCCCCCCATGGTTTTAGAGCATTGACTCTTCTAAGAGTCCTAAGAGTCCTGCTTACACTGATGGGGTGCAGCTGTGGGACCCTATTTTAAGAGATGATGTCCTCCACCCAACTCTCAAAAAGCTGAAAGGGTCTTCAGTAGAGATGGATAGTCGAGCTGGGCTATCAGACGGTTACCTCTGTAGCTGTAGTGTCATTTTTCCTATGGTCCAATGTGTAAACTAAACAAAAAAGTGCACGTTTGTTATGATGTCCAAGATGGGGACCAGGATGTGGACATAATAAAAAATTAGGGAACATGATAGGAGACATTTCTACAATACATATAATCATTCTTATCTATTTAATACGATGACAACAGCTCTCCATACCTGCAGTCCACCACAAGGACCACCCTCTCTAATCCCTGAAAAATGAAATCATCCTCAGTGACGAAGAGAGGGGGCTAAGCGCCCCCCATGGTCTCAGAGCATTGACTCTTCTAAGAGTCCTAAGAGTCCTGCTCACACTGATGGGGTGCAGCTGTGGGACCCTATTTTCAGATATGATGTCCTCCACCCAACTCTCAAAAAGCTGAAAGGGTCTTCAGTAGAGATGGATTGTCGAGCTGGGCTATCAGACGGTCACCTCTGTAGCTGTAGTGTCATTTTTCCTATGGTCCAATGTGTAAATTAAACAAAAAAGTGCACGTTTGTTATGATGTCCAAGATGGGGACCAGGATGTGGACATAATAAAAAATTAGGGAACATGATAGGAGACATTTCTACAATACATATAATCATTCTTATCTACCTAATACGATGATAACAGCTCTCCATACCTGCAGTCCACCACAAGGACCACCCTCTCTAATCCCTGAAAAATGAAATCATCCTCAGTGACGAAGAGAGGGGGCTAAGTGCCCCCAATGGTCTCAGAGCATTGACTCTTCTAAGAGTCCTAAGAGTCCTGCTCACACTGATGGGGTGCAGCTGTGGGACCCTAATTTCAGAGATGATGTCCTCCACCCAACTCTCAAAAAGCTGAAAGGGTCTTCAGTAGAGATGGATAGTCGAGCTGGGCTATCAGACGGTCACCTCTGTAGCTGTAGTGTCATTTTTCCTATGGTCCAATGTGTAAATTAAACAAAAAAGTGCACGTTTGTTATGATGTCCAAGATGGGGACCAGGATGTGGACATAATAAAAAATTAGGGAACATGATAGGAGACATTTCTACAATACATATAATCATTCTTATCTATCTAATACGATGACAACAGCTCTCCATACCTACAGTCCACAACAAGGACCACCCTCTCTAATCCCTGAAAAATGAAATCATCCTCAGTGACGAAGAGAGGGGGCTAAGCGCCCCCCATGGTTTTAGAGCATTGACTCTTCTAAGAGTCCTAAGAGTCCTGCTTACACTGATGGGGTGCAGCTGTGGGACCCTATTTTAAGAGATGATGTCCTCCACCCAACTCTCAAAAAGCTGAAAGGGTCTTCAGTAGAGATGGATAGTCGAGCTGGGCTATCAGACGGTCACCTCTGTAGCTGTAGTGTCATTTTTCCTATGGTCCAATGTGTAAATTAAACAAAAAAGTGCACGTTTGTTATGATGTCCAAGATGGGGACCAGGATGTGGACATAATAAAAAATTAGGGAACATGATAGGAGACATTTCTACAATACATATAATCATTCTTATCTATTTAATACGATGACAACAGCTCTCCATACCTGCAGTCCACCACAAGGACCACCCTCTCTAATCCCTGAAAAATGAAATCATCCTCAGTGACGAAGAGAGGGGGCTAAGCGCCCCCCATGGTCTCAGAGCATTGACTCTTCTAAGAGTCCTAAGAGTCCTGCTCACACTGATGGGGTGCAGCTGTGGGACCCTATTTTCAGAGATGATGTCCTCCACCCAACTCTCAAAAAGCTGAAAGGGTCTTCAGTAGAGATGGATTGTCGAGCTGGGCTATCAGACGGTCACCTCTGTAGCTGTAGTGTCATTTTTCCTATGGTCCAATGTGTAAATTAAACAAAAAAGTGCACGTTTGTTATGATGTCCAAGATGGGGACCAGGATGTGGACATAATAAAAACTTAGGGAACATGATAGGAGACATTTCTACAATACATATAATCATTCTTATCTACCTAATACGATGATAACAGCTCTCCATACCTGCAGTCCACCACAAGGACCACCCTCTCTAATCCCTGAAAAATGAAATCATCCTCAGTGACGAAGAGAGGGGGCTAAGTGCCCCCAATGGTCTCAGAGCATTGACTCTTCTAAGAGTCCTAAGAGTCCTGTTTACACTGATGGGGTGCAGCTGTGGGACCCTAATTTCAGAGATGATGTCCTCCACCCAACTCTCAAAAATCTGAAAGGGTCTTCAGTAGAGATGGATAGTCGAGCTGGGCTATCAGACGGTCACCTCTGTAGCTGTAGTGTCATTTTTCCTATGGTCCAATGTGTAAATTAAACAAAAACGTGCACGTTTGTTATGATGTCCAAGATGGGGACCAGGATGTGGACATAATAAAAAATTAGGGAACATGATAGGAGACATTTCTACAATACATATAATCATTCTTATCTATCTAATACGATGACAACAGCTCTCCATACCTGCAGTCCACAACAAGGACCACCCTCTCTAATCCCTGAAAAATGAAATCATCCTCAGTGACGAAGAGAGGGGGCTAAGCGCCCCCATGGTCTCAGAGCATTAACTCTTCTAAGAGTCCTAAGAGTCCTGCTCACACTGATGGGTGCAGCTGTGGGACCCTATTTTCAGAGATGATGTCCTCCACCCAACTCTCAAAAAGCTGAAAGGGTCTTCAGTAGAGATGGATAGTCGAGCTGGGCTATCAGACGGTCACCTCTGTAGCTGTAGTGTCATTTTTCCTATGGCCCAATGTGTAAATTAAACAAAAAAGTGCACGTTTGTTATGATGTCCAAGATGGGGACCAGGATGTGGACATAATAAAAAATTAGGGAACATGATAGGAGACATTTCTACAATACATATAATCATTCTTATCTATTAAATACGATGACAACAGCTCTCCATACCTGCAGTCCACCACAAGGACCACCCTCTCTAATCCCTGAAAAATGAAATCATCCTCAGTGACGAAGAGAGGGGGCCAAGCGCCCCCCATGGTACCAGAGCATTGACTCTTCTAAGAGTCCTAAGAGTCCTGCTCACACTGATGGGGTGAAGCTGTGGGACCCTATTTTCAGAGATGATGTCCTCCACCCAACTCTCAAAAAGCTGAAAGGGTCTTCAGTAGAGATGGATAGTCGAGCTGGGCTATCAGACGGTCACCTCTGTAGCTGTAGTGTCATTTTTCCTATGGTCCAATGTGTAAATTAAACAAAAAAGTGCACGTTTGTTATGATGTCCAAGATGGGGACCAGGATGTGGACATAATAAGAAATTAGGGAACATGATAGGAGACATTTCTACAATACATATAATCATTCTTATCTATCTAATACGATGACAACAGCTCTCCATACCTGCAGTCCACCACAAGGACCACCCTCTCTAATCCCTGAAAAATGAAATCATCCTCAGGGACGAAGAGAGGGGGCTAAGCGCCCCCCATGGTTTTAGAGCATTGACTCTTCTAAGAGTCCTAAGAGTCCTGCTTACACTGATGGGGTGCAGCTGTGGGACCCTATTTTCAGAGATGATGTCCTCCACCCAACTCTCAAAAAGCTGAAAGGGTCTTCAGTAGAGATGGATAGTCGAGCTGGGCTATCAGACGGTCACCTCTGTAGCTGTAGTGTCATTTTTCCTATGGTCCAATGTGTAAATTAAACAAAAAAGTGCACGTTTGTTATGATGTTCAAGATGGGGACCAGGATGTGGACATAATAAAAAATTAGGGAACATGATAGGAGACATTTCTACAATACATATAATCATTCTTATCTATCTAATACGATCACAACAGCTCTCCATACCTGCAGTCCACCACAAGGACCACTCTCTCTAATCCCTGAAAAATGAAATCATCCTCAGTGACGAAGAGAGGGGGCTAAGCGCCCCCCATGGTCTCAGAGCATTGACTCTTCTAAGAGTCCTAAGATTCCTGCTCACACTGATGGGGTGCAGCTGTGGGACCCTATTTTCAGAGATGATGTCCTCCACCCAACTCTCAAAAAGCTGAAAGGGTCTTCAGTAGAGATGGATAGTCGAGCTGGGCTATCAGACGGTCACCTCTGTAGCTGTAGTGTCATTTTTCCTATGGTCCAATGTGTAAATTAAACAAAAAAGTGCACGTTTGTTATGATTTCCAAGATGGGGACCAGGATGTGGACATAATAAAAAAATAGGGAACATGATAGGAGACATTTCTACAATACATATAATCATTCTTATCTATCTAATACGATGACAACAGCTCTCCATACCTGCAGTCCACCACAAGGACCACCCTCTCTATTCCCTGAAAAGTGAAATCATCCTCAGTGACGAAGAGAGGGGGCTAAGCGCCCCCCATGGTCTCAGAGCATTGACTCTTCTAAGAGTCCTAAGAGACCTGCTCACACTGATGGGGTGCAGCTGTGGGACCCTATTTTCAGAGATGATGTTCTCCACCCAACTCTCAAAAAGCTGAAAGGGTCTTCAGTAGAGATGGATAGTCGAGCTGGGCTATAAGACGGTCACCTCTGTAGCTGTAGTGTCATTTTTCCTATGGTCCAATGTGTAAATTAAACAAAAAAGTGCACGTTTGTTATGATGTCCAAGATGGGGACCAGGATGTGGACATAATAAAAAATTAGGGAACATGATAGGAGACATTTCTACAATACATATAATCATTCTTATCTATTTAATACGATGACAACAGCTCTCCATACCTGCAGTCCACCACAAGGACCACCCTCTCTAATCCCTGAAAAATAAAATCATCCTCAGTGACGAAGAGAGGAGGCTAAGCGCCCCCCATGGTCTCAGAGCATTGACTCTTCTAAGAGTCCTAAGAGTCCTGCTCACACTGATGGGGTTCAGCTGTGGGACCCTATTTTCAGAGATGATGTCCTCCACCCAACTCTCAAAAAGCTGAAAGGGTCTTCAGTAGAGATGGATAGTCGAGCTGGGCTATCAGACGGTCACCTCTGTAGCTGTAGTGTCATTTTTCCTATGGTCCAATGTGTAAATTAAACAAAAAAGTGCACGTTTGTTATGATGTCCAAGATGGGGACCAGGATGTGGACATAATAAAAAATTAGGGAACATGATAGGAGACATTTCTACAATACATATAATCATTCTTATCTATCTAATACGATGATAACAGCTCTCCATATCTGCAGTCCACCACAAGGACCACCCTCTCTAATCCCTGAAAAATGAAATCATCCTCAGTGATGAAGAGAGGGGGCTAAGTGCCCCCAATGGTCTCAGAGCATTGACTCTTCTAAGAGTCCTAAGAGTCCTGCTCACACTGATGGGGTGCAGCTGTGGGACCCTATTTTCAGAGATGATGTCCTCCACCCAACTCTCAAAAAGCTGAAAGGGTCTTCAGTAGAGATGGATAGTCGAGCTGGGCTATCAGACGGTCACCTCTGTAGCTGTAGTGTCATTTTTCCTATGGTCCAATGAGTAAATTAAACAAAAAAGTGCACGTTTGTTATGATGTCCAAGATGGGGACCAGGATGTGGACATAATAAAAAATTAGGGAACATGATAGGAGACATTTCTACAATACATATAATCATTCTTATCTATCTAATACGATGACAACAGCTCTCCATACCTGCAGTCCACCACAAGGACCAGCCTCTCTAATCCCTGAAAAATGAAATCATCCTCAGTGACGAAGAGAGGGGGCTAAGCGCCCCCATGGTCTCAGAGCATTAACTCTTCTAAGAGTCCTAAGAGTCCTGCTCACACTGATGGGGTGCAGCTGTGGGACCCTATTTTCAGAGATGATGTCCTCCACCCAACTCTCAAAAAGCTGAAAGGGTCTTCAGTAGAGATGGATAGTCGAGCTGGGCTATCAGACGGTCACCTCTGTAGCTGTAGTGTCATTTTTCCTATGGTCCAATGTGTAAATTAAACAAAAAAGTGCACGTTTGTTATGATGTCCAAGATGGGGACCAGGATGTGGACATAATAAAAAATTAGGGAACATGATAGGAGACATTTCTACAATACATATAATCATTCTAATCTATCTAATACGATGACAACAGCTCTCCATACCTGCAGTCCACCACAAGGACCACCCTCTCTAATCCCTGAAAAATGAAATCATCCTCAGTGACGAAGAGAGGGGCCAAGCGCCCCCCATGGTACCAGAGCATTGACTCTTCTAAGAGTCCTAAGAGTCCTGCTCACACTGATGGGGTGAAGCTGTGGGACCCTATTTTCAGAGATGATGTCCTCCACCCAACTCTCAAAAAGCTGAAAGGGTCTTCAGTAGAGATAGATAGTCGAGCTGGGCTATCAGACGGTCACCTCTGTAGCTGTAGTGTCATTTTTCCTATGGTCCAATGTGTAAATTAAACAAAAAAGTGCACGTTTGTTATGATGTCCAAGATGGGGACCAGGATGTGGACATAATAAGAAATTAGGGAACATGATAGGAGACATTTCTACAATACATATAATCATTCTTATCTATCTAATACGATGACAACAGCTCTCCATACCTGCAGTCCACCACAAGGACCACCCTCTCTAATCCCTGAAAAATGAAATCATCCTCAGGGACGAAGAGAGGGGGCTAAGCGCCCCCCATGGTTTTAGAGCATTGACTCTTCTAAGAGTCCTAAGAGTCCTGCTTACACTGATGGGGTGCAGCTGTGGGACCCTATTTTCAGAGATGATGTCCTCCACCCAACTCTCAAAAAGCTGAAAGGGTCTTCAGTAGAGATGGATAGTCGAGCTGGGCTATCAGACGGTCACCTCTGTAGCTATAGTGTCATTTTTCCTATGGTCCAATGTGTAAATTAAACAAAAAAGTGCACGTTTGTTATGATGTCCAAGATGGGGACCAGGATGTGGACATAATAAAAAATTAGGGAACATGATAGGAGACATTTCTACAATACATATAATCATTCTTATCTATCTAATACGATCACAACAGCTCTCCATACCTGCAGTCCACCACAAGGACCACTCTCTCTAATCCCTGAAAAATGAAATCATCCTCAGTGACGAAGAGAGGGGGCTAAGCGCCCCCCATGGTCTCAGAGCATTGACTCTTCTAAGAGTCCTAAGATTCCTGCTCACACTGATGGGGTGCAGCTGTGGGACCCTATTTTCAGAGATGATGTCCTCCACCCAACTCTCAAAAAGCTGAAAGGGTCTTCAGTAGAGATGGATAGTCGAGCTGGGCTATCAGACGGTCACCTCTGTAGCTGTAGTGTCATTTTTCCTATGGTCCAATGTGTAAATTAAACAAAAAAGTGCACGTTTGGTATGATGTCCAAGATGGGGACCAGGATGTGGACATAATAAAAAAATAGGGAACATGATAGGAGACATTTCTACAATACATATAATCATTCTTATCTATCTAATACGATGACAACAGCTCTCCATACCTGCAGTCCACCACAAGGACCACCCTCTCTATTCCCTGAAAAGTGAAATCATCCTCAGTGACGAAGAGAGGGGGCTAAGCGCCCCCCATGGTCTCAGAGCATTGACTCTTCTAAGAGTCCTAAGAGTCCTGCTCACACTGATGGGGTGCAGCTGTGGGACCCTATTTTCAGAGATGATGTTCTCCACCCAACTCTCAAATAGCTGAAAGGGTCTTCAGTAGAGATGGATAGTCGAGCTGGGCTATCAGATGGTCACCTCTGTAGCTGTAGTGTCATTTTTCCTATGGTCCAATGTGTAAATTAAACAAAAAAGTGCACGTTTGTTATGATGTCCAAGATGGGGACCAGGATGTGGACATAATAAAAAATTAGGGAACATGATAGGAGACATTTCTACAATACATATAATCATTCTTATCTATTTAATACGATGACAACAGCTCTCCATACCTGCAGTCCACCACAAGGACCACCCTCTCTAATCCCTGAAAAATGAAATCATCCTCAGTGACGAAGAGAGGGGGCTAAGCGCCCCCCATGGTCTCAGAGCATTGACTCTTCTAAGAGTCCTAAGAGTCCTGCTCACACTGATGGCTTGCAGCTGTGGGACCCTATTTTCAGAGATGATGTCCTCCACCCAACTCTCAAAAAGCTGAAAGGGTCTTCAGTAGAGATGGATAGTCGAGCTGGGCTATCAGACGGTCACCTCTGTAGCTGTAGTGTCATTTTTCCTATGGTCCAATGTGTAAATTAAACAAAAAAGTGCACGTTTGTTATGATGTCCAAGATGGGGACCAGGATGTGGACATAATAAAAAATTAGGGAACATGATAGGAGACATTTCTACAATACATATAATCATTCTTATCTATCTAATACGATGACAACAGCTCTCCATACCGTATTTCATGGTCAATCCAGGTTTGTCAGTGATGGCACTGACATAATGTATGGCGTCTTTTTCGGGCGTTATCCTTTGCCTTTTCATTGTGAAAATCCAGTTGCCTATATCAAAGAAAATTCTACTACTTGTAAAGTATGCAGAAAATGAAATGTAGAACATATAACATCAACTGCTTAGGAACGCATCATAGGTTAGTACTTAAAAGGATATTGTCATGTTCTAGTCATAATGCAAGCTGGACATTTTTCATGTTACCCTGTAATCGCCGGCCTGTTCTAATGCTCACAAGCAAAGATATATGCTCAGCTGCTAAGGCTTCCCTCTGCCTTCTGAATGAAAATTGAATATGTCTGGCTCACTGTGTATATAGCAGGTGCTCAGAAAAAATAAGAGTCAATTCAAAAGAAATAGCTCTGGTACACTATAGTGATTAATAACGTAAGAAAAGAACTCTTGGAATGCTGAAAATTCTTTATTTGTGCAAAAGGATAATTCATCCAACGTTTCGACCTTGTTTTTAGGTCTTTATCAAGGATAAAGTTATCTAAGATCATAAAGGGTTACAAAACCATATAAACACGTAATTAGTACATAGTACAACATAACAGTACAATATATTGCTACTTGAGAGTACAATGGGTCAAATGACCATGAGGCACATACAAAAAATTTTTCCAAAGCCATAGTGAAAACATTTGTACTGAGGAAAGAAAATTTCCACATGACCTATCTGGAGAAACATTCTGGATCAAACAACCAAAAATAGTCAAGCAGGTAAATACACACCTATATGGATAACAGGATGATATGTGTTCAATTGTATAGCGTCATTGCCATTAAGGTACAAATGGAAAACTTGCAATCCTATATAGTGAAGGAAATGAACACATATCATATCAAAGAACACAGGAACATGGGTGTGAGAAAAACCTCAATGTTTATACTTTGTTCTTTATAATGGTGTGAACATGTATATGTCTCAGTACCTTATGCACTTGAGAATTCTAGTGAGTAGATGATGAAAGCCTATTCCAGAACTGGAATCGGTAAATAATTGTAGGTGGAATCTAAATGAAAAGATGGTACAAGTGTTATCATGACACGTGGGCTATAACACAATGGACCGTGTGACAAAGAAGAAAGGAGAGAAAGAAGAGGAAGAAAATGGAACTACCTGTAACATTACGTGATAGTCACTGGTAAGTATCACTTGACAATTCAGGTGAAATAGGATTCCTTTATTAAAGGGTTCTCAGTCGCCTCAGGATCATGAAATACTAGGGTAAATGATATGAGAATGGGTAAGAAGCACCACTAAAGGAAATATGAAATGCAGGACATATATCTATAAACCCCTGAACTACATGATAGAAATAAAAAGAAGAAAAAAGAAAAAAAAGAAGAAAGAAGAAGAACACATAGAATGCGGAAAGAGAATGGGTACAACTACCTGAGTTACTGCAGGGAGGCCCCTGGTTGGTATTGTGAGGGTTAGTGGAATTCCTTCACTGAAGGGTTCTCAGTTGCTTCAGGTTCGTGAAAAATGCTATAGACAAATAATGCCTGGAGAAAAGGGGTTCATATACAGCGAATAATGGTAATACAAGGTACATGTGTCACATGTAATAGTATATATATATATATTGTACTAAGCTCTACACCAGAAATAGAAAGTAGTCCCTCTGCCTTCTGTCTAGGTGCCCTGAGTTATGTCCTGTAAACTGTCACAGCGACCCAGACACACATGTGTAGTAGGGGAATATCCCTGCTGAGATGCCAGTGCTAGAGCACTCGTTTGCTGTGGAGTTGAACGCTATGTGAGCAGTTCTTACCTTCAATGAGCAGAAGTCTCTTTTTTCAGATTTCAATATCTCTGTGGGTATCTGGCAGAAATATGGAATACTCTTTACTGCTAAGACCCTGTACACCACTCCCACTAAAGGGGGCTTTACACGCTGCGACATCGCTAATGCGGAGTCGTTGGGGTCACGGAATTTGTGACGCACATCCGGCCGCATTAGCGATGTTGCTGCGTGTGACACCGATGAGCGATTTTGCATCGTTGCAAAAACGTGCAAAATCGCTCATCGGTGACATGGGTCTCCATTCTCGATTATCGTTACTGCAGCAGTAACGATGTAGTTCGTCGCTCCTGCGGCAGCACACATCACTCCGTGTGACACCGCAAAAACGAGGAACCTCTCCTTACCTGCCTCCCAGCCGCTATGAGGAAGGAAGGAGGTGGGCGGGATGTTCCGGCCACTCATCTCCGCCCCTCCGCTGCTATTGGGCGGTCGCTCAGTGACGTCGCTGTGACGCCGCACGGACCGCCCCCTTAGAAAGGAGGCGGTTCGCCGGTCACAGCGACGTCGCCGGGCAGGTATGTGTGACGGGTCTGGTCGGTGTTGTGCGGCATGGGCAGCGATTTACCCGTGTCGCGCAACAGATGGGGGCGGGTACCCACACTAGCGATATCGGGACCGATATCGCAGTGTGTAAAGTAGCCTTTAGTCACATGACCAAGACTGTATCTGTGTCCCTACAACACACTTGAGACAAATGTGTGTGTGAGCCTGCATTGTGGGGTATATATAATATATTATAGAGCTGGGAAGGATCATTCTAAGCAGTGAGCTGTTCCAGTATTTGTAGGAAAATACCCAGTAGAAGCATCAAACACAGCACCAATACCTCCCATCAGTATCCCACCACAGTGCCATGTAACCCATGCCCTACACTCCCATCTACACCAATACTATACAGGCACAAACTAGTATATCTGACTAAAAGCCCCCAAAATATGAAGAACGGCCTATAGTTGAGTGTGGATATAAAATCTATGTGAGCAGAGCTAGAATAGAAATCACTGATCGCATTGAAGTCATTCTGACCATAAATCACCATGATATCAAGGTGAGGAGTTGTGTGTTACTGCTGGGAGGAAAGGGTTAACAGTGGAATATTAAGGTGCATTTCTGTGTGCAGTGTTACTAGTCAATGTAACAATTCAGTATGAGCTGCTCTTGGTGCCGGGGGAGGGAGATGCTCTCCTGAGCAAGATAGATGGGGAATGAACATAATATCTATATAGTGTAAGGCAGGGGGTCTCAAACTCGGCTGGGTGTATGGGCCGCACAGAGGAAAAAAATAATTTGGGGGGCTGCATTCTTTGCAAGACAAAGTGACATTTTTATTGGTACCATATATGTATATATTTTTTTCACACACCTTTGGATGACTGATTTTCAACATTTTTCACTTGTTTATTATAACAAATGTGCACATTCTTTGGTTAAATCTAAAAAAAATAAATGTGATGTTAAAAAAAAGTCATGCCTTATTTTGTTTTTTTTTACATTTTATCCCTTTCTTTTAACTAATAGTGTTACAATTATGACGCTAGCGTTTTGTGAAGGGAATGCTTTGCCTACTTCCGTGACTATGGCCTTCCGGAACTGCTGCATTTTGGCTGACCTCTCCGCCTCGGGAATAAGAGACATAAAGTTCTCCTTGTAGCGTGGGTCTAACAGTGTTACCAACCAGTAATGATTGTCGGCCAAGATGTTCTTAACGCGAGGGTCACGAGACAGGCAGCTTACCATAAAGTCATCCATGTGCGCCAGACTCTTAACAGCCATCACTTCAGTATCCAGACCAACACGATGACTGAACATGCTGTCCTCCTCCTTCTCCTCCTCCTCCTCATCTACCCTGTCCTCTGGCCAGCCAAGCTGAACTGAGCATATGACTGGTATGCATGTCATATCCTCAATTTGGCCGGAGAGTTGCTCCATGTCTTCATCTTCCTCCTCGTCATAGTCCTCCACTGCACGTTGTGATGAGACGAGGCTGGGCTATGTGTTATCACCCACACCCACTACTGTTTCTTGCTCCAACTCATCGTGTTCCGCCTGCAATGCATCATGTTTGGTTTTGAGCAGAGACCGTTTTAGAAGGCAGAGAAGCGGTATGGTGACGCTAATAATGGCGTCATCGCCGCTCACCATCTTGGTGGAGTCCTCAAAGTTTTGGAGGATGGTACATAGGTCGGACATCCATCTCCACTCCTCAGGTGTTATGTGTGGAGTTTGACCCATTTCCCGACAGCTTAGGTGATGCAGGTACTCAACAACTGCCCTCTTCTGCTCACATATCCTGATCAACATGTGCAGAGTTGAATTCCAACGCGTGGGGACATCACACACCAGTCTGTGAGCCGGAAGATGCAAACGACGCTGAAAGCCGGCAAGGCCGGCTGAAGCAGTAGGTGACTTTCGAAAATGTGCAGACAGGCGGCGAACTTTTACCAGCAGATCAGACAGCTCTGGGTATGACTTTAGAAACCGCTGAACCACGAGGTTGAGCACATGGGCCATGCATGGAACATGTGTCAGCTGGCCTCGCCTCAAAGCCGCCACTAGGTTCCGGCCATTGTCACACACAACCTTTCCTGGCTTTAGGTTCAGAGGTGTGAGCCAGTGATCTGCATGCTGTTTTAGAGCTGTCCACACCTCTTCTGCATTGTGGGGTTTGTCACCTATGCAGATTAGCTGCAGCACAGTCTGTTGCCGCTTCGCCAAGGCAGTGCTGCAGTGCTTCCAGCTTGGGACTGGTGTGGAGGGTAAAGTGGATGAGGATGCGCAGGAGGAGGAGGAGGCTGAAGAGCATGACATTCCGGAGCTGTAGAGTGTGGGTGAAACCCTGACTGAGGTAGGGCCTGCAAACCTTGGTGTGGGAAGGACTTGTTCCGTTCCTCGCTCAAACTGGGTCCCAGCTGGGCTGGGCTGGGTAGGGCGTTGTGGGGGGTTTGTCTATCTCCGTTTGAGGTGAGTTTGTTTAAGTTAGCCTTTTCTTTGGCGTTTTTTGGAGCCCTGCGGGTTGGGGAGTTGGTATCGCCCAGTAAGGCGTTCCCCGGGGGCTTGGATTGGGGTGACATTGTCAGTGGAAAACGGAGTTGAATTTTGGATTAGGAAATCGAAAACTGATCAGAGAGGTGTGGGTAGACTAGTCCGTTTGGGGATGGTTGTGGCATCTGATATGTGCCCGTTCAAGTGTCTCGGGAATTTTCAACAGATCCGTCCGAAGGTGGATGGCCCCTTATTATGTCACGAGGATGGGTCCTTTTTATCGAGATACCAATTTGTGAGTGTTTTTAGGGCATGTTTGAAGTCGTTGGGGTTAGATCCGAAGTCTTTCGGATTGGGGCAGCGACGGAGGCCTCTATATGCGGCCTACCGGAGGAGACAGTTAAGCAGATTGGTAGGTGGAAGTCGCAGCGCTTTAAGTCGTATGTACGTCCCCAGGTGGTTGTTGGCAATTGAGGGGAAAAGGGGGGGGTATTAGGGTAGCAATGGGGGGGGGAGAGTGTGTGTTTTTTGTCAATTTGGTTTGGTGAGGCAATAAAATGGTGTCGTCTGTACATTTTGTATTGCAGAAGCACCCCCCCTTCCTTCCCTGGTCTGGATCCTTGGCCACTCTTATGTGTATTGGGGAGCCCGACGAGCGGACGCGAGATGGAACGGGAGACAGCTAGGTTTTGAGAAGGACCTGGCTCTCGTGCGATGGCTCGGTGTTCGGGGGTTAGGGTGGAACAGGGTGTTGCAGGAGGTGCATAGATACGCCCGGTTGGACAGACCTCCTGACATCTTAGTGTTGCATGCCGGGGGGAATAATTTGGGTGGGCGTCCTTTTCGAATCTTGATAAAGGACATCAAACATGATTTGTTACGGTTATGGGTGTCGTTTCCAGGTCTAACGATAGTCTGGTCGGAGATAGTAGCGAGAAAGAGTTGGCAGAAAGCGCGGTCAGTTGACAGGTTGAACAAGGCGCGGGCGAAGGTTAATAGGGCGATCTCGAAGTTTGTTAGTCGGAACGGGGGTATAGCAATACGGCATGTTGAGTTGGAAAGGACGGAAGAGGAATTTTGGTTGGCTGACGGGGTACACCTTAATGCGGTGGGAACTGACTTATGGGCTCTTGGCTTGCAGGGAGGTATTGAGAGGGCCCTTTGGTTACGGGGGGTCTCAGGCACTTGAAGGGTTTCAAGGTGCCTTCGTTGTGGTGTTGTTTATTGGTGGGTCCTTGAAGTTGGTTTAAAATTGGTTCGGGGATTCATCCGGGTATGGATCCCCTCATTGGCAGAATTGATGGTCCCCTGGTGATTTTGGGGGGGAACCCCGACGGGGTATGTCGGGGCCCCTGGGGGTGTGGTTGGGGTTGACGGAGGATTAACCCTTACCATTTGGTGCTCCTGAGCCAGTGTGGGTAACGGCTGGGAGCAAGTTGAGGTTTTTTATTGCTCGGTTATGGGAATCACCAGGGTTTTGGTAGCTTCAAGGACCTTACCACATTGCAAATTTTATTGGTTATGTATTCTTGTTAATAAAATGGCTGCTATGGCCAAAATTATCCAAAGATAAATTTGTGTCTGTGTAATTACTTTTAAATAAGAAATGGGAATGGAGGTGTGGGGTATGAAAGGAAGACCGGAGTCAACAATTCCAGGGTCAAGCATGTTTATTTGCGTAAGCTTCGTTCCAGGGTAGAAAGGGTAAGAGTGCCTTTCAGAATTCGAAGTGGTCGGACTGTACGGACCACCAAGAACTGCAGGAGAGCTTGAACATCTTCCCATGGATTTGCGACATCCTCCCTCATCAGTTACGTAGGTAAGCAGGTTCTCAGCATTGCAGCCCATTTGTTGTCTTAAGTTAGTTAAGCGGGGTTAACTAACCTGTCAGTTCAGCCTCAGGTCTAAAGCAGAGGCCTGGACTCCACTCCTTACTCCTCACTCCACAACTCTCCTTAAAAACAACTGACTCCTTTTTCATGCCCCGGGGTCTCCAGACCCCTAGGTGGGCGTTTCCTTCCGTCTGGTCCTGCCCACTGGTGTGCCTGTCTTTCCCTGGGGGAGGTGACTAGGATTTTCTGGTTGGCTTTGTGTGACTTAGGTGAGGGAAGTTGTTATGTGGGGGCCTATGTGTGACTACCTGCAGTGTCAGGGCGTCACATATGTATGTGTGTATGTCTGCTAAAGGAATCCGCACCGTCATATTTACAAACACAAAATTTTGCAGACACCTCATGTGACTCAGGGAACGTCGTAGACTATGTTTTAACAGGAATATTTAACCCCGCGCTTTACAGTTACTCTCCAAAAAACCTGCCTCCATTAAACTGAATGGAGGTGGGAGCTGCAAGTTATTAATAGCAGCTGTGATTGGTTGCTATAGGAACAAAGGACATTCATAGTATAAGAAGCTTATGTGTGAGATAATATGATGTCAGTGGGGAGACAGATAGAGAGAGACAGACACAGACTGAGAGACAAACAGACAGAGACAGATAGGCATAGACAGACAGGGAAAGAGACAGAGACAAACAGACAGAGGCAGACAGGGAAAGAGACAGACAGAGATAGACAGGGAAAAAAGGCAGACAGACAGAGACAGAGAAAGAGACAGAGGCAGATAGGGAAACAGACAGAGACAAAAATACAGAGACAGGCAGGAGAAAAGGCAGACCGACAGGGAAAGAGACAGACAGGGGAAGAGACAGACAGAGAGAGACAGACAGATAGAGACAGACAAAGAAATACAGAGATAGACAGGGAAAGAGACAAACGGGGAATGAGTCAGACAGAGAGAGACAAAGAGAGACAGGCAGAGAGAGACAGGGAAAGAGACAGACAGGGGAAGAGAAAGACAGAGACAGACAAAGAAATACAGAGACAGACAGGGGAAGAGACAGACAGGGGAAGAGACAGACAGGGGAAGAGACAGACAGACAGGGAAAGAGACAGACCTGGAAAAGAGACAGACCTGGAAAAGAGACAGGCCTGGAAAAGAGACAGACAGACATAGAAACAGACAGCCACAAAGAGAGAGAGAGACAGACAGACACAGAGAGACAGACAGAGATAGAGAGACAGACAGACATGGATAGAGATAGAGACACACAGAGACAGACAGATGACAGAGACTGGGAGAGAGACAGACAGAAGCATAAATCCCTAACTAAAACTTAACATTTAATGATAGTTTTAAAAGGTAAAAAAACACAAATCATGTAAATAGAATGACTCTCTTCTGTGCATAGAGTCAACATTTTGTGTTTGTAAATATGACGGTGCGGATTCCTTTAGCAGACATACACACATACATATGTGACGCCCTGACACTGCAGGTAGTCACACATAGGCCCCCGCATAACAACTTCCCTCACCTAAGTCACACAAAGCCAACCAGAAAACCCTAGTCACCTCCCCCAGGGAAAGACAGGCACACCAGTGGGCAGGACCAGACGGAAGGAAACGCCCACCTAGGGGTCTGGAGACCCCGGGGCAGGAAAAAGGAGTCAGTTGTTTTTAAGGAGAGTTGTGGAGTGAGGAGTAAGGAGTGGAGTCCAGGCCTCTGCTTTAGACCTGAGGCTGAACTGACAGGTTAGTTAACCCCGCTTAACTAACTTAAGATAACAAATGGGCTGCAATGCTGAGAACCTGCTTACCTACGTAACTGATGAGGGAGGATGTCGCAAATCCATGGGAAGATGTTCAAGCTCTCCTGCAGTTCTTGGTGGCCCGTACAGTCCGACCACTTCGAATTCTGAAAGGCACTCTTACCCTTTCTACCCTGGAACGAAGCTTAGGCAAATAAACATGCTTGACCCTGGAATTGTTGACTCCGGTCTTCCTTTCATACCCCACACCTCCATTCCCATTTCTTATTTAAAAGTAATTACACAGACACAAATTTATCTTTGGATAATTTTGGCCATAGCAGCCATTTTATTAACAAGAATACATAACCAATAAAATTTGCAATGTGATAAGGTCCTTGAAGCTACCAAAACCCTGGTGATTCTCATAACCGAGCAATAAAAAACCTCAACTTGCTCCCAGCCGTTACCCACACTGGCTCAGGAGCACCAAATGGTAAGGGTTAATCCTCCGTCAACCCCAACCACACCCCCAGGGGCCCCGACATACCCCGTCGGGGTTCCCCCCCAAAATCACCAGGGGACCATCAATTCTGCCAATGAGGGGATCCATACCCGGATGAATCCCCGAACCAATTTTAAACCAACTTCAAGGACCCACCAATAAACAACACCACAACGAAGGCACCTTGAAACCCTTCAAGTGCCTGAGACCCCCCGCAACCAAAGGGCCCTCTCAATACCTCCCTGCAAGCCAAGAGCCCATAAGTCAGTTCCCACCGCATTAAGGTGTACCCCGTCAGCCAACCAAAATTCCTCTTCCGTCCTTTCCAACTCAACATGCCGTATTGCTATACCCCCGTTCCGACTAACAAACTTCGAGATCGCCCTATTAACCTTCGCCTGCGCCTTGTTCAACCTGTAAACTGACCGCGCTTTCTGCCAACTCTTTCTCGCTACTATCTCCGACCAGACTATCGTTAGACCTGGAAACGACACCCATAACCGTAACAAATCATGTTTGATGTCCTTTATCAAGATTCGAAAAGGACGCCCACCCAAATCATTCCCCCCGGCATGCAACACTAACATGTCAGGAGGTCTGGTCTATCCAACCGGGCGTATCTATGCACCTCCTGCAACACCCTGTTCCACCCTAACCCCCGAACACCGAGCCATCGCACGAGAGCCAGGTCCTTCTCAAAACCTAGCTGTCTCCCGTTCCATCTCGCGTCCGCTCGTCGGGCTCCCCAATACACATAAGAGTGGCCAAGGATCCAGACCAGGGAAGGAAGAGGGGGTGCTTCTGCAATACAAAATGTACAGACGACACCATTTTATTGCCTCACCAAACCAAATTGACAAAAAACACATACTCTCACCCCCCCCATTGCTACCCTAATACCCCCCCCCTTTTCCCCTCAATTGCCAACAACCACCTGGGGACGTACATACGACTTAAAGCGCTGCGACTTCCACCTACCAATCTGCTTAACTGTCTCCTCCGGTAGGCCGCATATAGAGGCCTCCGTCGCTGCCCCAATCCGAAAGACTTCGGATCTAACCCCAACGACTTCAAACATGCCCTAAAAACACTCACAAATTGGTATCTCGATAAAAAGGACCCATCCTCGTGACATAATAAGGGGCCATCCACCTTCGGACGGATCTGTTGAAAATTCCCGAGACACTTGAACGGGCACATATCAGATGCCACAAACATCCCCAAACGGACTAGTCTACCCACACCTCTCTGATCAGTTTTCGATTTCCTAATCCAAAATTCAACTCCGTTTTCCACTGACATAATGTCACCCCAATCCAAGCCCCCGGGGAACGCCTTACTGGGCGATACCAACTCCCCAACCCGCAGGGCTCCAAAAAACGCCAAAGAAAAGGCTAACTTAAACAAACTCACCTCAAACGGAGATAGACAAACCCCCCACAACGCCCTACCCAGCCGGGTAGGGACCCAGCCCAGCCCAGCTGGGACCCAGTTTGAGCGAGGAACGGAACAAGTCCTTCCCACACCAAGGTTTGCAGGCCCTACCTCAGTCAGGGTTTCACCCACACTCTACAGCTCCGGAATGTCATGCTCTTCAGCCTCCTCCTCCTCCTGCGCATCCTCATCCACTTTACCCTCCACACCAGTCCCAAGCTGGAAGCACTGCAGCACTGCCTCGGCGAAGCGGCAACAGACTGTGCTGCAGCTAATCTGCATAGGTGACAAACCCCACAATGCAGAAGAGGTGTGGACAGCTCTAAAACAGCATGCAGATCACTGGCTCACACCTCTGAACCTAAAGCCAGGAAAGGTTGTGTGTGACAATGGCCGGAACCTGGTGGCGGCTTTGAGGCGAGGCCAGCTGACACATGTTCCATGCATGGCCCATGTGCTCAACCTCGTGGTTCAGCGGTTTCTAAAGTCATACCCAGAGCTGTCTGATCTGCTGGTAAAAGTTCGCTGCCTGTCTGCACATTTTCGAAAGTCACCTACTGCTTCAGCCGGCCTTGCCGGCTTTCAGCGTCGTTTGCATCTTCCGGCTCACAGACTGGTGTGTGATGTCCCCACGCGTTGGAATTCAACTCTGCACATGTTGATCAGGATATGTGAGCAGAAGAGGGCAGTTGTTGAGTACCTGCATCACCTAAGCCGTCGGGAAATGGGTCAAACTCCACACATAACACCTGAGGAGTGGAGATGGATGTCCGACCTATGTACCATCCTCCAAAACTTTGAGGACTCCACCAAGATGGTGAGCGGCGATGACGCCATTATTAGCGTCACCATACCGCTTCTCTGCCTTCTAAAACGGTCTCTGCTCAAAACCAAACATGATGCATTGCAGGCGGAACACGATGAGTTGGAGCAAGAAACAGTGGTGGGTGTGGGTGATAACACACAGCCCAGCCTCGTCTCATCACAACGTGCAGTGGAGGACTATGACGAGGAGGAGGATGAAGACATGGAGCAACTCTCCGGCCAAATTGAGGATATGACATGCATACCAGTCATATGCTCAGTTCAGCGTGGCTGGCCAAAGGACAGGGTAGATGAGGAGGAGGAGGAGAAGGAGGAGGACAGCATGTTCAGTCATCGTGTTGGTCTGGATACTGAAGTGATGGCTGTTAAGAGTCTGGCGCACATGGATGACTTTGTGGTAAGCTGCCTGTCTCGTGACCCTCGCGTTAAGAACATCTTGGCCGACAATCATTACTGGTTGGTAACACTGTTAGACCCACGCTACAAGGAGAACTTTATGTCTCTTATTCCCGAGGCGGAGAGGTCAGCCAAAATGCAGCAGTTCCGGAAGGCCATAGTCACGGAAGTAGGCAAAGCATTCCCTTCACAAAACGCTAGCGTCATAATTGTAACACTATTAGTTAAAAGAAAGGGATAAAATGTAAAAAAAAACAAAATAAGGCATGACTTTTTTTTAACATCACATTTTTTTTTTTTAGATTTAACCAAAGAATGTGCACATTTGTTATAATAAACAAGTGAAAAATGTTGAAAATCAGTCATCCAAAGGTGTGTGAAAAAAATATATATATATGGTACCAATAAAAATGTCACTTTGTCCTGCAAAGAATGCAGCCCCCCAAATTATTTTTTTCCTCTGTGCGGCCCATACACCCAGCCGAGTTTGAGACCCCCTGCCTTACACTATATAGATATCATGTTCATTCCCCATCTATCTTGCTCAGGAGAGCATCTCCCTCCCCCGGCACCAAGAGCAGCTCATATTGAATTGTTACATTGACTAGTAACACTGCACACAGAAATGCACCTTAATATTCCACTGTTAACCCTTTCCTCCCAGCAGTAACACACAACTCCTCACCTTGATATCATGGTGATTTATGGTCAGAATGACTTCAATGCGATCAGTGATTTCTATTCTAGCTCTGCTCACATAGATTTTATATCCACACTCAACTATAGGCCGTTCTTCATATTTTGGGGGCTTTTAGTCAGATATACTAGTTTGTGCCTGTATAGTATTGGTGTAGATGGGAGTGTAGGGCATGGGTTACATGGCACTGTGGTGGGATACTGATGGGAGGTATTGGTGCTGTGTTTGATGCTTCTACTGGGTATTTTCCTACAAATACTGGAACAGCTCACTGCTTAGAATGATCCTTCCCAGCTCTATAATATATTATATATACCCCACAATGCAGGCTCACACACACATTTGTCTCAAGTGTGTTGTAGGGACACAGATACAGTCTTGGTCATGTGACTAAAGGCTACTTTACACACTGCGATATCGGTCCCGATATCGCTAGTGTGGGTACCCGCCCCATCTGTTGCGCGACACGGGCAAATCGCTGCCCATGCCGCACAACACCGACCAGACCCGTCACACATACTTACCTGACCGGCGACGTCGCTGTGACCGGCGAACCGCCTCCTTTCTAAGGGGGCGGTCCGTGCGGCGTCACAGCGACGTCACTGAGCGACCGCCCAATAGCAGCGGAGGGGCGGAGATGAGTGGCCGGAACATCCCGCCCACCTCCTTCCTTCCTCATAGCGGCTGGGAGGCAGGTAAGGAGAGGTTCCTCGTTTTTGCGGTGTCACACGGAGTGATGTGTGCTGCCGCAGGAGCGACGAACTACATCGTTACTGCTGCAGTAACGATAATCGAGAATGGAGACCCATGTCACCGATGAGCGATTTTGCACGTTTTTGCAACGATGCAAAATCGCTCATCGGTGTCACACGCAGCAACATCGCTAATGCGGCCGGATGTGCGTCACAAATTCCGTGACCCCAACGACTCCGCATTAGCGATGTCGCAGCGTGTAAAGCCCCCTTTAGTGGGAGTGGTGTACAGGGTCTTAGCAGTAAAGAGTATTCCATATTTCTGCCAGATACCCACAGAGATATTGAAATCTGAAAAAAGAGACTTCTGCTCATTGAAGGTAAGAACTGCTCACATAGCGTTCAACTCCACAGCAAACGAGTGCTCTAGCACTGGCATCTCAGCAGGGATATTCCCCTACTACACATGTGTGTCTGGGTCGCTGTGACAGTTTACAGGACATAACTCAAGGCACCTAGATAGAAGGCAGAGGTACTGGGATTGGTTGGTTTTTGGTGACGGAGGTGCAGGGGCTGGCGCCCATGTGCAGTGCTGGCTAAGATATATTGATGATATTTTGATTTTTTGGCAGGGCACTGTGGAGCAGCTCGAGACATTTATGGAGGAACTTAATAACAACACCTTTAACATCAGATTGACGCATAAGCATAGCAGCAGTTGCGTTAACTTCCTGGATATTAAAATTTCATTCGGTTCTGAGCGAATTGTTCAGACCGACGTCCATAGGAAGGAAACATCAGTCAACGCACTGCTGCATGCTTCTTCTGCTCATACCCCCTCCACCATCCGGGCCGTACCGGCTGGCCAGTTCCTCAGGATGAAGCAAATTTGTTCGTCAGACACTGCTTTTGAACAACAGTCTGCCGACCTCCAGCGCCATAGGGGTGGCAAAGGCGGTCTTCCCCCGGTCTGCCTCAGCAACGGACACTAGCCAATAGTGACTAGTGAGATCAAGGGTAGAAAAATAATTTGCAGTTCTCAATGCAGCTAGCGATTCCTCAATACGGGGGAGTGGTGCCGTCCTTCTTCTTTAACAGGACCAACGGAGCTGCCCAAAGGCTACAACTGTCACGGATAACCCCAGCCGCCTTCATGTTGCTCAACATGTCCTTGGTACACTGGTAATGTGAAGGTGGTATTGGCTTATAGCTCTCTTTGATGGGTGGGTGTGCACCTGTGGGGATGTAGTGTTGGACCCCTTTTATTCCCCCAAAATCTAGCGGATGTTTGCTGAAGACTTGCTCGCTCGTATTCTTGCACTACCCTGTGGACCCGCTTCTTGTGATGTGAAGGTGTGGAGTCAGTGCCTACGTGTAATTCCTTACACCACTCCTCTGGCTGACTTGGTGAGCAGTCACTGACTGGGTGGGGTGCAGTAATAGTGGATGCTGCTACTTGGATAGCATGTGTATCTACTGTGAACAGCTTATCAATGGTGGCAAGTCGGGGCAGCTTAACCTCCTGCTCTCTGCAGTTTAACACTCTCACGGGCACTCTTCCCTTCCGCACTAATGAATAAAACTATGATGTAAATATCATATAGATACCCCACAATTGTAAATAAAGGTAGGTTATGGGAAAAGGGGGAACAGGGAAAGAGGAAAATAGTGTAATAAAGTATACCTTCTGGGGGTGAGAGGAAATGGCAGCACAGCCAGTGGAGGTGAAGCAAAAGGAAGCCTGCAACTAAAGAGTTGAGAGCGTTATCACATGGTGACTGAGCCTGATTGTAAAGGGAGCATAGAGTGGAGCATACTCTGGGCACGTTAGAACCCAAGTTCTTAAACCATGAATATGGACCCCTTTTATTCTCCCAAAGTCTAGCGGATGTTTGCTGAAGACTTGCTCGTATTCTTGCACTACCCTGTGGACCCGCTTCTTGTGATGTGAAGGTGTGGAGTCAGTGCCTACGTGTAATTCCTTACACCACTCCTCTGGTTGACTTGGTGAGCTGTCACTGAATGGGTGTGGTGAAGTAACGGTGGATGCTGTGGCTTGGATATCATATTAAATATAGGGACCCCCATACAGTAGTATGAGAAATTTTTTTGTATTCAATGATCGGTATTACCTTCAGGGGCGCGGCACGTGGACGTGCGTTCCATTAGCCTCACTGCATTCCACTCCCATACAGGAAGTGGGCGCAGCTATTACTACGGTCGCACATAAAAGAACCCACAGCCACCACTGCACACAGCTGACTCCACCACTGGAAACCCACTTCTACACCAACGCAGGTAAGACAGGATCGGCACCTCTATGCTCCCGTTACAATCAGGCTCAGTCACCATGTGATAATGCTCTCAACAATTTAGTTGCAGGCTTCCCCTTGCTTCACCTCCACTGGCTGTGCTGCCATTTCCTCTCCCCCCTGGAAGGTATACTTTATTACACTATTTTCCTGTTTCCCTCTTCTCCCTTTTCCCATAACCTACCTTTATCTGCATTTGTGGGGTATCTATATACTATTTATATCACAGTTTTATTCATTAATACGGAAGGGAAGAGTGCGCGTGAGAGTGTTGAACTGCGGAGAGCAAGAGGTTAAGCTGCCCCGATTTGCCACCATTGATAAGCTGTTCACAGTAGATACACATGCTATCCAAGCAGCAGCAGCATCCACCATTACTGCACCCCACCCAGTCAGTGACAGCTCACCAAGTCAGCCAGAGGAGTGGTGTCAGGAATTACACGTAGGCACTGACTACACACCTTCACATCACAAGAAGGGGGTGCAAGTGTGACGCCCTGGACTAGCCAGTTAGTCACAGACATAACACACACACACCCCCTTTCCCGGATAGTTGCACTAGTCAGACACAAAACCGTTGTTGCCTCCCTCCAGGGGCTGATGTCCACACCAGGTGGGGCGGAGCCAGGCGGTTGGCCCCACCCACCAAGGAGTTCACAGGCCTGGAGGTGGGAAAACCAGTCAGTTAGTTGAAGTTCAGTTAAGAGTTGAACCGTGGAGGTAGTGAGTTCAGTGAAGAGCCCAGTTTTGGGTAGGAGTGCAAAACTGCTAGTGTCTGGGTCAGATCCCATGCACTATGGGGAGATAAGGTATGCACACCAGTGACTATGTAAGGGGAATACATGAAATAGCAGAAACTGCTGTGTGAATACTGACTTGAAAAATTCAATAGCTATATGCAAGAGTGAATATGTGAAAAATGGAATCTGCATTACTGCCATGAACATATGAATCAAGAGAAATTTAGCTACTGAATTGATCAATGCAATAGAGCCCCAACACTACGCCAAAGTATTTCTCTACGTTGCGGTCCCTAGCTTGTGTGTGTCCTCTCATGCAGTTAAAAAACCTACCGTGTATGAAAAATTGTTTAAAAGAACCGAAGTCCTCAGTGGTTGATACCTTTTAAAAAGATATATTTTACTTGTATCTACCGTGTATGGGAAGCTGAGACCCAGGCTATTTATGCGTATGATATGGATTGGCAATAGGTGTGGTTGGGGAGGGTTCACAAACGAAAAAATACTAACAAATAGGAATAACGTTTGGAACACCATTCTAAGTCCGAACTGGGTGCAAAAACCTAACAAAACATCACTATGGGGAGATAAGGTATGCACACCAGTGACTATGTAAGGGGAATACATGAAATAGCAGAAACTGCTGTGTGAATACTGACTTGAAAAATCCAATAGCATTAATTCACATAATCCTAGTGACTGCGCACACAACATGGCCAAACGAAAACAAAAGACAGTACCTGGCCATTCAATCAAATGGAAACTCATAGGCAACACAGTCCATTAGACTAGGCAATTACATGCAGCCAAACAAAGTTCATGGGCCTTGCCTCAGAGTCGAACCCACAACCTCTTGGAGAACAAGCAAAGAGCCTACCACTAAACCAACTCAGTGAAGTTGGAAACCGATTCTACATTAATTAACATAATCCTAGTGACTGCGCACACAACATGGCCAAACAAAAGCAAAAGACAGTACCTGGCCTATCAATCCAATTGAAACTCATAGGCAACATAGTCCATTGGACTAGGCAATAACATGCAGCCATACAAAGTCCATGGGCCATGCCTCAAAGTCTAACTCACAACCTCTCGCAGCTCAAGCAAAGAGCCTACCACTACACCAACACAGAGAAATGTAAACCTGACTCTACATTAATTCACATAATCCTAGTAATGTACTGTGTTACCTATGAGTTTACATTGGATTGATAGGCCAGGTAATATCTTTTGCTTTTGTTTGGCCATGTTGTGTGCGCAGTCACTAGGATTATGTGAATTAATGTAGAGTCGGTTTCCAACTTCTCTGTGTTGGTTTAGTGGTAGGCTCTTTGCTTGTTCTCCAAGAGGATGTGGGTTCGACTCTGAGGCAAGGCCCATGAACTTTATATGGCTGCATGTATTTGCCTAGTCTAATGGACTGTGTTGCCTATGAGTTTCCATTGGATTGATAGGCCAGGTATTGTCTTTTGTTTGGCCATGTTGTGTGCGCAGTCGGTAGGATTATGTGAATTAATGTAGAATCAGTTTCCCACTTCTCTGTGTTGGTGTAGTGGTAGGCTCTTTGCTTGGCTGCGAGAGGTTGTGGGTTTGACTCTGAGGAAAGGCCCATGGACTTTGTATGTCTCCATGTAATTGTCTAGTCCAATGGACTGTGTTGCCTATGAGTTTCCATTGGCTTGATAGGCCAGGTAATGTCTTTTGCTTTTGTTTGGCCATGTTGTGTGCGCATTCACTAGGATTATGTGAATTAATGAAGAAAAACAAAAAGCCAGCACTAAATGTGCACTTCAGCACTAAACATTCCAAACTGTACTTATTATAAAAATTTTGAGATTTTTGGCAAAAAATTGCAATTTCTTGAGCTGCCTCGCCACGTCACGGCAAATCTCATTTGAGGCAGTCCTACACTAAAATATTTTTATAAAATGTGCCATACGGCCTCACATATGAATAGTAGAACTGCTCTTAGCAGCACTCACCTGGTCTATTTCAATCCCGTACCCATGACTGAGTCATGGCTGTGGGCGGGACAGGTCCAAGCAAATGCTGCATGAAGTAAATAGCCTGTGGACAAGGCCTGATGACAATGTGAACAGTCACCAACCGCAAAAATCTAGACAGATGGAATACATCCCAAATTGGGGTGCATAGCAAAGTGGGGGTCAGCCACCGACCAATTCAATGAAGAAAAACAAAAAGCCAGCACTAAATGTGCACTTCAGCACTAAACATTCCAAACTGTACTTATTATTAAAATTTTGAGATTTTTGGCAAAAAATTGCAATTTCTTGAGCTGCCTCGCCACGTCACGGCAAATCTCATTTGAGGCAGTCCTACACTAAAATATTTTTATAAAATGTGCCATACGGCCTCACATATGAATAGTAGAACTGCTCTTAGCAGCACTCACCTGGTCTATTTCAATCCCGTACCCATGACTGAGTCATGGCTGTGGGCGGGACAGGTCCAAGCAAATGCTGCATGAAGTAAATAGCCTGTGGACAAGGCCTGATGACAATGTGAACAGTCACCAACCGCAAAAATCTAGACAGATGGAATACATCCCAAATTGGGGTGCATAGCAAAGTGGGGGTCAGCCACCGACCAATTCAATGAAGAAAAACAAAAAGCCAGCACTAAATGTGCACTTCAGCACTAAACATTCCAAACTGTACTTATTATAAAAATTTTGAGATTTTTGGCAAAAAATTGCAATTTCTTGAGCTGCCTCGCCACGTCACGGCAAATCTCATTTGAGGCAGTCCTACACTAAAATATTTTTATAAAATGTGCCATACGGCCTCACATATGAATAGTAGAACTGCTCTTAGCAGCACTCACCTGGTCTATTTCAATCCCGTACCCATGACTGAGTCATGGCTGTGGGCGGGACAGGTCCAAGCAAATGCTGCATGAAGTAAATAGCCTGTGGACAAGGCCTGATGACAATGTGAACAGTCACCAACCGCAAAAATCTAGACAGATGGAATACATCCCAAATTGGGGTGCATAGCAAAGTGGGGGTCAGCCACCGACCAATTCAATGAAGAAAAACAAAAAGCCAGCACTAAATGTGCACTTCAGCACTAAACATTCCAAACTGTACTTATTATAAAAATTTTGAGATTTTTGGCAAAAAATTGCAATTTCTTGAGCTGCCTCGCCACGTCACGGCAAATCTCATTTGAGGCAGTCCTACACTAAAATATTTTTATAAAATGTGCCATACGGCCTCACATATGAATAGTAGAACTGCTCTTAGCAGCACTCACCTGGTCTATTTCAATCCCGTACCCATGACTGAGTCATGGCTGTGGGCGGGACAGGTCCAAGCAAATGCTGCATGAAGTAAATAGCCTGTGGACAAGGCCTGATGACAATGTGAACAGTCACCAACCGCAAAAATCTAGACAGATGGAATACATCCCAAATTGGGGTGCATAGCAAAGTGGGGGTCAGCCACCGACCAATTCAATGAAGAAAAACAAAAAGCCAGCACTAAATGTGCACTTCAGCACTAAACATTCCAAACTGTACTTATTATAAAAATTTTGAGATTTTTGGCAAAAAATTGCAATTTCTTGAGCTGCCTCGCCACGTCACGGCAAATCTCATTTGAGGCAGTCCTACACTAAAATATTTTTATAAAATGTGCCATACGGCCTCACATATGAATAGTAGAACTGCTCTTAGCAGCACTCACCTGGTCTATTTCAATCCCGTACCCATGACTGAGTCATGGCTGTGGGCGGGACAGGTCCAAGCAAATGCTGCATGAAGTAAATAGCCTGTGGACAAGGCCTGATGACAATGTGAACAGTCACCAACCGCAAAAATCTAGACAGATGGAATACATCCCAAATTGGGGTGCATAGCAAAGTGGGGGTCAGCCACCGACCAATTCAATGAAGAAAAACAAAAAGCCAGCACTAAATGTGCACTTCAGCACTAAACATTCCAAACTGTACTTATTATAAAAATTTTGAGATTTTTGGCAAAAAATTGCAATTTCTTGAGCTGCCTCGCCACGTCACGGCAAATCTCATTTGAGGCAGTCCTACACTAAAATATTTTTATAAAATGTGCCATACGGCCTCACATATGAATAGTAGAACTGCTCTTAGCAGCACTCACCTGGTCTATTTCAATCCCGTACCCATGACTGAGTCATGGCTGTGGGCGGGACAGGTCCAAGCAAATGCTGCATGAAGTAAATAGCCTGTGGACAAGGCCTGATGACAATGTGAACAGTCACCAACCGCAAAAATCTAGACAGATGGAATACATCCCAAATTGGGGTGCATAGCAAAGTGGGGGTCAGCCACCGACCAATTCAATGAAGAAAAACAAAAAGCCAGCACTAAATGTGCACTTCAGCACTAAACATTCCAAACTGTACTTATTATAAAAATTTTGAGATTTTTGGCAAAAAATTGCAATTTCTTGAGCTGCCTCGCCACGTCACGGCAAATCTCATTTGAGGCAGTCCTACACTAAAATATTTTTATAAAATGTGCCATACGGCCTCACATATGAATAGTAGAACTGCTCTTAGCAGCACTCACCTGGTCTATTTCAATCCCGTACCCATGACTGAGTCATGGCTGTGGGCGGGACAGGTCCAAGCAAATGCTGCATGAAGTAAATAGCCTGTGGACAAGGCCTGATGACAATGTGAACAGTCACCAACCGCAAAAATCTAGACAGATGGAATACATCCCAAATTGGGGTGCATAGCAAAGTGGGGGTCAGCCACCGACCAATTCAATGAAGAAAAACAAAAAGCCAGCACTAAATGTGCACTTCAGCACTAAACATTCCAAACTGTACTTATTATAAAAATTTTGAGATTTTTGGCAAAAAATTGCAATTTCTTGAGCTGCCTCGCCACGTCACGGCAAATCTCATTTGAGGCAGTCCTACACTAAAATATTTTTATAAAATGTGCCATACGGCCTCACATATGAATAGTAGAACTGCTCTTAGCAGCACTCACCTGGTCTATTTCAATCCCGTACCCATGACTGAGTCATGGCTGTGGGCGGGACAGGTCCAAGCAAATGCTGCATGAAGTAAATAGCCTGTGGACAAGGCCTGATGACAATGTGAACAGTCACCAACCGCAAAAATCTAGACAGATGGAATACATCCCAAATTGGGGTGCATAGCAAAGTGGGGGTCAGCCACCGACCAATTCAATGAAGAAAAACAAAAAGCCAGCACTAAATGTGCACTTCAGCACTAAACATTCCAAACTGTACTTATTATAAAAATTTTGAGATTTTTGGCAAAAAATTGCAATTTCTTGAGCTGCCTCGCCACGTCACGGCAAATCTCATTTGAGGCAGTCCTACACTAAAATATTTTTATAAAATGTGCCATACGGCCTCACATATGAATAGTAGAACTGCTCTTAGCAGCACTCACCTGGTCTATTTCAATCCCGTACCCATGACTGAGTCATGGCTGTGGGCGGGACAGGTCCAAGCAAATGCTGCATGAAGTAAATAGCCTGTGGACAAGGCCTGATGACAATGTGAACAGTCACCAACCGCAAAAATCTAGACAGATGGAATACATCCCAAATTGGGGTGCATAGCAAAGTGGGGGTCAGCCACCGACCAATTCAATGAAGAAAAACAAAAATCCAGCACTAAATGTGCACTTCAGCACTAAACATTCCAAACTGTACTTATTATAAAAATTTTGAGATTTTTGGCAAAAAATTGCAATTTCTTGAGCTGCCTCGCCACGTCACGGCAAATCTCATTTGAGGCAGTCCTACACTAAAATATTTTTATAAAATGTGCCATACGGCCTCACATATGAATAGTAGAACTGCTCTTAGCAGCACTCACCTGGTCTATTTCAATCCCGTACCCATGACTGAGTCATGGCTGTGGGCGGGACAGGTCCAAGCAAATGCTGCATGAAGTAAATAGCCTGTGGACAAGGCCTGATGACAATGTGAACAGTCACCAACCGCAAAAATCTAGACAGATGGAATACATCCCAAATTGGGGTGCATAGCAAAGTGGGGGTCAGCCACCGACCAATTCAATGAAGAAAAACAAAAAGCCAGCACTAAATGTGCACTTCAGCACTAAACATTCCAAACTGTACTTATTATAAAAATTTTGAGATTTTTGGCAAAAAATTGCAATTTCTTGAGCTGCCTCGCCACGTCACGGCAAATCTCATTTGAGGCAGTCCTACACTAAAATATTTTTATAAAATGTGCCATACGGCCTCACATATGAATAGTAGAACTGCTCTTAGCAGCACTCACCTGGTCTATTTCAATCCCGTACCCATGACTGAGTCATGGCTGTGGGCGGGACAGGTCCAAGCAAATGCTGCATGAAGTAAATAGCCTGTGGACAAGGCCTGATGACAATGTGAACAGTCACCAACCGCAAAAATCTAGACAGATGGAATACATCCCAAATTGGGGTGCATAGCAAAGTGGGGGTCAGCCACTGACCAATTCAATGAAGAAAAACAAAAAGCCAGCACTAAATGTGCACTTCAGCATTAAACATTCCAAACTGTACTTATTATAAAAATTTTGAGATTTTTGGCAAAAAATTGCAATTTCTTGAGCTGCCTCGCCACGTCACGGCAAATCTCATTTGAGGCAGTCCTACACTAAAATATTTTTATAAAATGTGCCATACGGCCTCACATATGAATAGTAGAACTGCTCTTAGCAGCACTCACCTGGTCTATTTCAATCCCGTACCCATGACTGAGTCATGGCTGTGGGCGGGACAGGTCCAAGCAAATGCTGCATGAAGTAAATAGCCTGTGGACAAGGCCTGATGACAATGTGAACAGTCACCAACCGCAAAAATCTAGACAGATGGAATACATCCCAAATTGGGGTGCATAGCAAAGTGGGGGTCAGCCACCGACCAATTCAATGAAGAAAAACAAAAAGCCAGCACTAAATGTGCACTTCAGCACTAAACATTCCAAACTGTACTTATTATAAAAATTTTGAGATTTTTGGCAAAAAATTGCAATTTCTTGAGCTGCCTCGCCACGTCACGGCAAATCTCATTTGAGGCAGTCCTACACTAAAATATTTTTATAAAATGTGCCATACGGCCTCACATATGAATAGTAGAACTGCTCTTAGCAGCACTCACCTGGTCTATTTCAATCCCGTACCCATGACTGAGTCATGGCTGTGGGCGGGACAGGTCCAAGCAAATGCTGCATGTAGTAAATAGCCTGTGGACAAGGCCTGATGACAATGTGAACAGTCACCAACCGCAAAAATCTAGACAGATGGAATACATCCCAAATTGGGGTGCATAGCAAAGTGGGGGTCAGCCACCGACCAATTCAATGAAGAAAAACAAAAAGCCAGCACTAAATGTGCACTTCAGCACTAAACATTCCAAACTGTACTTATTATAAAAATTTTGAGATTTTTGGCAAAAAATTGCAATTTCTTGAGCTGCCTCGCCACGTCACGGCAAATCTCATTTGAGGCAGTCCTACACTAAAATATTTTTATAAAATGTGCCATACGGCCTCACATATGAATAGTAGAACTGCTCTTAGCAGCACTCACCTGGTCTATTTCAATCCCGTACCCATGACTGAGTCATGGCTGTGGGCGGGACAGGTCCAAGCAAATGCTGCATGAAGTAAATAGCCTGTGGACAAGGCCTGATGACAATGTGAACAGTCACCAACCGCAAAAATCTAGACAGATGGAATACATCCCAAATTGGGGTGCATAGCAAAGTGGGGGTCAGCCACCGACCAATTCAATGAAGAAAAACAAAAAGCCAGCACTAAATGTGCACTTCAGCACTAAACATTCCAAACTGTACTTATTATAAAAATTTTGAGATTTTTGGCAAAAAATTGCAATTTCTTGAGCTGCCTCGCCACGTCACGGCAAATCTCATTTGAGGCAGTCCTACACTAAAATATTTTTATAAAATGTGCCATACGGCCTCACATATGAATAGTAGAACTGCTCTTAGCAGCACTCACCTGGTCTATTTCAATCCCGTACCCATGACTGAGTCATGGCTGTGGGCGGGACAGGTCCAAGCAAATGCTGCATGAAGTAAATAGCCTGTGGACAAGGCCTGATGACAATGTGAACAGTCACCAACCGCAAAAATCTAGACAGATGGAATACATCCCAAATTGGGGTGCATAGCAAAGTGGGGGTCAGCCACCGACCAATTCAATGAAGAAAAACAAAAAGCCAGCACTAAATGTGCACTTCAGCACTAAACATTCCAAACTGTACTTATTATAAAAATTTTGAGATTTTTGGCAAAAAATTGCAATTTCTTGAGCTGCCTCGCCACGTCACGGCAAATCTCATTTGAGGCAGTCCTACACTAAAATATTTTTATAAAATGTGCCATACGGCCTCACATATGAATAGTAGAACTGCTCTTAGCAGCACTCACCTGGTCTATTTCAATCCCGTACCCATGACTGAGTCATGGCTGTGGGCGGGACAGGTCCAAGCAAATGCTGCATGAAGTAAATAGCCTGTGGACAAGGCCTGATGACAATGTGAACAGTCACCAACCGCAAAAATCTAGACAGATGGAATACATCCCAAATTGGGGTGCATAGCAAAGTGGGGGTCAGCCACCGACCAATTCAATGAAGAAAAACAAAAAGCCAGCACTAAATGTGCACTTCAGCACTAAACATTCCAAACTGTACTTATTATAAAAATTTTGAGATTTTTGGCAAAAAATTGCAATTTCTTGAGCTGCCTCGCCACGTCACGGCAAATCTCATTTGAGGCAGTCCTACACTAAAATATTTTTATAAAATGTGCCATACGGCCTCACATATGAATAGTAGAACTGCTCTTAGCAGCACTCACCTGGTCTATTTCAATCCCGTACCCATGACTGAGTCATGGCTGTGGGCGGGACAGGTCCAAGCAAATGCTGCATGAAGTAAATAGCCTGTGGACAAGGCCTGATGACAATGTGAACAGTCACCAACCGCAAAAATCTAGACAGATGGAATACATCCCAAATTGGGGTGCATAGCAAAGTGGGGGTCAGCCACCGACCAATTCAATGAAGAAAAACAAAAAGCCAGCACTAAATGTGCACTTCAGCACTAAACATTCCAAACTGTACTTATTATAAAAATTTTGAGATTTTTGGCAAAAAATTGCAATTTCTTGAGCTGCCTCGCCACGTCACGGCAAATCTCATTTGAGGCAGTCCTACACTAAAATATTTTTATAAAATGTGCCATACGGCCTCACATATGAATAGTAGAACTGCTCTTAGCAGCACTCACCTGGTCTATTTCAATCCCGTACCCATGACTGAGTCATGGCTGTGGGCGGGACAGGTCCAAGCAAATGCTGCATGAAGTAAATAGCCTGTGGACAAGGCCTGATGACAATGTGAACAGTCACCAACCGCAAAAATCTAGACTGATGGAATACATCCCAAATTGGGGTGCATAGCAAAGTGGGGGTCAGCCACCGACCAATTCAATGAAGAAAAACAAAAAGCCAGCACTAAATGTGCACTTCAGCACTAAACATTCCAAACTGTACTTATTATAAACATTTTGAGATTTTTGGCAAAAAATTGCAATTTCTTGAGCTGCCTCGCCACGTCACGGCAAATCTCATTTGAGGCAGTCCTACACTAAAATATTTTTATAAAATGTGCCATACGGCCTCACATATGAATAGTAGAACTGCTCTTAGCAGCACTCACCTGGTCTATTTCAATCCCGTACCCATGACTGAGTCATGGCTGTGGGCGGGACAGGTCCAAGCAAATGCTGCATGAAGTAAATAGCCTGTGGACAAGGCCTGATGACAATGTGAACAGTCACCAACCGCAAAAATCTAGACAGATGGAATACATCCCAAATTGGGGTGCATAGCAAAGTGGGGGTCAGCTACCGACCAATTCAATGAAGAAAAACAAAAAGCCAGCACTAAATGTGCACTTCAGCACTAAACATTCCAAACTGTACTTATTATAAACATTTTGAGATTTTTGGCAAAAAATTGCAATTTCTTGAGCTGCCTCGCCACGTCACGGCAAATCTCATTTGAGGCAGTCCTACACTAAAATATTTTTATAAAATGTGCCATACGGCCTCACATATGAATAGTAGAACTGCTCTTAGCAGCACTCACCTGGTCTATTTCAATCCCGTACCCATGACTGAGTCATGGCTGTGGGCGGGACAGGTCCAAGCAAATGCTGCATGAAGTAAATAGCCTGTGGACAAGGCCTGATGACAATGTGAACAGTCACCAACCGCAAAAATCTAGACAGATGGAATACATCCCAAATTGGGGTGCATAGCAAAGTGGGGGTCAGCCACCGACCAATTCAATGAAGAAAAACAAAAAGCCAGCACTAAATGTGCACTTCAGCACTAAACATTCCAAACTGTACTTATTATAAAAATTTTGAGATTTTTGGCAAAAAATTGCAATTTCTTGAGCTGCCTCGCCACGTCACGGCAAATCTCATTTGAGGCAGTCCTACACTAAAATATTTTTATAAAATGTGCCATACGGCCTCACATATGAATAGTAGAACTGCTCTTAGCAGCACTCACCTGGTCTATTTCAATCCCGTACCCATGACTGAGTCATGGCTGTGGGCGGGACAGGTCCAAGCAAATGCTGCATGAAGTAAATAGCCTGTGGACAAGGCCTGATGACAATGTGAACAGTCACCAACCGCAAAAATCTAGACAGATGGAATACATCCCAAATTGGGGTGCATAGCAAAGTGGGGGTCAGCCACCGACCAATTCAATGAAGAAAAACAAAAAGCCAGCACTAAATGTGCACTTCAGCACTAAACATTCCAAACTGTACTTATTATAAAAATTTTGAGATTTTTGGCAAAAAATTGCAATTTCTTGAGCTGCCTCGCCACGTCACGGCAAATCTCATTTGAGGCAGTCCTACACTAAAATATTTTTATAAAATGTGCCATACGGCCTCACATATGAATAGTAGAACTGCTCTTAGCAGCACTCACCTGGTCTATTTCAATCCCGTACCCATGACTGAGTCATGGCTGTGGGCGGGACAGGTCCAAGCAAATGCTGCATGAAGTAAATAGCCTGTGGACAAGGCCTGATGACAATGTGAACAGTCACCAACCGCAAAAATCTAGACAGATGGAATACATCCCAAATTGGGGTGCATAGCAAAGTGGGGGTCAGCCACCGACCAATTCAATGAAGAAAAACAAAAAGCCAGCACTAAATGTGCACTTCAGCACTAAACATTCCAAACTGTACTTATTATAAAAATTTTGAGATTTTTGGCAAAAAATTGCAATTTCTTGAGCTGCCTCGCCGTGTCACGGCAAATCTCATTTGAGGCAGTCCTACACTAAAATATTTTTATAAAATGTGCCATACGTCCTCACATATGAATAGTAGAACTGCTCTTAGCAGCACTCACCTGGTCTATTTCAATCCCGTACCCATGACTGAGTCATGGCTGTGGGCGGGACAGGTCCAAGCAAATGCTGCATGAAGTAAATAGCCTGTGGACAAGGCCTGATGACAATGTGAACAGTCACCAACCGCAAAAATCTAGACAGATGGAATACATCCCAAATTGGGGTGCATAGCAAAGTGGGGGTCAGCCACCGACCAATTCAATGAAGAAAAACAAAAAGCCAGCACTAAATGTGCACTTCAGCACTAAACATTCCAAACAGTACTTATTATAAAAATTTTGAGATTTTTGGCAAAAAATTGCAATTTCTTGAGCTGCCTCGCCACGTCACGGCAAATCTCATTTGAGGCAGTCCTACACTAAAATATTTTTATAAAATGTGCCATACGGCCTCACATATGAATAGTAGAACTGCTCTTAGCAGCACTCACCTGGTCTATTTCAATCCCGTACCCATGACTGAGTCATGGCTGTGGGCGGGACAGGTCCAAGCAAATGCTGCATGAAGTAAATAGCCTGTGGACAAGGCCTGATGACAATGTGAACAGTCACCAACCGCAAAAATCTAGACAGATGGAATACATCCCAAATTGGGGTGCATAGCAAAGTGGGGGTCAGCCACCGACCAATTCAATGAAGAAAAACAAAAAGCCAGCACTAAATGTGCACTTCAGCACTAAACATTCCAAACTGTACTTATTATAAAAATTTTGAGATTTTTGGCAAAAAATTGCAATTTCTTGAGCTGCCTCGCCACGTCACGGCAAATCTCATTTGAGGCAGTCCTACACTAAAATATTTTTATAAAATGTGCCATACGGCCTCACATATGAATAGTAGAACTGCTCTTAGCAGCACTCACCTGGTCTATTTCAATCCCGTACCCATGACTGAGTCATGGCTGTGGGCGGGACAGGTCCAAGCAAATGCTGCATGAAGTAAATAGCCTGTGGACAAGGCCTGATGACAATGTGAACAGTCACCAACCGCAAAAATCTAGACAGATGGAATACATCCCAAATTGGGGTGCATAGCAAAGTGGGGGTCAGCCACCGACCAATTCAATGAAGAAAAACAAAAAGCCAGCACTAAATGTGCACTTCAGCACTAAACATTCCAAACTGTACTTATTATAAAAAATTTCTTGAGCTGCCTCGCCACGTCACGGCAAATCTCATTTGAGGCAGTCCTACACTAAAATATTTTTATAAAATGTGCCATACGGCCTCACATATGAATAGTAGAACTGCTCTTAGCAGCACTCACCTGGTCTATTTCAATCCCGTACCCATGACTGAGTCATGGCTGTGGGCGGGACAGGTCCAAGCAAATGCTGCATGAAGTAAATAGCCTGTGGACAAGGCCTGATGACAATGTGAACAGTCACCAACCGCAAAAATCTAGACAGATGGAATACATCCCAAATTGGGGTGCATAGCAAAGTGGGGGTCAGCCACCGACCAATTCAATGAAGAAAAACAAAAAGCCAGCACTAAATGTGCACTTCAGCACTAAACATTCCAAACTGTACTTATTATAAAAATTTTGAGATTTTTGGCAAAAAATTGCAATTTCTTGAGCTGCCTCGCCACGTCACGGCAAATCTCATTTGAGGCAGTCCTACACTAAAATATTTTTATAAAATGTGCCATACGGCCTCACATATGAATAGTAGAACTGCTCTTAGCAGCACTCACCTGGTCTATTTCAATCCCGTACCCATGACTGAGTCATGGCTGTGGGCGGGACAGGTCCAAGCAAATGCTGCATGAAGTAAATAGCCTGTGGACAAGGCCTGATGACAATGTGAACAGTCACCAACCGCAAAAATCTAGACAGATGGAATACATCCCAAATTGGGGTGCATAGCAAAGTGGGGGTCAGCCACCGACCAATTCAATGAAGAAAAACAAAAAGCCAGCACTAAATGTGCACTTCAGCACTAAACATTCCAAACTGTACTTATTATAAAAATTTTGAGATTTTTGGCAAAAAATTGCAATTTCTTGAGCTGCCTCGCCACGTCACGGCAAATCTCATTTGAGGCAGTCCTACACTAAAATATTTTTATAAAATGTGCCATACGGCCTCACATATGAATAGTAGAACTGCTCTTAGCAGCACTCACCTGGTCTATTTCAATCCCGTACCCATGACTGAGTCATGGCTGTGGGCGGGACAGGTCCAAGCAAATGCTGCATGAAGTAAATAGCCTGTGGACAAGGCCTGATGACAATGTGAACAGTCACCAACCGCAAAAATCTAGACAGATGGAATACATCCCAAATTGGGGTGCATAGCAAAGTGGGGGTCAGCCACCGACCAATTCAATGAAGAAAAACAAAAAGCCAGCACTAAATGTGCACTTCAGCACTAAACATTCCAAACTGTACTTATTATAAAAATTTTGAGATTTTTGGCAAAAAATTGCAATTTCTTGAGCTGCCTCGCCACGTCACGGCAAATCTCATTTGAGGCAGTCCTACACTAAAATATTTTTATAAAATGTGCCATACGTCCTCACATATGAATAGTAGAACTGCTCTTAGCAGCACTCACCTGGTCTATTTCAATCCCGTACCCATGACTGAGTCATGGCTGTGGGCGGGACAGGTCCAAGCAAATGCTGCATGAAGTAAATAGCCTGTGGACAAGGCCTGATGACAATGTGAACAGTCACCAACCGCAAAAATCTAGACAGATGGAATACATCCCAAATTGGGGTGCATAGCAAAGTGGGGGTCAGCCACCGACCAATTCAATGAAGAAAAACAAAAAGCCAGCACTAAATGTGCACTTCAGCACTAAACATTCCAAACTGTACTTATTATAAAAATTTTAAGATTTTTGGCAAAAAATTGCAATTTCTTGAGCTGCCTCGCCACGTCACGGCAAATCTCATTTGAGGCAGTCCTACACTAAAATATTTTTATAAAATGTGCCATACGGCCTCACATATGAATAGTAGAACTGCTCTTAGCAGCACTCACCTGGTCTATTTCAATCCCGTACCCATGACTGAGTCATGGCTGTGGGCGGGACAGGTCCAAGCAAATGCTGCATGAAGTAAATAGCCTGTGGACAAGGCCTGATGACAATGTGAACAGTCACCAACCGCAAAAATCTAGACAGATGGAATACATCCCAAATTGGGGTGCATAGCAAAGTGGGGGTCAGCCACCGACCAATTCAATGAAGAAAAACAAAAAGCCAGCACTAAATGTGCACTTCAGCACTAAACATTCCAAACTGTACTTATTATAAAAATTTTGAGATTTTTGGCAAAAAATTGCAATTTCTTGAGCTGCCTCGCCACGTCACGGCAAATCTCATTTGAGGCAGTCCTACACTAAAATATTTTTATAAAATGTGCCATACGGCCTCACATATGAATAGTAGAACTGCTCTTAGCAGCACTCACCTGGTCTATTTCAATCCCGTACCCATGACTGAGTCATGGCTGTGGGCGGGACAGGTCCAAGCAAATGCTGCATGAAGTAAATAGCCTGTGGACAAGGCCTGATGACAATGTGAACAGTCACCAACCGCAAAAATCTAGACAGATGGAATACATCCCAAATTGGGGTGCATAGCAAAGTGGGGGTCAGCCACCGACCAATTCAATGAAGAAAAACAAAAAGCCAGCACTAAATGTGCACTTCAGCACTAAACATTCCAAACTGTACTTATTATAAAAATTTTGAGATTTTTGGCAAAAAATTGCAATTTCTTGAGCTGCCTCGCCACGTCACGGCAAATCTCATTTGAGGCAGTCCTACACTAAAATATTTTTATAAAATGTGCCATACGGCCTCACATATGAATAGTAGAACTGCTCTTAGCAGCACTCACCTGGTCTATTTCAATCCCGTACCCATGACTGAGTCATGGCTGTGGGCGGGACAGGTCCAAGCAAATGCTGCATGAAGTAAATAGCCTGTGGACAAGGCCTGATGACAATGTGAACAGTCACCAACCGCAAAAATCTAGACAGATGGAATACATCCCAAATTGGGGTGCATAGCAAAGTGGGGGTCAGCCACCGACCAATTCAATGAAGAAAAACAAAAAGCCAGCACTAAATGTGCACTTCAGCACTAAACATTCCAAACTGTACTTATTATAAAAATTTTGAGATTTTTGGCAAAAAATTGCAATTTCTTGAGCTGCCTCGCCACGTCACGGCAAATCTCATTTGAGGCAGTCCTACACTAAAATATTTTTATAAAATGTGCCATACGGCCTCACATATGAATAGTAGAACTGCTCTTAGCAGCACTCACCTGGTCTATTTCAATCCCGTACCCATGACTGAGTCATGGCTGTGGGCGGGACAGGTCCAAGCAAATGCTGCATGAAGTAAATAGCCTGTGGACAAGGCCTGATGACAATGTGAACAGTCACCAACCGCAAAAATCTAGACAGATGGAATACATCCCAAATTGGGGTGCATAGCAAAGTGGGGGTCAGCCACCGACCAATTCAATGAAGAAAAACAAAAAGCCAGCACTAAATGTGCACTTCAGCACTAAACATTCCAAACTGTACTTATTATAAAAATTTTGAGATTTTTGGCAAAAAATTGCAATTTCTTGAGCTGCCTCGCCACGTCACGGCAAATCTCATTTGAGGCAGTCCTACACTAAAATATTTTTATAAAATGTGCCATACGGCCTCACATATGAATAGTAGAACTGCTCTTAGCAGCACTCACCTGGTCTATTTCAATCCCGTACCCATGACTGAGTCATGGCTGTGGGCGGGACAGGTCCAAGCAAATGCTGCATGAAGTAAATAGCCTGTGGACAAGGCCTGATGACAATGTGAACAGTCACCAACCGCAAAAATCTAGACAGATGGAATACATCCCAAATTGGGGTGCATAGCAAAGTGGGGGTCAGCCACCGACCAATTCAATGAAGAAAAACAAAAAGCCAGCACTAAATGTGCACTTCAGCACTAAACATTCCAAACTGTACTTATTATAAAAATTTTGAGATTTTTGGCAAAAAATTGCAATTTCTTGAGCTGCCTCGCCACGTCACGGCAAATCTCATTTGAGGCAGTCCTACACTAAAATATTTTTATAAAATGTGCCATACGGCCTCACATATGAATAGTAGAACTGCTCTTAGCAGCACTCACCTGGTCTATTTCAATCCCGTACCCATGACTGAGTCATGGCTGTGGGCGGGACAGGTCCAAGCAAATGCTGCATGAAGTAAATAGCCTGTGGACAAGGCCTGATGACAATGTGAACAGTCACCAACCGCAAAAATCTAGACAGATGGAATACATCCCAAATTGGGGTGCATAGCAAAGTGGGGGTCAGCCACCGACCAATTCAATGAAGAAAAACAAAAAGCCAGCACTAAATGTGCACTTCAGCACTAAACATTCCAAACTGTACTTATTATAAAAATTTTGAGATTTTTGGCAAAAAATTGCAATTTCTTGAGCTGCCTCGCCACGTCACGGCAAATCTCATTTGAGGCAGTCCTACACTAAAATATTTTTATAAAATGTGCCATACGGCCTCACATATGAATAGTAGAACTGCTCTTAGCAGCACTCACCTGGTCTATTTCAATCCCGTACCCATGACTGAGTCATGGCTGTGGGCGGGACAGGTCCAAGCAAATGCTGCATGAAGTAAATAGCCTGTGGACAAGGCCTGATGACAATGTGAACAGTCACCAACCGCAAAAATCTAGACAGATGGAATACATCCCAAATTGGGGTGCATAGCAAAGTGGGGGTCAGCCACCGACCAATTCAATGAAGAAAAACAAAAAGCCAGCACTAAATGTGCACTTCAGCACTAAACATTCCAAACTGTACTTATTATAAAAATTTTGAGATTTTTGGCAAAAAATTGCAATTTCTTGAGCTGCCTCGCCACGTCACGGCAAATCTCATTTGAGGCAGTCCTACACTAAAATATTTTTATAAAATGTGCCATACGGCCTCACATATGAATAGTAGAACTGCTCTTAGCAGCACTCACCTGGTCTATTTCAATCCCGTACCCATGATTGAGTCATGGCTGTGGGCGGGACAGGTCCAAGCAAATGCTGCATGAAGTAAATAGCCTGTGGACAAGGCCTGATGACAATGTGAACAGTCACCAACCGCAAAAATCTAGACAGATGGAATTCATCCCAAATTGGGGTGCATAGCAAAGTGGGGGTCAGCCACCGACCAATTCAATGAAGAAAAACAAAAAGCCAGCACTAAATGTGCACTTCAGCACTAAACATTCCAAACTGTACTTATTATAAAAATTTTGAGATTTTTGGCAAAAAATTGCAATTTCTTGAGCTGCCTCGCCACGTCACGGCAAATCTCATTTGAGGCAGTCCTACACTAAAATATTTTTATAAAATGTGCCATACGGCCTCACATATGAATAGTAGAACTGCTCTTAGCAGCACTCACCTGGTCTATTTCAATCCCGTACCCATGACTGAGTCATGGCTGTGGGCGGGACAGGTCCAAGCAAATGCTGCATGAAGTAAATAGCCTGTGGACAAGGCCTGATGACAATGTGAACAGTCACCAACCGCAAAAATCTAGACAGATGGAATACATCCCAAATTGGGGTGCATAGCAAAGTGGGGGTCAGCCACCGACCAATTCAATGAAGAAAAACAAAAAGCCAGCACTAAATGTGCACTTCAGCACTAAACATTCCAAACTGTACTTATTATAAAAATTTTGAGATTTTTGGCAAAAAATTGCAATTTCTTGAGCTGCCTCGCCACGTCACGGCAAATCTCATTTGAGGCAGTCCTACACTAAAATATTTTTATAAAATGTGCCATACGGCCTCACATATGAATAGTAGAACTGCTCTTAGCAGCACTCACCTGGTCTATTTCAATCCCGTACCCATGACTGAGTCATGGCTGTGGGCGGGACAGGTCCAAGCAAATGCTGCATGAAGTAAATAGCCTGTGGACAAGGCCTGATGACAATGTGAACAGTCACCAACCGCAAAAATCTAGACAGATGGAATACATCCCAAATTGGGGTGCATAGCAAAGTGGGGGTCAGCCACCGACCAATTCAATGAAGAAAAACAAAAAGCCAGCACTAAATGTGCACTTCAGCACTAAACATTCCAAACTGTACTTATTATAAAAATTTTGAGATTTTTGGCAAAAAATTGCAATTTCTTGAGCTGCCTCGCCACGTCACGGCAAATCTCATTTGAGGCAGTCCTACACTAAAATATTTTTATAAAATGTGCCATACGGCCTCACATATGAATAGTAGAACTGCTCTTAGCAGCACTCACCTGGTCTATTTCAATCCCGTACCCATGACTGAGTCATGGCTGTGGGCGGGACAGGTCCAAGCAAATGCTGCATGAAGTAAATAGCCTGTGGACAAGGCCTGATGACAATGTGAACAGTCACCAACCGCAAAAATCTAGACAGATGGAATACATCCCAAATTGGGGTGCATAGCAAAGTGGGGGTCAGCCACCGACCAATTCAATGAAGAAAAACAAAAAGCCAGCACTAAATGTGCACTTCAGCACTAAACATTCCAAACTGTACTTATTATAAAAATTTTGAGATTTTTGGCAAAAAATTGCAATTTCTTGAGCTGCCTCGCCACGTCACGGCAAATCTCATTTGAGGCAGTCCTACACTAAAATATTTTTATAAAATGTGCCATACGGCCTCACATATGAATAGTAGAACTGCTCTTAGCAGCACTCACCTGGTCTATTTCAATCCCGTACCCATGACTGAGTCATGGCTGTGGGCGGGACAGGTCCAAGCAAATGCTGCATGAAGTAAATAGCCTGTGGACAAGGCCTGATGACAATGTGAACAGTCACCAACCGCAAAAATCTAGACAGATGGAATACATCCCAAATTGGGGTGCATAGCAAAGTGGGGGTCAGCCACCGACCAATTCAATGAAGAAAAACAAAAAGCCAGCACTAAATGTGCACTTCAGCACTAAACATTCCAAACTGTACTTATTATAAAAATTTTGAGATTTTTGGCAAAAAATTGCAATTTCTTGAGCTGCCTCGCCACGTCACGGCAAATCTCATTTGAGGCAGTCCTACACTAAAATATTTTTATAAAATGTGCCATACGGCCTCACATATGAATAGTAGAACTGCTCTTAGCAGCACTCACCTGGTCTATTTCAATCCCGTACCCATGACTGAGTCATGGCTGTGGGCGGGACAGGTCCAAGCAAATGCTGCATGAAGTAAATAGCCTGTGGACAAGGCCTGATGACAATGTGAACAGTCACCAACCGCAAAAATCTAGACAGATGGAATACATCCCAAATTGGGGTGCATAGCAAAGTGGGGGTCAGCCACCGACCAATTCAATGAAGAAAAACAAAAAGCCAGCACTAAATGTGCACTTCAGCACTAAACATTCCAAACTGTACTTATTATAAAAATTTTGAGATTTTTGGCAAAAAATTGCAATTTCTTGAGCTGCCTCGCCACGTCACGGCAAATCTCATTTGAGGCAGTCCTACACTAAAATATTTTTATAAAATGTGCCATACGGCCTCACATATGAATAGTAGAACTGCTCTTAGCAGCACTCACCTGGTCTATTTCAATCCCGTACCCATGACTGAGTCATGGCTGTGGGCGGGACAGGTCCAAGCAAATGCTGCATGAAGTAAATAGCCTGTGGACAAGGCCTGATGACAATGTGACAATTTCTTCATTGAATTGGTCGGTGGGTGACCTCCACCTTGCTATGCACCCCAATTTGGGATGTATTCCATCTGTCTGGATTTTGGCGGTTGGTGACTGTTCACATTAAGTCATCAGGCTTTGTCCACAGGCTATTTACTTCATGCAGCATTTGCTTGGACCTGTCCCGCCCACAGCCATGACTCAGTCATGGGTACGGGATTGAAATAGACCAGGTGAGTGCTGCTAAGAGCAGTTCTACTATTCATATGTGAGGCCGTATGGCACATTTTATAAAAATATTTTAGTGTAGGACTGCTTCAAATGAGATTTGCCGTGACGTGGCGAAGCAGCTCAAGAAATTGCAATTTTTTGCCAAAAATCTCAAAATTTTTAAAATAAGTACAGTTTGGAATGTTTAGTGCTGTAGTGCACATTTGGTGCTGGCTTTTTGTTTTTTCTTCATTGAATTGGTCGGTGGGTGACCTCCACCTTGCTATGCACCCCAATTTGGGATGTATTCCATCTGTCTGGATTTTGGCGGTTGGTGACTGTTCACATTAAGTCATCAGGCTTTGTCCACAGGCTATTTACTTCATGCAGCATTTGCTTGGACCTGTCCCGCCCACAGCCATGACTCAGTCATGGGTACGGGATTGAAATAGACCAGGTGAGTGCTGCTAAGAGCAGTTCTACTATTCATATGTGAGGCCGTATGGCACATTTTATAAAAATATTTTAGTGTAGGACTGCTTCAAATGAGATTTGCCGTGACGTGGCGAAGCAGCTCAAGAAATCGCAATTTTTTGCCAAAAATCTCAAAATTTTTAAAATAAGTACAGTTTGGAATGTTTAGTGCTGTAGTGCACATTTGGTGCTGGCTTTTTGTTTTTTCTTCATTGAATTGGTCGGTGGGTGACCTCCACCTTGTTATGCACCCCAATTTGGGATGTATTCCATCTGTCTGGATTTTGGCGGTTGGTGACTGTTCACATTAAGTCATCAGGCTTTGTCCACAGGCTATTTACTTCATGCAGCATTTGCTTGGACCTGTCCCGCCCACAGCCATGACTCAGTCATGGGTACGGGATTGAAATAGACCAGGTGAGTGCTGCTAAGAGCAGTTCTACTATTCATATGTGAGGCCGTATGGCACATTTTATAAAAATATTTTAGTGTAGGACTGCTTCAAATGAGATTTGCCGTGACGTGGCGAAGCAGCTCAAGAAATTGCAATTTTTTGCCAAAAATCTCAAAATTTTTAAAATAAGTACAGTTTGGAATGTTTAGTGCTGTAGTGCACATTTGGTGCTGGCTTTTTGTTTTTTCTTCATTGAATTGGTCGGTGGGTGACCTCCACCTTGCTATGCACCCCAATTTGGGATGTATTCCATCTGTCTGGATTTTGGCGGTTGGTGACTGTTCACATTAAGTCATCAGGCTTTGTCCACAGGCTATTTACTTCATGCAGCATTTGCTTGGACCTGTCCCGCCCACAGCCATGACTCAGTCATGGGTACGGGATTGAAATAGACCAGGTGAGTGCTGCTAAGAGCAGTTCTACTATTCATATGTGAGGCCGTATGGCACATTTTATAAAAATATTTTAGTGTAGGACTGCTTCAAATGAGATTTGCCGTGACGTGGCGAAGCAGCTCAAGAAATTGCAATTTTTTGCCAAAAATCTCAAAATTTTTAAAATAAGTACAGTTTGGAATGTTTAGTGCTGTAGTGCACATTTGGTGCTGGCTTTTTGTTTTTTCTTCATTGAATTGGTCGGTGGGTGACCTCCACCTTGCTATGCACCCCAATTTGGGATGTATTCCAACTGTCTGGATTTTGGCGGTTGGTGACTGTTCACATTAAGTCATCAGGCTTTGTCCACAGGCTATTTACTTCATGCAGCATTTGCTTGGACCTGTCCCGCCCACAGCCATGACTCAGTCATGGGTACGGGATTGAAATAGACCAGGTGAGTGCTGCTAAGAGCAGTTCTACTATTCATATGTGAGGCCGTATGGCACATTTTATAAAAATATTTTAGTGTAGGACTGCTTCAAATGAGATTTGCCGTGACGTGGCGAAGCAGCTCAAGAAATTGCAATTTTTTGCCAAAAATCTCAAAATTTTTAAAATAAGTACAGTTTGGAATGTTTAGTGCTGTAGTGCACATTTGGTGCTGGCTTTTTGTTTTTTCTTCATTGAATTGGTCGGTGGGTGACCTCCACCTTGCTATGCACCCCAATTTGGGATGTATTCCATCTGTCTGGATTTTGGCGGTTGGTGACTGTTCACATTAAGTCATCAGGCTTTGTCCACAGGCTATTTACTTCATGCAGCATTTGCTTGGACCTGTCCCGCCCACAGCCATGACTCAGTCATGGGTACGGGATTGAAATAGACCAGGTGAGTGCTGCTAAGAGCAGTTCTACTATTCATATGTGAGGCCGTATGGCACATTTTATAAAAATATTTTAGTGTAGGACTGCTTCAAATGAGATTTGCCGTGACGTGGCGAAGCAGCTCAAGAAATTGCAATTTTTTGCCAAAAATCTCAAAATTTTTAAAATAAGTACAGTTTGGAATGTTTAGTGCTGTAGTGCACATTTGGTGCTGGCTTTTTGTTTTTTCTTCATTGAATTGGTCGGTGGGTGACCTCCACCTTGTTATGCACCCCAATTTGGGATGTATTCCATCTGTCTGGATTTTGGCGGTTGGTGACTGTTCACATTAAGTCATCAGGCTTTGTCCACAGGCTATTTACTTCATGCAGCATTTGCTTGGACCTGTCCCGCCCACAGCCATGACTCAGTCATGGGTACGGGATTGAAATAGACCAGGTGAGTGCTGCTAAGAGCAGTTCTACTATTCATATGTGAGGCCGTATGGCACATTTTATAAAAATATTTTAGTGTAGGACTGCTTCAAATGAGATTTGCCGTGACGTGGCGAAGCAGCTCAAGAAATTGCAATTTTTTGCCAAAAATCTCAAAATTTTTAAAATAAGTACAGTTTGGAATGTTTAGTGCTGTAGTGCACATTTGGTGCTGGCTTTTTGTTTTTTCTTCATTGAATTGGTCGGTGGGTGACCTCCACCTTGCTATGCACCCCAATTTGGGATGTATTCCATCTGTCTGGATTTTGGCGGTTGGTGACTGTTCACATTAAGTCATCAGGCTTTGTCCACAGGCTATTTACTTCATGCAGCATTTGCTTGGACCTGTCCCGCCCACAGCCATGACTCAGTCATGGGTACGGGATTGAAATAGACCAGGTGAGTGCTGCTAAGAGCAGTTCTACTATTCATATGTGAGGCCGTATGGCACATTTTATAAAAATATTTTAGTGTAGGACTGCTTCAAATGAGATTTGCCGTGACGTGGCGAAGCAGCTCAAGAAATTGCAATTTTTTGCCAAAAATCTCAAAATTTTTAAAATAAGTACAGTTTGGAATGTTTAGTGCTGTAGTGCACATTTGGTGCTGGCTTTTTGTTTTTTCTTCATTGAATTGGTCGGTGGGTGACCTCCACCTTGCTATGCACCCCAATTTGGGATGTATTCCATCTGTCTGGATTTTGGCGGTTGGTGACTGTTCACATTAAGTCATCAGGCTTTGTCCACAGGCTATTTACTTCATGCAGCATTTGCTTGGACCTGTCCCGCCCACAGCCATGACTCAGTCATGGGTACGGGATTGAAATAGACCAGGTGAGTGCTGCTAAGAGCAGTTCTACTATTCATATGTGAGGCCGTATGGCACATTTTATAAAAATATTTTAGTGTAGGACTGCTTCAAATGAGATTTGCCGTGACGTGGCGAAGCAGCTCAAGAAATTGCAATTTTTTGCCAAAAATCTCAAAATTTTTAAAATAAGTACAGTTTGGAATGTTTAGTGCTGTAGTGCACATTTGGTGCTGGCTTTTTGTTTTTTCTTCATTGAATTGGTCGGTGGGTGACCTCCACCTTGCTATGCACCCCAATTTGGGATGTATTCCATCTGTCTGGATTTTGGCGGTTGGTGACTGTTCACATTAAGTCATCAGGCTTTGTCCACAGGCTATTTACTTCATGCAGCATTTGCTTGGACCTGTCCCGCCCACAGCCATGACTCAGTCATGGGTACGGGATTGAAATAGACCAGGTGAGTGCTGCTAAGAGCAGTTCTACTATTCATATGTGAGGCCGTATGGCACATTTTATAAAAATATTTTAGTGTAGGACTGCTTCAAATGAGATTTGCCGTGACGTGGCGAAGCAGCTCAAGAAATTGCAATTTTTTGCCAAAAATCTCAAAATTTTTAAAATAAGTACAGTTTGGAATGTTTAGTGCTGTAGTGCACATTTGGTGCTGGCTTTTTGTTTTTTCTTCATTGAATTGGTCGGTGGGTGACCTCCACCTTGCTATGCACCCCAATTTGGGATGTATTCCATCTGTCTGGATTTTGGCGGTTGGTGACTGTTCACATTAAGTCATCAGGCTTTGTCCACAGGCTATTTACTTCATGCAGCATTTGCTTGGACCTGTCCCGCCCACAGCCATGACTCAGTCATGGGTACGGGATTGAAATAGACCAGGTGAGTGCTGCTAAGAGCAGTTCTACTATTCATATGTGAGGCCGTATGGCACATTTTATAAAAATATTTTAGTGTAGGACTGCTTCAAATGAGATTTGCCGTGACGTGGCGAAGCAGCTCAAGAAATTGCAATTTTTTGCCAAAAATCTCAAAATTTTTAAAATAAGTACAGTTTGGAATGTTTAGTGCTGTAGTGCACATTTGGTGCTGGCTTTTTGTTTTTTCTTCATTGAATTGGTCGGTGGGTGACCTCCACCTTGTTATGCACCCCAATTTGGGATGTATTCCATCTGTCTGGATTTTGGCGGTTGGTGACTGTTCACATTAAGTCATCAGGCTTTGTCCACAGGCTATTTACTTCATGCAGCATTTGCTTGGACCTGTCCCGCCCACAGCCATGACTCAGTCATGGGTACGGGATTGAAATAGACCAGGTGAGTGCTGCTAAGAGCAGTTCTACTATTCATATGTGAGGCCGTATGGCACATTTTATAAAAATATTTTAGTGTAGGACTGCTTCAAATGAGATTTGCCGTGACGTGGCGAAGCAGCTCAAGAAATTGCAATTTTTTGCCAAAAATCTCAAAATTTTTAAAATAAGTACAGTTTGGAATGTTTAGTGCTGTAGTGCACATTTGGTGCTGGCTTTTTGTTTTTTCTTCATTGAATTGGTCGGTGGGTGACCTCCACCTTGCTATGCACCCCAATTTGGGATGTATTCCATCTGTCTGGATTTTGGCGGTTGGTGACTGTTCACATTAAGTCATCAGGCTTTGTCCACAGGCTATTTACTTCATGCAGCATTTGCTTGGACCTGTCCCGCCCACAGCCATGACTCAGTCATGGGTACGGGATTGAAATAGACCAGGTGAGTGCTGCTAAGAGCAGTTCTACTATTCATATGTGAGGCCGTATGGCACATTTTATAAAAATATTTTAGTGTAGGACTGCTTCAAATGAGATTTGCCGTGACGTGGCGAAGCAGCTCAAGAAATTGCAATTTTTTGCCAAAAATCTCAAAATTTTTAAAATAAGTACAGTTTGGAATGTTTAGTGCTGTAGTGCACATTTGGTGCTGGCTTTTTGTTTTTTCTTCATTGAATTGGTCGGTGGGTGACCTCCACCTTGCTATGCACCCCAATTTGGGATGTATTCCATCTGTCTGGATTTTGGCGGTTGGTGACTGTTCACATTAAGTCATCAGGCTTTGTCCACAGGCTATTTACTTCATGCAGCATTTGCTTGGACCTGTCCCGCCCACAGCCATGACTCAGTCATGGGTACGGGATTGAAATAGACCAGGTGAGTGCTGCTAAGAGCAGTTCTACTATTCATATGTGAGGCCGTATGGCACATTTTATAAAAATATTTTAGTGTAGGACTGCTTCAAATGAGATTTGCCGTGACGTGGCGAAGCAGCTCAAGAAATTGCAATTTTTTGCCAAAAATCTCAAAATTTTTAAAATAAGTACAGTTTGGAATGTTTAGTGCTGTAGTGCACATTTGGTGCTGGCTTTTTGTTTTTTCTTCATTGAATTGGTCGGTGGGTGACCTCCACCTTGCTATGCACCCCAATTTGGGATGTATTCCATCTGTCTGGATTTTGGCGGTTGGTGACTGTTCACATTAAGTCATCAGGCTTTGTCCACAGGCTATTTACTTCATGCAGCATTTGCTTGGACCTGTCCCGCCCACAGCCATGACTCAGTCATGGGTACGGGATTGAAATAGACCAGGTGAGTGCTGCTAAGAGCAGTTCTACTATTCATATGTGAGGCCGTATGGCACATTTTATAAAAATATTTTAGTGTAGGACTGCTTCAAATGAGATTTGCCGTGACGTGGCGAAGCAGCTCAAGAAATTGCAATTTTTTGCCAAAAATCTCAAAATTTTTAAAATAAGTACAGTTTGGAATGTTTAGTGCTGTAGTGCACATTTGGTGCTGGCTTTTTGTTTTTTCTTATGTGAATTAATGTAGACGCAGCTTCCTACTTCTTTGTGTTGGTGTAGTTGTAGGCTCTTTGCTTGTTCTGCCAGAGATTGTGGGTTTGACTCTGAGGCAAGGCCCATGGACTTTATATGGCTGCATGTAATTGCCAAGTCCAATGGACTGTGTTGCCTATGAGTTTTCATTGGATTGATAGGCCAGGTATTGTCTTTTGCTTTTGTTTGGCCATGTTGTGTGCGCAGTCACTAGGATTATGTGAATTAATGTAGAATCCGTTTCCCACTTCTCTGTGTTGGTGTAGTGGAAGCTGCTTTGCTTGGCTGCGAGAGGTTGTGGGTTTGACTCTGAGGCATGGCCCATGGACTTTGTATGGCTGCATGTAATTGCCTAGTTCAATGGACTGTGTTGCCTATGAGTTTCCATTGGCCTGATAGGCCAGGTAATGTCTTTTGCTTTTGTTTGGCCATGTTGTGTGCGCATTCACTAGGATTATGTGAATTAATGTAGACGCAGCTTCCTACTTCTTTGTGTTGGTGTAGTTGTAGGCTCTTTGCTTGTTCTGCCAGAGGTTGTGGGTTTGACTCTGAGGCAAGGCCCATGGACTTTGTGAGGCTGCATGTAATTGCCTATTCCAATGGACTATGTTGTCTATGAGTTTCCATTGGATTGATTGGCAAGGGACTGTCTTTAGCTTTTGTTTGGCCATGTTGTGTGCGCAGTCACTAGGATTATGTGAATTTATGTTGAGTCAGTTTTGCAATTCTCTGTGTTGGTGTAGTGGTAGGCTCTTTGCTTGGGCTGTGAGAGGTTGTGGGTTTGACTCTGAGGCAAGGCCCATGGACTTTGTATGGCTGCATGTAATTGCCTAGTCCAATGGATTGATAGGCCAGGTACTGTCTTTTGTTTTCGTTTGGCCATGTTTTGTGCGCAGTCACTAGGATTATGTGAGTTAATGTAGAGACAGTTTCACACTTCTCTGTGTTGCTGAAGTGGTAGGCTTTTTTGTTGGGCTGCGAGAGGTTGTGAGTTCGACTCTGAGGCAAGGCCCTTGGACTTTGTATGGCTGCATGTAATTGCATAGTCCAATGGACTGCGTTACCTATGAGTTTCCATTGGATTGATAGGCCAGGTGCTTTCTTTTGCTTTTGTTTGGCCATGTTTTGTGCGCAGTCACTAGGATTATGTGAATTAATGTAGAGTCAGTTTCACACTTCTCTGTGTTGCTGTAGTGGTAGGCTTTTTTCTTGGGCTGCGAGAGGTTGTGAGTTCGACTCTGAGGCAAGGCCCATGGACTTTGTATGGCTGCATGTTATTGCCTAGTCCAATGGACTATGTTACCTATGAGTTTCAATTGGAATGATAGGCCAGGTACTGTCTTTTGCTTTTGTTTGGCCATGTTGTGTGCGCAGTCACTAGGATTATGTGAATTAATGTAGAATCATTCTCCTACTTCTCTGAGTTGGTGTAGTGGTAGGCTCTTCGCTTGGGCTGCGAGCAGTTGTGGTTTGACTCTGAGGCAAAGCCCATGGACTTTGTATGGCTGCATGTAATTGCCTAGTCCAATGGACTATGTTGTCTATGAGTTTCCATTGGATTGATAGGCCAGGGACTGTCTATTGCTTTTGTTTGGCCATGTTGTGTGCGCAGTCACTAGGATTATGTGAATTTATGTTGAGTCAGTTTCACACTTCTCTGTGTTGGTGTAGTGGTAGGCTCTTTGCTTGGGCTTTGAGAGGTAGTGGTTTTGACTCTGAGGCAAGGCCCATGGACTTTGTATGGCTGCATGTTATTGCCTAGTCCAAAGGATTGCGTTGCCTATGAGTTTCCATTGGATTAATAGGCCAGGTACTGTCTTTTGCTTTTGTTTGGCCATGTTGTGTGCGCAGTCACTAGGATTATGTGAATTAATGTAGAGTCATTCACCTACTTCTCTGTGTTGGTGTAGTGGTAGTCTCTTTGCTTAAGCTGCGGAGAGGTTGTGGGTTCGACTCTGAGGCTAGGCCCATGGAGTTTGTATGGCTGCATGTAATCGCCTAGTTCAATTGACTGTGTTGCCTATGAGTTCCCATCGGATTGATAGGCCAGGTACTGTCTTTTGCTTTTGTTTGGCCATGTTGTGTGCGCAGTCACTAGGATTATGTGAACTAATGTAAACTTAGTTTCCAACTTCTCTGTGTTGGTGTAGTGGTAGGCTCTTTGCTTGGGCTGCGAGAAATTGTGGGTTTGACTCTGCGGCAAAGCGTATGGACTTTGAATGGCTGCATGTAATTGCCTAGTTCAATGGACTGTGTTGCCTATGAGTTTCCATTGGCTTGATAGGCTAGGTAATGTCTTCTGCTTTTGTTTGGCCATGTTGTGTGCACAGTCACTAGGGTTATGGGAATTAATGTAGAGTCAGTTTCCCATTTCTCTGTGTTGGTGTAGTGGTAGGCTGTTTGCTTGGGCTGCGGGAGGTTGTGGGTTCGACTCTAATGCAAGGCTCATGGACTTTGAATGGCTGCATGTAATTGCTTAGTCCAATGGACTGTGTTGCCTATGAGTTTCTATTGGATTGATAGGCCAGTTACTGTCTTTTGTTTTCGTTTGGCCATGTTGTGTGCGCAGTCACTAGGATTATGTGAATTAATGTAGAGTCAGGTTTACATTTCTCTGTGTTGGTGTAGTGGTAGGCTCTTTGCTTGAGCTGCGAGAGGTTGTGAGTTCGACTTTGAGGCAAGGCCCATGGACTTTGTATGGCTGCATGTAATTGCCTAGTCCAATTGATTGCTTTGCCTATGAGTTTCTATTGGATTGATAGGCCAGGTACTGTCTTTTGCTTTTGTTTGGCCATGTTGTGTGCGCAGTCACTAGGATTATGTGAATTAATGTAGAGTCATTCACCTACTTCTCTGTGTTGGTGTAGTGGTAGTCTCTTTGCTTAAGCTGCAAGAGGTTGTGGGTTCGACTCTGAGGCAAGGCCCATGGAGTTTGTATGGCTGCATGTAATTGCCTATTTCAATTAACTGTGTTGCCTATGAGGTCCCATTGGATTGATAGGCCAGGTACTGTCTTTTGCTTTTGTTTGGCCATGTTGTGTGCGCAGTCACTAGGATTATGTGAACTAATGTAAACTCAGTTTCCAACTTCTCTGTCTTGGTGTAGTGGTAGGCTCTTTGCTTGGGCTGCGAGAAATTGTGGGTTTGACTCTGAGGCAAAGCCCATGGACTTTATATGGCTGCATGTAATTGCCTAGTCCAATGGACTGTGTTGCCTTTGAGTTTCCATTGGATTGATAGGCCAGGTACTGTCTTTTGCTTTTGTTTGGCCATGTTGTGTGCGCAGTCACTAGGATTATGTGAATTAATGTAGAGTCATTCACCTACTTCTCTGTGTTGGTGTAGTGGTAGTCTCTTTGCTTAAGCTGCAAGAGGTTGTGGGTTCGACTCTGAGGCAAGGCCCATGGAGTTTGTATGGCTGCATGTAATTGCCTAGTTCAATTAACTGTGTTGCCTATGAGTTCCCATTGGATTGATAGGCCAGGTACTGTCTTTTGCTTTTGTTTGGCCATGTTGTGTGCGCAGTCACTAGGATTATGTGAATTAATGTAGACGCAGCTTCCTACTTCTTTGTGTTGGTGAAGTTGTAGGCTCTTTGCTTGTTCTGCCAGAGATTGTGGGTATGACTCTGAGGCAAGGCCCATGGACTTTGTATGGCTGCATGTAATTGCGTAGTCCAATGGACTATGTTGTCTATGAGTTTCCATTGGATTGATAGGCCAGGGACTGTCTTTTGTTTTCGTTTGGTCATGTTGTGTGCGCAGTCACTAGGATTATGTGAATTAATGTAGAGTCATTCTCTTCTCTGTGTTGGTGTAGTGGTAGGCTCTTTCCTTGGGTTACAAGAAGTTGTGGGTTTGACTTTGAGGCAAAGCCCATGGACTTTGTATGGTTGAATGTAATTGCCTAGTCCAATGGACTGTGTTGCCTATGCGTTTTCATTGAATGAATAGGCCAGGTATTGTCTTTTGTTTGGCCATGTTGTGTGCGCAGTCGGTAGGATTATGTGAATTAATGTAGAATCAGTTTCCCACTTCTCTGTGTTAGTGTAGTGGTAGGCTCTTTGCTTGGTTGCGAGAAGTTGTGGGTTTGACTCTGAGGCAAGGCCCATGGACTTTGTATATCTCCATGTAATTGTCTAGTCCAATGGACTGTGTTGCCTATGAGTTTCCATTGGATTGATAGGCCAGGTACTGTCTTTTGCTTTTGTTTGGCCATGTTGTGTGCGCAGTCACTAGGATTATGTGAATTAATGTAGAAACGGTTTTCCACTTCTCTGTGTTGGTGTATTGGTAGGCTCTTTACCTTGGCTATGAGAGGTTGTGGGTTTGACTCTGGGGCAAGGCCCATGGGCTTTGTATGGCTGCATGTAATTGCCTAGTCCAATGTACTGTGTTACCTATGAGTTTCCGTTGGATTGATAGGCCACGTACTGTCTTTTGCTTTTGTTTGGCCATGTTGTGTGCGCAGTCACTAGGATTATGTTAATTAATGTAGAGTCGGTTTCCAACTTCACTGAGTTGGTTTAGTGGTAGGCTCTTTGCTTGTTCTCCAAAAGGTTGTGGGTTCGACTCTGAGGCAAGGCCCATGAACTTTGTTTGGCTGCATGTAATTGCCTAGTCTAATGGACTGTGTTGCCTATGAGTTTCCATTGGATAGAATGGCCAGGTACTGTCTTTTGTTTTCGTTTGGCCATGTTGTGTGCGCAGTCACTAGGATTATGTGAATTAATGCTATTGGATTTTTCAAGTCAGTATTCACACAGCAGTTTCTGCTATTTCATGTATTCCCCTTACATAGTCACTGGTGTGCATACCTTATCTCCCCATAGTGATGTTTTTTTAGGTTTTTGCACCCAGTTCGGACTTAGAATGGTGTTCCAAACGTTATTCCTATTTGTTAGTATTTTTTCGTTTGTGAACCCTCCCCAACCACACCTATTGCCAATCCATATCATACGCATAAATAGCCTGGGTCTCAGCTTCCCATACACGGTAGGTTTTTTAACTGCATGAGAGGACACACACAAGCTAGGGACCCCAACGTAGAGAAATACTTTGGCGTAGTGTTGGGGCTCTATTGCATTGATCAATTCAGTAGCTAAATTTCTCTTGATTCATATGTTCATGGCAGTAATGCAGATTCCATTTTTCACATATTCACTCTTGCATATAGCTATTGAATTTTTCAAGTCAGTATTCACACTGCAGTTTCTGCTATTTCATGTATTCCCCTTACATAGTCACTGGTGTGCATACCTTATCTCCCCATAGTGCCTGGGATCTGACCCAGACACTAGCAGTTTTGCACTCCTACCCAAAACTGGGCTCCTCACTGAACTCACTACCTCCACGGTTCAACTCTAAACTGAACTTCAACTAACTGACTGGTTTTCCCACCTCCAGGCCTGTGAACTCCTTGGTGGGTGGGGCCAACCGCCTGGCTCCGCCCCACCTGGTGTGGACATCAGCCCCTGGAGGGAGGCAACAACGGTTTTGTGTCTGACTAGTGTAACTATCCGGGAAAGGGGGTGTGTGTGTGTTATGTCTGTGACTAACTGGCTAGTCCAGGGCGTCACACTTGCACCCCCTTCTTGTGATGTGAAGGTGTGTAGTCAGTGCCTACGTGTAATTCCTGACACCACTCCTCTGGCTGACTTGGTGAGCTGTCACTGACTGGGTGGGGTGCAGTAATGGTGGATGCTGCTGCTGCTTGGATAGCATGTGTATCTACTGTGAACAGCTTATCAATGGTGGCAAATCGGGGCAGCTTAACCTCTTGCTCTCCGCAGTTCAACACTCTCACGCGCACTCTTCCCTTCCGTATTAATGAATAAAACTGTGATATAAATAGTATATAGATACCCCACAAATGCAGATAAAGGTAGGTTATGGGAAAAGGGAGAAGAGGGAAACAGGAAAATAGTGTAATAAAGTATACCTTCCAGGGGGGAGAGGAAATGGCAGCACAGCCAGTGGAGGTGAAGCAAGGGGAAGCCTGCAACTAAATTGTTGAGAGCATTATCACATGGTGACTGAGCCTGATTGTAACGGGAGCATAGAGGTGCCGATCCTGTCTTACCTGTGTTGGTGTAGAAGTGGGTTTTCAGTGGTGGAGTCAGCTGTGTGCAGTGGTGGCTGTGGGGTTCTTTTATGTGCGACCGTAGTAATAGCTGCGCCCACTTCCTGTATGGGAGTGGAATGCAGTGAGGCTAATGGAACGCACGTCCACGTGCCGCGCCCCTGAAGGTAATACCGATCATTGAATACAAAAAAATTTCTCATACTACTGTATGGGGGTCCCTATATTTAATATGATATCCAAGCCACAGCATCCACCGTTACTTCACCACACCCATTCAGTGACAGCTCACCAAGTCAACCAGAGGAGTGGTGTAAGGAATTACACGTAGGCACTGACTCCACACCTTCACATCACAAGAAGCGGGTCCACAGGGTAGTGCAAGAATACGAGCAAGTCTTCAGCAAACATCCGCTAGACTTTGGGAGAATAAAAGGGGTCCATATTCATGGTTTAAGAACTTGGGTTCTAACGTGCCCAGAGTATGCTCCACTCTATGCTCCCTTTACAATCAGGCTCAGTCACCATGTGATAACGCTCTCAACTCTTTAGTTGCAGGCTTCCTTTTGCTTCACCTCCACTGGCTGTGCTGCCATTTCCTCTCACCCCCAGAAGGTATACTTTATTACACTATTTTCCTCTTTCCCTGTTCCCCCTTTTCCCATAACCTACCTTTATTTACAATTGTGGGGTATCTATATGATATTTACATCATAGTTTTATTCATTAGTGCGGAAGGGAAGAGTGCCCGTGAGAGTGTTAAACTGCGGAGAGCAGGAGGTTAAGCTGCCCCGACTTGCCACCATTGATAAGCTGTTCACAGTAGATACACATGCTATCCAAGTAGCAGCATCCACTATTACTGCACCCCACCCAGTCAGTGACTGCTCACCAAGTCAGCCAGAGGAGTGGTGTAAGGAATTACACGTAGGCACTGACTCCACACCTTCACATCACAAGAAGCGGGTCCACAGGGTAGTGCAAGAATACGAGCGAGCAAGTCTTCAGCAAACATCCGCTAGATTTTGGGGGAATAAAAGGGGTCCAACACTACATCCCCACAGGTGCACACCCACCCATCAAAGAGAGCTATAAGCCAATACCACCTTCACATTACCAGTGTACCAAGGACATGTTGAGCAACATGAAGGCGGCTGGGGTTATCCGTGACAGTTGTAGCCTTTGGCACCTCCGTTGGTCCTGTTAAAGAAGAAGGACGGCACCACTCCCCCGTATTGAGGAATCGCTAGCTGCATTGAGAACTGCAAATTATTTTTCTACCCTTGATCTCACTAGTCACTATTGGCTAGTGTCCGTTGCTGAGGCAGACCGGGGGAAGACCGCCTTTGCCACCCCTATGGCGCTGGAGGTCGGCAGACTGTTGTTCAAAAGCAGTGTCTGACGAACAAATTTGCTTCATCCTGAGGAACTGGCCAGTCGGTACGGCCCGGATGGTGGAGGGAGTATGAGCAGAAGAAGCATGCAGCAGTGCGTTGACTGATGTTTCCTTCCTATGGACGTCGGTCTGAACAATTCGCTCAGAACCGAATGAAATTTTAATATCCAGGAAGTCAATGCAACTGCTGCTATGCTTATGCGTCAATCTGATGTTAAAGGTGTTGTTATTAAGTTCCTCCATAAATGTCTCGAGCTGCTCCACAGTGCCCTGCCAAAAAATCAAAATATCATCAATATACCTTAGCCAGCACTGCACATGGGCGCCAGCCCCTGCACCTCCGTCACCAAAAACCAACCAATCCCAGTACCTCTGCCTTCTATCTAGGTGCCTTGAGTTATGTCCTGTAAACTGTCCACAGCGACCCAGACACACATGTGTAGTAGGGGAATATCCCTGCTGAGATGCCAGTGCTAGAGCACTCGTTTGCTGTGGAGTTGAACGCTATGTGAGCAGTTCTTACTTCAATGAGCAGAAGTCTCTTTTTTCAGATTTCAATATCTCTGTGGGTATCTGGCAGAAATATGGAATACTCTTTACTGCTAAGACCCTGTACACCACTCCCACTAAAGGGGGCTTTACACGCTGCGACATCGCTAATGCGGAGTCGTTGGGGTCACGGAATTTGTGACGCACATCCGGCCGCATTAGCGATGTTGCTGCGTGTGACACCGATGAGCGATTTTGCATCGTTGCAAAAACGTGCAAAATCGCTCATCGGTGACATGGGTCTCCATTCTCGATTATCGTTACTGCAGCAGTAACGATGTAGTTCGTCGCTCCTGCAGCAGCACACATCACTCCGTGTGACACCGCAGAAACGAGGAACCTCTCCTTACCTGCCCTCCCAGCCCGCTATGAGGAAGGAAGGAGGTGGGCGGGATGTTCCGGCCACTCATCTCCGCCCCTCCGCTGCTATTGGGCGGTCGCTCAGTGACGTCGCTGTGACGCCGCACGGACCGCCCCCTTAGAAAGGAGGCGGTTCGCCGGTCACAGCGACGTCGCCGGTCAGGTAAGTATGTGTGACGGGTCTGGTCGGTGTTGTGCGGCATGGGCAGCGATTTGCCCGTGTCGCGCAACAGATGGGGCGGGTACCCACACTAGCGATATCGGGACCGATATCGCAGTGTGTAAAGTAGCCTTTAGTCACATGACCAAGACTGTATCTGTGTCCCTACAACACACTTGAGACAAATGTGTGTGTGAGCCTGCATTGTGGGGTATATATAATATATTATAGAGCTGGGAAGAATCATTCTAAGCAGTGAGCTGTTCCAGTATTTGTAGGAAAATACCCAGTAGAAGCATCAAACACAGCACCAATACCTCCCATCAGTATCCACCACAGTGCCATGTAACCCATGCCCTACACTCCCATCTACACCAATACTATACAGGCACAAACTAGTATATCTGACTAAAAGCCCCCAAAATATGAAGAACGGCCTATAGTTGAGTGTGGATATAAAATCTATGTGAGCAGAGCTAGAATAGAAATCACTGATCGCATTGAAGTCATTCTGACCATAAATCACCATGATATCAAGGTGAGGAGTTGTGTGTTACTGCTGGGAGGAAAGGGTTAACAGTGGAATATTAAGGTGCATTTCTGTGTGCAGTGTTACTAGTCAATGTAACAATTCAATATGAGCTGCTCTTGGTGCCGGGGGAGGGAGATGCTCTCCTGAGCAAGATAGATGGGGAATTAACATGATATCTATATAGTGTAAGGCAGGGGGTCTCAAACTCGGCTGGGTGTATGGGCCGCACAGAGGAAAAAAATAATTTGGGGGGCTGCATTCTTTGCAGGACAAAGTGACATTTTTATTGGTACCATATATATATATTTTTTTCACACACCTTTGGATGACTGATTTCAACATTTTTCACTTGTTTATTATAACAAATGTGCACATTCTTTGGTTAAATCTAAAAAAAAAAAATTTGATGTTAAAAAAAAGTCATGCCTTATTTTGTTTTTTTTTTACATTTATCCCTTTCTTTTAACTAATAGTGTTACAATTATGACGCTAGCGTTTTGTGAAGGGAATGCTTTGCCTACTTCCGTGACTATGGCCTTCCGGAACTGCTGCATTTTGGCTGACCTCTCCGCCTCGGAATAAGAGACATAAAGTTCTCCTTGTAGCGTGGGTCTAACAGTGTTACCAACCAGTAATGATTGTCGGCCAAGATGTTCTTAACGCGAGGGTCACGAGACAGGCAGCTTACCACAAAGTCATCCATGTGCGCCAGACTCTTAACAGCCATCACTTCAGGATCCAGACCAACACGATGACTGAACATGCTGTCCTCCTCCTTCTCCTCCTCCTCCTCCTCCTCATCATCTACCCTGTCCTCTGGCCAGCCACGCTGAACTGAGCATATGACTGGTATGCATGTCATATCCTCAATTTGGCCGGAGAGTTGCTCCATGTCTTCATCCTCCTCCTCGTCATAGTCCTCCACTGCACGTTGTGATGAGACGAGGCTGGGCTGTGTGTTATCACCCACACCCACTACTGTTTCTTGCTCCAACTCATCGTGTTCCGCCTGCAATGCATCATGTTTGGTTTTGAGCAGAGACCGTTTTAGAAGGCAGAGAAGCGGTATGGTGACGCTAATAATGGCGTCATCGCCGCTCACCATCTTGGTGGAGTCCCCAAAGTTTTGGAGGATGGTACATAGGTCGGACATCCATCTCCACTCCTCAGGTGTTATGTGTGGAGTTTGACCCATTTCCCGACGGCTTAGGTGATGCAGGTACTCAACAACTGCCCTCTTCTGCTCACATATCCTGATCAACATGTGCAGAGTTGAATTCCAACGCGTGGGGACATCACACACCAGTCTGTGAGCCGGAAGATGCAAACGACGCTGAAAGCCGCAAGGCCGGCTGAAGCAGTAGGTGACTTTCGAAAATGTGCAGACAGGCAGCGAACTTTTACCAGCAGATCAGACAGCTCTGGGTATGACTTTAGAAACCGCTGAACCACGAGGTTGAGCACATGGGCCATGCATGGAACATGTGTCAGCTGGCCTCGCCTCAAAGCCGCCACCAGGTTCCGGCCATTGTCACACACAACCTTTCCTGGCTTTAGGTTCAGAGGTGTGAGCCAGTGATCTGCATGCTGTTTTAGAGCTGTCCACACCTCTTCTGCATTGTGGGGTTTGTCACCTATGCAGATTAGCTGCAGCACAGTCTGTTGCCGCTTCGCCGAGGCAGTGCTGCAGTGCTTCCAGCTTGGGACTGGTGTGGAGGGTAAAGTGGATGAGGATGCGCAGGAGGAGGAGGAGGCTGAAGAGCATGACATTCCGGAGCTGTAGAGTGTGGGTGAAACCCTGACTGAGGTAGGGCCTGCAAACCTTGGTGTGGGAAGGACTTGTTCCGTTCCTCGCTCAAACTGGGTCCCAGCTGGGCTGGGCTGGGTCCCTACCCGGCTGGGTAGGGCGTTGTGGGGGGTTTGTCTATCTCCGTTTGAGGTGAGTTTGTTTAAGTTAGCCTTTTCTTTGGCGTTTTTTGGAGCCCTGCGGGTTGGGGAGTTGGTATCGCCCAGTAAGGCGTTCCCGGGGGCTTGGATTGGGGTGACATTATGTCAGTGGAAAACGGAGTTGAATTTTGGATTAGGAAATCGAAACTGATCAGAGAGGTGTGGGTAGACTAGTCCGTTTGGGGATGGTTGTGGCATCTGATATGTGCCCGTTCAAGTGTCTCGGGAATTTTCAACAGATCCGTCCGAAGGTGGATGGCCCCTTATTATGTCATGAGGATGGGTCCTTTTTATCGAGATACCAATTTGTGAGTGTTTTTAGGGCATGTTTGAAGTCGTTGGGGTTAGATCCGAAGTCTTTCGGATTGGGGCAGCGACGGAGGCCTCTATATGCGGCCTACTGGAGGAGACAGTTAAGCAGATTGGTAGGTGGAAGTCGCAGCGCTTTAAGTCGTATGTACGTCCCCAGGTGGTTGTTGGCAATTGAGGAGAAAAGGGGGGGGTATTAGGGTAGCAATGGGGGGGGGGTGAGAGTGTGTGTTTTTTGTCAATTTGGTTTGGTGAGGCAATAAAATGGTGTCGTCTGTACATTTTGTATTGCAGAAGCACCCCCTCTTCCTTCCCTGGTCTGGATCCTTGGCCACTCTTATGTGTATTGGGGAGCCCGACGAGCGGACGCGAGATGGAACGGGAGAAGACAGCTAGGTTTTGAGAAGGACCCTGGCTCTCGTGCGATGGCTCGGTGTTCGGGGGTTAGGGTGGAACAGGGTGTTGCAGGAGGTGCATAGATACGCCCGGTTGGACAGACCTCCTGACATGTTAGTGTTGCATGCCGGGGGGAATGATTTGGGTGGGCGTCCTTTTCGAATCTTGATAAAGGACATCAAACATGATTTGTTACGGTTATGGGTGTCGTTTCCAGGTCTAACGATAGTCTGGTCGGAGATAGTAGCGAGAAAGAGTTGGCAGAAAGCGCGGTTAGTTGACAGGTTGAACAAGGCGCGGGCGAAGGTTAATAGGGCGATCTCGAAGTTTGTTAGTCGGAACGGGGGTATAGCAATACGGCATGTTGAGTTGGAAAGGACGGAAGAGGAATTTTGGTTGGCTGACGGGGTACACCTTAATGCGGTGGGAACTGACTTATGGGCTCTTGGCTTGCAGGGAGGTATTGAGAGGGCCCTTTGGTTGCGGGGGGTCTCAGGCACTTGAAGGGTTTCAAGGTGCCTTCGTTGTGGTGTTGTTTATTGGTGGGTCCTTGAAGTTGGTTTAAAATTGGTTCGGGGATTCATCCGGGTATGGATCCCCTCATTGGCAGAATTGATGGTCCCCTGGTGATTTTGGGGGGGAACCCCGACGGGGTATGTCGGGGCCCCTGGGGGTGTGGTTGGGGTTGACGGAGGATTAACCCTTACCATTTGGTGCTCCTGAGCCAGTGTGGGTAATGGCTGGGAGCAAGTTGAGGTTTTTTATTGCTCGGTTATGGGAATCACCAGGGTTTTGGTAGCTTCAAGGACCTTACCACATTGCAAATTTTATTGGTTATGTATTCTTGTTAATAAAATGGCTGCTATGGCCAAAATTATCCAAAGATAAATTTGTGTCTGTGTAATTACTTTTAAATAAGAAATGGGAATGGAGGTGTGGGGTATGAAAGGAAGACCGGAGTCAACAATTCCAGGGTCAAGCATGTTTATTTGCCTAAGCTTCGTTCCAGGGTAGAAAGGGTAAGAGTGCCTTTCAGAATTCGAAGTGGTCGGACTGTACGGGCCACCAAGAACTGCAGGAGAGCTTGAACATCTTCCCATGGATTTGCGACATCCTCCCTCATCAGTTACGTAGGTAAGCAGGTTCTCAGCATTGCAGCCCATTTGTTATCTTAAGTTAGTTAAGCGGGGTTAACTAACCTGTCAGTTCAGCCTCAGGTCTAAAGCAGAGGCCTGGACTCCACTCCTTACTCCTCACTCCACAACTCTCCTTAAAAACAACTGACTCCTTTTTCCTGCCCCGGGGTCTCCAGACCCCTAGGTGGGCGTTTCCTTCCGTCTGGTCCTGCCCACTGGTGTGCCTGTCTTTCCCTGGGGGAGGTGACTAGGGTTTTCTGGTTGGCTTTGTGTGACTTAGGTGAGGGAAGTTGTTATGCGGGGGCCTATGTGTGACTACCTGCAGTGTCAGGGCGTCACATATGTATGTGTGTATGTCTGCTAAAGGAATCCGCACCGTCATATTTACAAACACAAAATGTTGACTCTATGCACAGAAGAGAGTCATTCTATTTACATGATTTGTGTTTTTTTACCTTTTAAAACTATCATTAAATGTTAAGTTTTAGTTAGGGATTTATGCTTCTGTCTGTCTCTCTCCCAGTCTCTGTCATCTGTCTGTCTCTGTGTGTCTCTATCTCTATCCATGTCTGTCTGTCTCTCTATCTCTGTCTGTCTCTCTGTGTCTGTCTGTCTCTCTCTCTCTTTGTGGCTGTCTGTTTCTATGTCTGTCTGTCTCTTTTCTAGGTCTGTCTCTTTTCTAGGTCTGTCTCTTTTCCAGGTCTGTCTCTTTCCCTGTCTGTCTGTCTCTTCCCCTGTCTGTCTCTTCCCCTGTCTGTCTCTTCCCCTGTCTGTCTCTGTATTTCTTTGTCTGTCTCTGTCTTTCTCTTCCCCTGTCTGTCTCTTTCCCTGTCTCTCTCTGCCTGTCTCTCTTTGTCTCTCTCTGTCTGACTCATTCCCCGTTTGTCTCTTTCCCTGTCTATCTCTGTATTTCTTTGTCTGTCTCTATCTGTCTGTCTCTCTCTGTCTGTCTCTTCCCCTGTCTGTCTCTTTCCCTGTCGGTCTGCCTTTTCTCCTGCCTGTCTCTGTATGTTTGTCTCTGTCTGTTTCCCTATCTGCCTCTGTCTCTTTCTCTGTCTCTGTCTGTCTGCCTTTTTTCCCTGTCTATTTCTGTCTGTCTCTTTCCCTGTCTGTCTATGCCTATCTGTCTCTGTCTGTTTGTCTCTCAGTCTGTGTCTGTCTCTCTCTATCTGTCTCCCCACTGACATCATATTATCTCACACATAAGCTTCTTATACTATGAATGTCCTTTGTTCCTATAGCAACCAATCACAGCTGCTATTAATAACTTGCAGCTCCCACCTCCATTCAGTTTAATGGAGGCAGGTTTTTTGGAGAGTAACTGTAAAGCGCGGGGTTAAATATTCCTGTTAAAACATAGTCTACGACGTTCCCTGAGTCACATGAGGTGTCTGCAAAATTTTGTGTTTGTAAATATGACGGTGCGGATTCCTTTAGCAGACATACACACATACATATGTGACGCCCTGACACTGCAGGTAGTCACACATAGGCCCCCGCATAACAACTTCCCTCACCTAAGTCACACAAAGCCAACCAGAAAATCCTAGTCACCTCCCCCAGGGAAAGACAGGCACACCAGTGGGCAGGACCAGACGGAAGGAAACGCCCACCTAGGGGTCTGGAGACCCCGGGGCAGGAAAAAGGAGTCAGTTGTTTTTAAGGAGAGTTGTGGAGTGAGGAGTAAGGAGTGGAGTCCAGGCCTCTGCTTTAGACCTGAGGCTGAACTGACAGGTTAGTTAACCCCGCTTAACTAACTTAAGACAACAAATGGGCTGCAATGCTGAGAACCTGCTTACCTACGTAACTGATGAGGGAGGATGTCGCAAATCCATGGGAAGATGTTCAAGCTCTCCTGCAGTTCTTGGTGGTCCGTACAGTCCGACCACTTCGAATTCTGAAAGGCACTCTTACCCTTTCTACCCTGGAACGAAGCTTACGCAAATAAACATGCTTGACCCTGGAATTGTTGACTCCGGTCTTCCTTTCATACCCCACACCTCCATTCCCATTTCTTATTTAAAAGTAATTACACAGACACAAATTTATCTTTGGATAATTTTGGCCATAGCAGCCATTTTATTAACAAGAATACATAACCAATAAAATTTGCAATGTGGTAAGGTCCTTGAAGCTACCAAAACCCTGGTGATTCCCATAACCGAGCAATAAAAAACCTCAACTTGCTCCCAGCCGTTACCCACACTGGCTCAGGAGCACCAAATGGTAAGGGTTAATCCTCCGTCAACCCCAACCACACCCCCAGGGGCCCCGACATACCCCGTCGGGGTTCCCCCCCAAAATCACCAGGGGACCATCAATTCTGCCAATGAGGGGATCCATACCCGGATGAATCCCCGAACCAATTTTAAACCAACTTCAAGGACCCACCAATAAACAACACCACAACGAAGGCACCTTGAAACCCTTCAAGTGCCTGAGACCCCCGGCAACCAAAGGGCCCTCTCAATACCTCCCTGCAAGCCAAGAGCCCATAAGTCAGTTCCCACCGCATTAAGGTGTACCCCGTCAGCCAACCAAAATTCCTCTTCCGTCCTTTCCAACTCAACATGCCGTATTGCTATACCCCCGTTCCGACTAACAAACTTCGAGATCGCCCTATTAACCTTCGCCCGCGCCTTGTTCAACCTGTCAACTGACCGCGCTTTCTGCCAACTCTTTCTCGCTACTATCTCCGACCAGACTATCGTTAGACCTGGAAACGACACCCATAACCGTAACAAATCATGTTTGATGTCCTTTATCAAGATTCGAAAAGGACGCCCACCCAAATCATTCCCCCCGGCATGCAACACTAACATGTCAGGAGGTCTGTCCAACCGGGCGTATCTATGCACCTCCTGCAACACCCTGTTCCACCCTAACCCCCGAACACCGAGCCATCGCACGAGAGCCAGGTCCTTCTCAAAACCTAGCTGTCTCCCGTTCCATCTCGCGTCCGCTCGTCGGGCTCCCCAATACACATAAGAGTGGCCAAGGATCCAGACCAGGGAAGGAAGGGGGGGTGCTTCTGCAATACAAAATGTACAGACGACACCATTTTATTGCCTCACCAAACCAAATTGACAAAAAACACACACTCTCACCCCCCCCATTGCTACCCTAATACCCCCCCCTTTTCCCCTCAATTGCCAACAACCACCTGGGGACGTACATACGACTTAAAGCGCTGCGACTTCCACCTACCAATCTGCTTAACTGTCTCCTCCGGTAGGCCGCATATAGAGGCCTCCGTCGCTGCCCCAATCCGAAAGACTTCGGATCTAACCCCAACGACTTCAAACATGCCCTAAAAACACTCACAAATTGGTATCTCGATAAAAAGGACCCATCCTCGTGACATAATAAGGGGCCATCCACCTTCGGACGGATCTGTTGAAAATTCCCGAGACACTTGAACGGGCACATATCAGATGCCACAACCATCCCCAAACGGACTAGTCTACCCACACCTCTCTGATCAGTTTTCGATTTCCTAATCCAAAATTCAACTCCGTTTTCCACTGACAATGTCACCCCAATCCAAGCCCCCGGGGAACGCCTTACTGGGCGATACCAACTCCCCAACCCGCAGGGCTCCAAAAAACGCCAAAGAAAAGGCTAACTTAAACAAACTCACCTCAAACGGAGATAGACAAACCCCCCACAACGCCCTACCCAGCCGGGTAGGGACCCAGCCCAGCCCAGCTGGGACCCAGTTTGAGCGAGGAACGGAACAAGTCCTTCCCACACCAAGGTTTGCAGGCCCTACCTCAGTCAGGGTTTCACCCACACTCTACAGCTCCGGAATGTCATGCTCTTCAGCCTCCTCCTCCTCCTGCGCATCCTCATCCACTTTACCCTCCACACCAGTCCCAAGCTGGAAGCACTGCAGCACTGCCTCGGCGAAGCGGCAACAGGCTGTGCTGCAGCTAATCTGCATAAGTGACAAATCCCACAATGCAGAAGAGGTGTGGACAGCTCTAAAACAGCATGCAGATCACTGGCTCACACCTCTGAACCTAAAGCCAGGAAAGGTTGTGTGTGACAATGGCCGGAACCTAGTGGCGGCTTTGAGGCGAGGCCAGCTGACACATGTTCCATGCATGGCCCATGTGCTCAACCTCGTGGTTCAGCGGTTTCTAAAGTCATACCCAGAGCTGTCTGATCTGCTGGTAAAAGTTCGCCGCCTGTCTGCACATTTTCGAAAGTCACCTACTGCTTCAGCCGGCCTTGCCGGCTTTCAGCGTCGTTTGCATCTTCCGGCTCACAGACTGGTGTGTGATGTCCCCACGCATTGGAATTCAACTCTGCACATGTTGATCAGGATATGTGAGCAGAAGAGGGCAGTTGTTGAGTACCTGCATCACCTAAGCCGTCGGGAAATGGGTCAAACTCCACACATAACACCTGAGGAGTGGAGATGGATGTCCGACCTATGTACCATCCTCCAAAACTTTGAGGACTCCACCAAGATGGTGAGCGGCGATGACGCCATTATTAGCGTCACCATACCGCTTCTCTGCCTTCTAAAACGGTCTCTGCTCAAAACCAAACATGATGCATTGCAGGCGGAACACGATGAGTTGGAGCAAGAAACAGTAGTGGGTGTGGGTGATAACACATAGCCCAGCCTCGTCTCATCACAACGTGCAGTGGAGGACTATGACGAGGAGGAAGATGAAGACATGGAGCAACTCTCCGGCCAAATTGAGGATATGACATGCATACCAGTCATATGCTCAGTTCAGCGTGGCTGGCCAGAGGACAGGGTAGATGAGGAGGAGGAGAAGGAGGAGGACAGCATGTTCAGTCATCGTGTTGGTCTGGATACTGAAGTGATGGCTGTTAAGAGTCTGGCGCACATGGATGACTTTGTGGTAAGCTGCCTGTCTCGTGACCCTCGCGTTAAGAACATCTTGGCCGACAATCATTACTGGTTGGTAACACTGTTAGACCCACGCTACAAGGAGAACTTTATGTCTCTTATTCCCGAGGCGGAGAGGTCAGCCAAAATGCAGCAGTTCCGGAAGGCCATAGTCACGGAAGTAGGCAAAGCATTCCCTTCACAAAACGCTAGCGTCATAATTGTAACACTATTAGTTAAAAGAAAGGGATAAAATGTAAAAAAAAACAAAATAAGGCATGACTTTTTTTTAACATCACATTTATTTTTTTTAGATTTAACCAAAGAATGTGCACATTTGTTATAATAAACAAGTGAAAAATGTTGAAAATCAGTCATCCAAAGGTGTGTAAAAAAAATATATACATATATGGTACCAATAAAAATGTCACTTTGTCTTGCAAAGAATGCAGCCCCCCAAATTATTTTTTTCCTCTGTGCGGCCCATACACCCAGCCGAGTTTGAGACCCCCTGCCTTACACTATATAGATATTATGTTCATTCCCCATCTATCTTGCTCAGGAGAGCATCTCCCTCCCCCGGCACCAAGAGCAGCTCATACTGAATTGTTACATTGACTAGTAACACTGCACACAGAAATGCACCTTAATATTCCACTGTTAACCCTTTCCTCCCAGCAGTAACACACAACTCCTCACCTTGATATCATGGTGATTTATGGTCAGAATGACTTCAATGCGATCAGTGATTTCTATTCTAGCTCTGCTCACATAGATTTTATATCCACACTCAACTATAGGCCGTTCTTCATATTTTGGGGGCTTTTAGTCAGATATACTAGTTTGTGCCTGTATAGTATTGGTGTAGATGGGAGTGTAGGGCATGGGTTACATGGCACTGTGGTGGGATACTGATGGGAGGTATTGGTGCTGTGTTTGATGCTTCTACTGGGTATTTTCCTACAAATACTGGAACAGCTCACTGCTTAGAATGATCCTTCCCAGCTCTATAATATATTATATATACCCCACAATGCAGGCTCACACACACATTTGTCTCAAGTGTGTTGTAGGGACACAGATACAGTCTTGGTCATGTGACTAAAGGCTACTTTACACACTGCGATATCGGTCCCGATATCGCTAGTGTGGGTACCCGCCCCCATCTGTTGCGCGACACGGGTAAATCGCTGCCCATGCCGCACAACACCGACCAGACCCGTCACACATACTTACCTGCCTGGCGACGTCGCTGTGACCAGCGAACCGCCTCCTTTCTAAGGGGGCGGTCCGTGCGGCGTCACAGCGACGTCACTGAGCGACCGCCCAATAGCAGCGGAGGGGCGGAGATGAGTGGCCGGAACATCCCGCCCACCTCCTTCCTTCCTCATAGCGGCTGGGAGGCAGGTAAGGAGAGGTTCCTCGTTTCTGCGGTGTCACACGGAGTGATGTGTGCTGCCGCAGGAGCGACGAACTACATCGTTACTGCTGCAGTAACGATAATCGAGAATGGAGACCCATGTCACCGATGAGCGATTTTGCACGTTTTTGCAACGATGCAAAATCGCTCATCGGTGTCACACGCAGCAACATCGCTAATGCGGCCGGATGTGCGTCACAAATTCCGTGACCCCAACGACTCCGCATTAGCGATGTCGCAGCGTGTAAAGCCCCCTTTAGTGGGAGTGGTGTACAGGGTCTTAGCAGTAAAGAGTATTCCATATTTCTGCCAGATACCCACAGAGATATTGAAATCTGAAAAAAGAGACTTCTGCTCATTGAAGGTAAGAACTGCTCACATAGCGTTCAACTCCACAGCAAACGAGTGCTCTAGCACTGGCATCTCAGCAGGGATATTCCCCTACTACACATGTGTGTCTGGGTCGCTGTGACAGTTTACAGGACATAACTCAGGGCACCTAGACAAAAGGCAGAGGGACTACTTTCTATTTCTGGTGTAGAGCTTAGTACAATATATATATATATACTATTACATGTGACACATGTACCTTGTATTACCATTATTCGCTGTATATGAACCCCTTTTCTCCGGGCATTATTTGTCTATAGCATTTTTCACGAACCTGAGGCAACTGAGAACCCTTCAGTGAAGGAATTCCACTAACCCTCACAATACCAACCAGGGGCCTCCCTGCAGTAACTCAGGTAGTTGTACCCATTCTCTTTCCGCATTCTATGTGTTCTTCTTCTTTCTTCTTTTTTTTCTTTTTTCTTCTTTTTATTTCTATCATGTAGTTCAGGGGTTTATAGATATATGTCCTGCATCTCATATTTCCTTTAGTGGTGCTTCTTACCCATTCTCATATCATTTACCCTAGTATTTCATGATCCTGAGGCGACTGAGAACCCTTTAATAAAGGAATCCTTTTTCACCTGAATTGTCAAGTGATACTTACCAGTGACTATCACGTAATGTTACAGGTAGTTCCATTTTCTTCCTCTTCTTTCTCTCCTTTCTTCTTTGTCACACGGTCCATTGTGTTATAGCCCACGTGTCATGATAACACTTGTACCATCTTTTCATTTAGATTCCACCTACAATTATTTACCGATTCCAGTTCTGGAATAGGCTTTCATCATCTACTCACTAGAATTCTCAAGTGCATAAGGTACTGAGACATATACATGTTCACACCATTATAAAGAACAAAGTATAAACATTGAGGTTTTTCTCACACCCATGTTCCTGTGTTCTTTGATATGATATGTGTTCATTTCCTTCACTATATAGGATTGCAAGTTTTCCATTTGTACCTTAATGGCAATGACGCTATACAATTGAACACATATCATCCTGTTATCCATATAGGTGTGTATTTACCTGCTTGACTATTTTTGGTTGTTTGATCCAGAATGTTTCTCCAGATAGGTCATGTGGAAATTTTCTTTCCTCAGTACAAATGTTTTCACTATGGCTTTGGAAAAAATTTTTGTATGTGCCTCATGGTCATTTGACCCATTGTACTCTCAAGTAGCAATATATTGTACTGTTATGTTGTACTATGTACTAATTACGTGTTTATATGGTTTTGTAACCCTTTATGATCTTAGATAACTTTATCCTTGATAAAGACCTAAAAACAAGGTCGAAACGTTGGATGAATTATCCTTTTGCACAAATAAAGAATTTTCAGCATTCCAAGAATTCTTTTCTTACGTTATTAATCACTATAGTGTGCCAGAGCTATTTCTTTTGAATTGACTCTTATTTTTTCTGAGCACCTGCTATATACACAGTGAGCCAGACATATTCAATTTTCATTCAGAAGGCAGAGGGAAGCCTTAGCAGCTGAGCATATATCTTTGCTTGTGAGCATTAGAACAGGCCGGCGATTACAGGGTAACATGAAAAATGTCCAGCTTGCATTATGACTAGAACATGACAATATCCTTTTAAGTACTAACCTATGATGCGTTCCTAAGCAGTTGATGTTATATGTTCTACATTTCATTTTCTGCATACTTTACAAGTAGTAGAATTTGCTTTGATATAGGCAACTGGATTTTCACAATGAAAAGGCAAAGGATAACGCCCGAAAAAGACGCCATACATTATGTCAGTGCCATCACTGACAAACCTGGATTGACCATGAAATACGGTATGGAGAGCTGTTGTCATCGTATTAGATAGATAAGAATGATTATATGTATTGTAGAAATGTCTCCTATCATGTTCCCTAATTTTTTATTATGTCCACATCCTGGTCCCCATCTTGGACATCATAACAAACGTGCACTTTTTTGTTTAATTTACACATTGGACCATAGGAAAAATGACACTACAGCTACAGAGGTGACCGTCTGATAGCCCAGCTCGACTATCCATCTCTACTGAAGACCCTTTCAGCTTTTTGAGAGTTGGGTGGAGGACATCATCTCTGAAAATAGGGTCCCACAGCTGCACCCCATCAGTGTGAGCAGGACTCTTAGGACTCTTAGAAGAGTCAATGCTCTGAGACCATGGGGGGCGCTTAGCCCCCTCTCTTCGTCACTGAGGATGATTTCATTTTTCAGGGATTAGAGAGGGTGGTCCTTGTGGTGGACTGCAGGTATGGAGAGCTGTTGTCATCGTATTAAATAGATAAGAATGATTATATGTATTGTAGAAATGTCTCCTATCATGTTCCCTAATTTTTTATTATGTCCACATCCTGGTCCCCATCTTGGACATCATAACAAACGTGCACTTTTTTGTTTAATTTACACATTGGACCATAGGAAAAATGACACTACAGCTACAGAGGTGACCGTCTGATAGCCCAGCTCGACTATCCATCTCTACTGAAGACCCTTTCAGCTATTTGAGAGTTGGGTGGAGAACATCATCTCTGAAAATAGGGTCCCACAGCTGCACCCCATCAGTGTGAGCAGGACTCTTAGGACTCTTAGAAGAGTCAATGCTCTGAGACCATGGGGGGCGCTTAGCCCCCTCTCTTCGTCACTGAGGATGATTTCACTTTTCAGGGAATAGAGAGGGTGGTCCTTGTGGTGGACTGCAGGTATGGAGAGCTGTTGTCATCGTATTAGATAGATAAGAATGATTATATGTATTGTAGAAATGTCTCCTATCATGTTCCCTAATTTCTTATTATGTCCACATCCTGGTCCCCATCTTGGACATCATAACAAACGTGCACTTTTTTGTTTAATTTACACATTGGACCATAGGAAAAATGACACTACAGCTACAGAGGTGACCGTCTGATAGCCCAGCTCGACTATCCATCTCTACTGAAGACCCTTTCAGCTTTTTGAGAGTTGGGTGGAGGACATCATCTCTGAAAATAGGGTCCCACAGCTGCACCCCATCAGTGTGAGCAGGACTCTTAGGACTCTTAGAAGAGTTAATGCTCTGAGACCATGGGGGCGCTTAGCCCCCTCTCTTCGTCACTGAGGATGATTTCATTTTTCAGGGATTAGAGAGGGTGGTCCTTGTGGTGGACTGCAGATATGGAGAGCTGTTATCATCGTATTAGATAGATAAGAATGATTATATGTATTGTAGAAATGTCTCCTATCATGTTCCCTAATTTTTTATTATGTCCACATCCTGGTCCCCATCTTGGACATCATAACAAACGTGCACTTTTTTGTTTAATTTACACATTGGACCATAGGAAAAATGACACTACAGCTACAGAGGTGACCGTCTGATAGCCCAGCTCGACTATCCATCTCTACTGAAGACCCTTTCAGCTTTTTGAGAGTTGGGTGGAGGACATCATCTCTGAAAATAGGGTCCCACAGCTGCACCCCATCAGTGTGAGCAGGACTCTTAGGACTCTTAGAAGAGTCAATGCTCTGAGACCATGGGGGGCGCTTAGCCCCCTCTCTTCGTCACTGAGGATGATTTCATTTTTCAGGGATTAGAGAGGGTGGTCCTTGTGGTGGACTGCAGGTATGGAGAGCTGTTGTCATCGTATTAAATAGATAAGAATGATTATATGTATTGTAGAAATGTCTCCTATCATGTTCCCTAATTTTTTATTATGTCCACATCCTGGTCCCCATCTTGGACATCATAACAAACGTGCACTTTTTTGTTTAATTTACACATTGGACCATAGGAAAAATGACACTACAGCTACAGAGGTGACCGTCTGATAGCCCAGCTCGACTATCCATCTCTACTGAAGACCCTTTCAGCTTTTTGAGAGTTGGGTGGAGAACATCATCTCTGAAAATAGGGTCCCACAGCTGCACCCCATCAGTGTGAGCAGGACTCTTAGGACTCTTAGAAGAGTCAATGCTCTGAGACCATGGGGGGCGCTTAGCCCCCTCTCTTCGTCCCTGAGGATGATTTCATTTTTCAGGGATTAGAGAGGGTGGTCCTTGTGGTGGACTGCAGGTATGGAGAGCTGTTGTCATCGTATTAGATAGATAAGAATGATTATATGTATTGTAGAAATTTCTCCTATCATGTTCCCTAATTTCTTATTATGTCCACATCCTGGTCCCCATCTTGGACATCATAACAAACGTGCACTTTTTTGTTTAATTTACACATTGGACCATAGGAAAAATGACACTACAGCTACAGAGGTGACCGTCTGATAGCCCAGCTCGACTATCCATCTCTACTGAAGACCCTTTCAGCTTTTTGAGAGTTGGGTGGAGGACATCATCTCTGAAAATAGGGTCCCACAGCTGCACCCCATCAGTGTGAGCAGGACTCTTAGGACTCTTAGAAAAGTCAATGCTCTGAGACCATTGGGGGCACTTAGCCCCCTCTCTTCGTCACTGAGGATGATTTCATTTTTCAGGGATTAGAGAGGGTGGTCCTTGTGGTGGACTGCAGGTATGGAGAGCTGTTATCATCGTATTAGATAGATAAGAATGATTATATGTATTGTAGAAATGTCTCCTATCATGTTCCCTAATTTTTTATTATGTCCACATCCTGGTCCCCATCTTGGACATCATAACAAACGTGCACTTTTTTGTTTAGTTTACACATTGGACCATAGGAAAAATGACACTACAGCTACAGAGGTGACCGTCTGATAGCCCAGCTCGACAATCCATCTCTACTGAAGACCCTTTCAGCTTTTTGAGAGTTGGGTGGAGGACATCATCTCTGAAAATAGGGTCCCACAGCTGCACCCCATCAGTGTGAGCAGGACTCTTAGGACTCTTAGAAGAGTCAATGCTCTGAGACCATGGGGGGCGCTTAGCCCCCTCTCTTCGTCACTGAGGATGATTTCATTTTTCAGGGATTAGAGAGGGTGGTCCTTGTGGTGGACTGCAGGTATGGAGAGCTGTTGTCATCGTATTAAATAGATAAGAATGATTATATGTATTGTAGAAATGTCTCCTATCATGTTCCCTAATTTTTTATTATGTCCACATCCTGGTCCCCATCTTGGACATCATAACAAACGTGCACTTTTTTGTTTAATTTACACATTGGACCATAGGAAAAATGACACTACAGCTACAGAGGTGACCGTCTAATAGCCCAGCTCGACTATCCATCTCTACTGAAGACCCTTTCAGCTTTTTGAGAGTTTGGTGGAGAACATCATCTCTGAAAATAGGGTCCCACAGCTGCACCCCATCAGTGTGAGCAGGACTCTTAGGACTCTTAGAAGAGTCAATGCTCTGAGACCATGGGGGGCGCTTAGCCCCCTCTCTTCGTCACTGAGGATGATTTCACTTTTCAGGGAATAGAGAGGGTGGTCCTTGTGGTGGACTGCAGGTATGGAGAGCTGTTGTCATCGTATTAGATAGATAAGAATGATTATATGTATTGTAGAAATGTCTCCTATCATGTTCCCTAATTTCTTATTATGTCCACATCCTGGTCCCCATCTTGGACATCATAACAAACGTGCACTTTTTTGTTTAATTTACACATTGGACCATAGGAAAAATGACACTACAGCTACAGAGGTGACCGTCTGATAGCCCAGCTCGACTATCCATCTCTACTGAAGACCCTTTCAGCTTTTTGAGAGTTGGGTGGAGGACATCATCTCTGAAAATAGGGTCCCACAGCTGCACCCCATCAGTGTGAGCAGGAATCTTAGGACTCTTAGAAGAGTCAATGCTCTGAGACCATAGGGGGCGCTTAGCCCCCTCTCCTCGTCACTGAGGATGATTTCACTTTTCAGGGAATAGAGAGGGTGGTCCTTGTGGTGGACTGCAGGTATGGAGAGCTGTTGTCATCGTATTAGATAGATAAGAATGATTATATGTATTGTAGAAATGTCTCCTATCATGTTCCCTATTTTTTTATTATGTCCACATCCTGGTCCCCATCTTGGAAATCATAACAAACGTGCACTTTTTTGTTTAATTTACAAATTGGACCATAGGAAAAATGACACTACAGCTACAGAGGTGACCGTCTGATAGCCCAGCTCGACTATCCATCTCTACTGAAGACCCTTTCAGCTTTTTGAGAGTTGGGTGGAGGACATCATCTCTGAAAATAGGGTCCCACAGCTGCACCCCATCAGTGTGAGCAGGAATCTTAAGACTCTTAGAAGAGTCAATGCTCTGAGACCATGGGGGGCGCTTAGCCCCCTCTCTTCGTCACTGAGGATGATTTCATTTTTCAGGGATTAGAGAGAGTGGTCCTTGTGGTGGACTGCAGGTATGGAGAGCTGTTGTCATCGTATTAGATAGATAAGAATGATTATATGTATTGTAGAAATGTCTCCTATCATGTTCCCTAATTTTTTATTATGTCCACATCCTGGTCCCCATCTTGGACATCATAACAAACGTGCACTTTTTTGTTTAATTTACACATTGGACCATAGGAAAAATGACACTACAGCTACAGAGGTGACCGTCTGATAGCCCAGCTCGACTATCCATCTCTACTGAAGACCCTTTCAGCTTTTTGAGAGTTGGGTGGAGGACATCATCTCTGAAAATAGGGTCCCACAGCTGCACCCCATCAGTGTGAGCAGGACTCTTAGGACTCTTAGAAGAGTTAATGCTCTGAGACCATGGGGGCGCTTAGCCCCCTCTCTTCGTCACTGAGGATGATTTCATTTTTCAGGGATTAGAGAGGGTGGTCCTTGTGGTGGACTGCAGGTATGGAGAGCTGTTGTCATCGTATTAGATAGATAAGAATGATTATATGTATTGTAGAAATGTCTCCTATCATGTTCCCTAATTTTTTATTATGTCCACATCCTGGTCCCCATCTTGGACATCATAACAAACGTGCACTTTTTTGTTTAATTTACACATTGGACCATAGGAAAAATGACACTACAGCTACAGAGGTGACCGTCTGATAGCCCAGCTCGACTATCCATCTCTACTGAAGACCCTTTCAGCATTTTGAGAGTTGGGTGGAGGACATCATCTCTGAAAATAGGGTCCCACAGCTGCACCCCATCAGTGTGAGCAGGACTCTTAGGACTCTTAGAAGAGTCAATGCTCTGAGACTATTGGGGGCACTTAGCCCCCTCTCTTCGTCACTGAGGATGATTTCATTTTTCAGGGATTAGAGAGGGTGGTCCTTGTGGTGGACTGCAGGTATGGAGAGCTGTTATCATCGTATTAGATAGATAAGAATGATTATATGTATTGTAGAAATGTCTCCTATCATGTTCCCTAATTTTTTATTATGTCCACATCCTGGTCCCCATCTTGGACATCATAACAAACGTGCACTTTTTTGTTTAATTTACACATTGGACCATAGGAAAAATGACACTACAGCTACAGAGGTGACCGTCTGATAGCCCAGCTCGACTATCCATCTCTACTGAAGACCCTTTCAGCTTTTTGAGAGTTGGGTGGAGGACATCATCTCTGAAAATAGGGTCCCACAGCTTCACCCCATCAGTGTGAGCAGGACTCTTAGGACTCTTAGAAGAGTTAATGCTCTGAGACCATGGGGGCGCTTAGCCCCCTCTCTTCGTCACTGAGGATGATTTCATTTTTCAGGGATTAGAGAGGGTGGTCCTTGTGGTGGACTGCAGGTATGGAGAGCTGTTGTCATCGTATTAGATAGATAAGAATGATTATATGTATTGTAGAAATGTCTCCTATCATGTTCCCTAATTTTTTATTATGTCCACATCCTGGTCCACATCTTGGACATCATAACAAACGTGCACTTTTTTGTTTAATTTACACATTGGACCATAGGAAAAATGACACTACAGCTACAGAGGTGACCGTCTGATAGCCCAGCTCGACTATCCATCTCTACTGAAGACCCTTTCAGCTTTTTGAGAGTTGGGTGGAGGACATCATCTCTGAAAATAGGGTCCCACAGCTGCACCCCATCAGTGTGAGCAGGACTCTTAGGACTCTTAGAAGAGTCAATGCTCTGAGACCATTGGGGGCACTTAGCCCCCTCTCTTCGTCACTGAGGATGATTTCATTTTTCAGGGATTAGAGAGGGTGGTCCTTGTGGTGGACTGCAGGTATGGAGAGCTGTTATCATCGTATTAGATAGATAAGAATGATTATATGTATTGTAGAAATGTCTCCTATCATGTTCCCTAATTTTTTATTATGTCCACATCCTGGTCCCCATCTTGGACATCATAACAAACGTGCACTTTTTTGTTTAATTTACACATTGGACCATAGGAAAAATGACACTACAGCTACAGAGGTGACCGTCTGATAGCCCAGCTCGACAATCCATCTCTACTGAAGACCCTTTCAGCTTTTTGAGAGTTGGGTGGAGGACATCATCTCTGAAAATAGGGTCCCACAGCTGCACCCCATCAGTGTGAGCAGGACTCTTAGGACTCTTAGAAGAATTAATGCTCTGAGACCATGGGGGCGCTTAGCCCCCTCTCTTCGTCACTGAGGATGATTTCATTTTTCAGGGATTAGAGAGGGTGGTCCTTGTGGTGGACTGCAGGTATGGAGAGCTGTTGTCATCGTATTAGATAGATAAGAATGATTATATGTATTGTAGAAATGTCTCCTATCATGTTCCCTAATTTTTTATTATGTCCACATCCTGGTCCCCATCTTGGACATCATAACAAACGTGCACTTTTTTGTTTAATTTACACATTGGACCATAGGAAAAATGACACTACAGCTACAGAGGTGACCGTCTGATAGCCCAGCTCGACTATCCATCTCTACTGAAGACCCTTTCAGCTTTTTGAGAGTTGGGTGGAGGACATCATCTCTGAAAATAGGGTCCCACAGCTGCACCCCATCAGTGTGAGCAGGACTCTTAGGACTCTTAGAAGAGTCAATGCTCTGAGACCATTGGGGGCACTTAGCCCCCTCTCTTCGTCACTGAGGATGATTTCATTTTTCAGGGATTAGAGAGGGTGGTCCTTGTGGTGGACTGCAGGTATGGAGAGCTGTTATCATCGTATTAGATAGATAAGAATGATTATATGTATTGTAGAAATGTCTCCTATCATGTTCCCTAATTTTTTATTATGTCCACATCCTGGTCCCCATCTTGGACATCATAACAAACGTGCACTTTTTTGTTTAATTTACACATTGGACCATAGGAAAAATGACACTACAGCTACAGAGGTGACCGTCTGATAGCCCAGCTCGACAATCCATCTCTACTGAAGACCCTTTCAGCTTTTTGAGAGTTGGGTGGAGGACATCATCTCTGAAAATAGGGTCCCACAGCTGCACTTCATCAGTGTGAGCAGGACTCTTAGGACTCTTAGAAGAGTCAATGCTCTGAGACCATGGGGGGCGCTTAGCCCCCTCTCTTCGTCACTGAGGATGATTTCATTTTTCAGGGATTAGAGAGGGTGGTCCTTGTGGTGGACTGCAGGTATGGAGAGCTGTTGTCATCGTATTAAATAGATAAGAATGATTATATGTATTGTAGAAATGTCTCCTATCATGTTCCCTAATTTTTTATTATGTCCACATCCTGGTCCCCATCTTGGACATCATAACAAACGTGCACTTTTTTGTTTAATTTACACATTGGACCATAGGAAAAATGACACTACAGCTACAGAGGTGACCGTCTGATAGCCCAGCTCGACTATCCATCTCTACTGAAGACCCTTTCAGCTTTTTGAGAGTTGGGTGGAGAACATCATCTCTGAAAATAGGGTCCCACAGCTGCACCCCATCAGTGTGAGCAGGACTCTTAGGACTCTTAGAAGAGTCAATGCTCTGAGACCATGGGGGGCGCTTAGCCCCCTCTCTTCGTCACTGAGGATGATTTCACTTTTCAGGGAATAGAGAGGGTGGTCCTTGTGGTGGACTGCAGGTATGGAGAGCTGTTGTCATCGTATTAGATAGATAAGAATGATTATATGTATTGTAGAAATGTCTCCTATCATGTTCCCTATTTTTTTATTATGTCCACATCCTGGTCCCCATCGTGGAAATCATAACAAACGTGCACTTTTTTGTTTAATTTACACATTGGACCATAGGAAAAATGACACTACAGCTACAGAGGTGACCGTCTGGTAGCCCAGCTCGACTATCCATCTCTACTGAAGACCCTTTCAGCTTTTTGAGAGTTGGGTGGAGGACATCATCTCTGAAAATAGGGTCCCACAGCTGCACCCCATCAGTGTGAGCAGGACTCTTAGGACTCTTAGAAGAGTCAATGTTTTGAGACCATGGGGGGCGCTTAGCCCCCTCTCTTCGTCACTGAGGATGATTTCATTTTTCAGGGATTAGAGAGAGTGGTCCTTGTGGTGGACTGCAGGTATGGAGAGCTGTTGTGATCGTATTAGATAGATAAGAATGATTATATGTATTGTAGAAATGTCTCCTATCATGTTCCCTAATTTTTTATTATGTCCACATCCTGGTCCCCATCTTGGACATCATAACAAACGTGCACTTTTTTGTTTAATTTACACATTGGACCATAGGAAAAATGACACTACAGCTACAGAGGTGACCGTCTGATAGCCCAGCTCGACTATCCATCTCTACTGAAGACCCTTTCAGCTTTTTGAGAGTTGGGTGGAGGACATCATCTCTTAAAATAGGGTCCCACAGCTGCACCCCATCAGTGTAAGCAGGACTCTTAGGACTCTTAGAAGAGTCAATGCTCTAAAACCATGGGGGGCGCTTAGCCCCCTCTCTTCGTCCCTGAGGATGATTTCATTTTTCAGGGATTAGAGAGGGTGGTCCTTGTGGTGGACTGCAGGTATGGAGAGCTGTTGTCATCGTATTAGATAGATAAGAATGATTATATGTATTGTAGAAATGTCTCCTATCATGTTCCCTAATTTTTTATTATGTCCACATCCTGGTCCCCATCTTGGACATCATAACAAACGTGCACTTTTTTGTTTAATTTACACATTGGACCATAGGAAAAATGACACTACAGCTACAGAGGTGACCGTCTGATAGCCCAGCTCGACTATCCATCTCTACTGAAGACCCTTTCAGCTTTTTGAGAGTTGGGTGGAGGACATCATCTCTGAAAATAGGGTCCCACAGCTGCACCCCATCAGTGTGAGCAGGACTCTTAGGACTCTTAGAAGAGTTAATGCTCTGAGACCATGGGGGCGCTTAGCCCCCTCTCTTCGTCACTGAGGATGATTTCATTTTTCAGGGATTAGAGAGGGTGGTCCTTGTGGTGGACTGCAGGTATGGAGAGCTGTTGTCATCGTATTAGATAGATAAGAATGATTATATGTATTGTAGAAATGTCTCCTATCATGTTCCCTAATTTTTTATTATGTCCACATCCTGGTCCCCATCTTGGACATCATAACAAACGTGCACTTTTTTGTTTAATTTACACATTGGACCATAGGAAAAATGACACTACAGCTACAGAGGTGACCGTCTGATAGCCCAGCTCGACTATCCATCTCTACTGAAGACCCTTTCAGCTTTTTGAGAGTTGGGTGGAGGACATCATCTCTTAAAATAGGGTCCCACAGCTGCACCCCATCAGTGTAAGCAGGACTCTTAGGACTCTTAGAAGAGTCAATGCTCTAAAACCATGGGGGGCGCTTAGCCCCCTCTCTTCGTCCCTGAGGATGATTTCATTTTTCAGGGATTAGAGAGGGTGGTCCTTGTGGTGGACTGCAGGTATGGAGAGCTGTTGTCATCGTATTAGATAGATAAGAATGATTATATGTATTGTAGAAATGTCTCCTATCATGTTCCCTAATTTTTTATTATGTCCACATCCTGGTCCCCATCTTGGACATCATAACAAACGTGCACTTTTTTGTTTAATTTACACATTGGACCATAGGAAAAATGACACTACAGCTACAGAGGTGACCGTCTGATAGCCCAGCTCGACTATCCATCTCTACTGAAGACCCTTTCAGCTTTTTGAGAGTTGGGTGGAGGACATCATCTCTGAAAATAGGGTCCCACAGCTGCACCCCATCAGTGTAAGCAGGACTCTTAGGACTCTTAGAAGAGTCAATGCTCTAAAACCATGGGGGGCGCTTAGCCCCCTCTCTTCGTCCCTGAGGATGATTTCATTTTTCAGGGATTAGAGAGGGTGGTCCTTGTGGTGGACTGCAGGTATGGAGAGCTGTTGTCATCGTATTAGATAGATAAGAATGATTATATGTATTGTAGAAATGTCTCCTATCATGTTCCCTAATTTTTTATTATGTCCACATCCTGGTCCCCATCTTGGACATCATAACAAACGTGCACTTTTTTGTTTAATTTACACATTGGACCATAGGAAAAATGACACTACAGCTACAGAGGTGACCGTCTGATAGCCCAGCTCGACTATACATCTCTACTGAAGACCCTTTCAGCTTTTTGAGAGTTGGGTGGAGGACATCATCTCTGAAAATAGGGTCCCACAGCTGCACCCCATCAGTGTGAGCAGGACTCTTAGGACTCTTAGAAGAGTCAATGCTCTGAGACCATTGGGGGCACTTAGCCCCCTCTCTTCATCACTGAGGATGATTTCATTTTTCAGGGATTAGAGAGGGTGGTCCTTGTGGTGGACTGCAGATATGGAGAGCTGTTGTCATCGTATTAAATAGATAAGAATGATTATATGTATTGTAGAAATGTCTCCTATCATGTTCCCTAATTTTTTATTATGTCCACATCCTGGTCCCCATCTTGGACATCATAACAAACGTGCACTTTTTTGTTTAATTTACACATTGGACCATAGGAAAAATGACACTACAGCTACAGAGGTGACCGTCTGATAGCCCAGCTCGACTATCCATCTCTACTGAAGACCCTTTCAGCTTTTTGAGAGTTGGGTGGAGAACATCATCTCTGAAAATAGGGTCCCACAGCTGCACCCCATCAGTGTGAGCAGGACTCTTAGGACTCTTAGAAGAGTCAATGCTCTGAGACCATGGGGGGCGCTTAGCCCCCTCTCTTCGTCACTGAGGATGATTTCACTTTTCAGGGAATAGAGAGGGTGGTCCTTGTGGTGGACTGCAGGTATGGAGAGCTGTTGTCATCGTATTAGATAGATAAGAATGATTATATGTATTGTAGAAATGTCTCCTATCATGTTCCCTATTTTTTTATTATGTCCACATCCTGGTCCCCATCGTGGAAATCATAACAAACGTGCACTTTTTTGTTTAATTTACACATTGGACCATAGGAAAAATGACACTACAGCTACAGAGGTGACCGTCTGGTAGCCCAGCTCGACTATCCATCTCTACTGAAGACCCTTTCAGCTTTTTGAGAGTTGGGTGGAGGACATCATCTCTGAAAATAGGGTCCCACAGCTGCACCCCATCAGTGTGAGCAGGACTCTTAGGACTCTTAGAAGAGTCAATGTTTTGAGACCATGGGGGGCGCTTAGCCCCCTCTCTTCGTCACTGAGGATGATTTCATTTTTCAGGGATTAGAGAGAGTGGTCCTTGTGGTGGACTGCAGGTATGGAGAGCTGTTGTGATCGTATTAGATAGATAAGAATGATTATATGTATTGTAGAAATGTCTCCTATCATGTTCCCTAATTTTTTATTATGTCCACATCCTGGTCCCCATCTTGGACATCATAACAAACGTGCACTTTTTTGTTTAATTTACACATTGGACCATAGGAAAAATGACACTACAGCTACAGAGGTGACCGTCTGATAGCCCAGCTCGACTATCCATCTCTACTGAAGACCCTTTCAGCTTTTTGAGAGTTGGGTGGAGGACATCATCTCTTAAAATAGGGTCCCACAGCTGCACCCCATCAGTGTAAGCAGGACTCTTAGGACTCTTAGAAGAGTCAATGCTCTAAAACCATGGGGGGCGCTTAGCCCCCTCTCTTCGTCCCTGAGGATGATTTCATTTTTCAGGGATTAGAGAGGGTGGTCCTTGTGGTGGACTGCAGGTATGGAGAGCTGTTGTCATCGTATTAGATAGATAAGAATGATTATATGTATTGTAGAAATGTCTCCTATCATGTTCCCTAATTTTTTATTATGTCCACATCCTGGTCCCCATCTTGGACATCATAACAAACGTGCACTTTTTTGTTTAATTTACACATTGGACCATAGGAAAAATGACACTACAGCTACAGAGGTGACCGTCTGATAGCCCAGCTCGACTATCCATCTCTACTGAAGACCCTTTCAGCTTTTTGAGAGTTGGGTGGAGGACATCATCTCTGAAAATAGGGTCCCACAGCTGCACCCCATCAGTGTGAGCAGGACTCTTAGGACTCTTAGAAGAGTTAATGCTCTGAGACCATGGGGGCGCTTAGCCCCCTCTCTTCGTCACTGAGGATGATTTCATTTTTCAGGGATTAGAGAGGGTGGTCCTTGTGGTGGACTGCAGGTATGGAGAGCTGTTGTCATCGTATTAGATAGATAAGAATGATTATATGTATTGTAGAAATGTCTCCTATCATGTTCCCTAATTTTTTATTATGTCCACATCCTGGTCCCCATCTTGGACATCATAACAAACGTGCACTTTTTTGTTTAATTTACACATTGGACCATAGGAAAAATGACACTACAGCTACAGAGGTGACCGTCTGATAGCCCAGCTCGACTATCCATCTCTACTGAAGACCCTTTCAGCTTTTTGAGAGTTGGGTGGAGGACATCATCTCTTAAAATAGGGTCCCACAGCTGCACCCCATCAGTGTAAGCAGGACTCTTAGGACTCTTAGAAGAGTCAATGCTCTAAAACCATGGGGGGCGCTTAGCCCCCTCTCTTCGTCCCTGAGGATGATTTCATTTTTCAGGGATTAGAGAGGGTGGTCCTTGTGGTGGACTGCAGGTATGGAGAGCTGTTGTCATCGTATTAGATAGATAAGAATGATTATATGTATTGTAGAAATGTCTCCTATCATGTTCCCTAATTTTTTATTATGTCCACATCCTGGTCCCCATCTTGGACATCATAACAAACGTGCACTTTTTTGTTTAATTTACACATTGGACCATAGGAAAAATGACACTACAGCTACAGAGGTGACCGTCTGATAGCCCAGCTCGACTATCCATCTCTACTGAAGACCCTTTCAGCTTTTTGAGAGTTGGGTGGAGGACATCATCTCTGAAAATAGGGTCCCACAGCTGCACCCCATCAGTGTAAGCAGGACTCTTAGGACTCTTAGAAGAGTCAATGCTCTAAAACCATGGGGGGCGCTTAGCCCCCTCTCTTCGTCCCTGAGGATGATTTCATTTTTCAGGGATTAGAGAGGGTGGTCCTTGTGGTGGACTGCAGGTATGGAGAGCTGTTGTCATCGTATTAGATAGATAAGAATGATTATATGTATTGTAGAAATGTCTCCTATCATGTTCCCTAATTTTTTATTATGTCCACATCCTGGTCCCCATCTTGGACATCATAACAAACGTGCACTTTTTTGTTTAATTTACACATTGGACCATAGGAAAAATGACACTACAGCTACAGAGGTGACCGTCTGATAGCCCAGCTCGACTATACATCTCTACTGAAGACCCTTTCAGCTTTTTGAGAGTTGGGTGGAGGACATCATCTCTGAAAATAGGGTCCCACAGCTGCACCCCATCAGTGTGAGCAGGACTCTTAGGACTCTTAGAAGAGTCAATGCTCTGAGACCATTGGGGGCACTTAGCCCCCTCTCTTCATCACTGAGGATGATTTCATTTTTCAGGGATTAGAGAGGGTGGTCCTTGTGGTGGACTGCAGATATGGAGAGCTGTTATCATCGTATTAGATAGATAAGAATGATTATATGTATTGTAGAAATGTCTCCTATCATGTTCCCTAATTTTTTATTATGTCCACATCCTGGTCCCCATCTTGGACATCATAACAAACGTGCACTTTTTTGTTTAATTTACACATTGGACCATAGGAAAAATGACACTACAGCTACAGAGGTGACCGTCTGATAGCCCAGCTCGACTATCCATCTCTACTGAAGACCCTTTCAGCTTTTTGAGAGTTGGGTGGAGAACATCATCTCTGAAAATAGGGTCCCACAGCTGCACCCCATCAGTGTGAGCAGGACTCTTAGGACTCTTAGAAGAGTCAATGCTCTGAGACCATGGGGGGCGCTTAGCCCCCTCTCTTCGTCACTGAGGATGATTTCACTTTTCAGGGAATAGAGAGGGTGGTCCTTGTGGTGGACTGCAGGTATGGAAAGCTGTTGTCATCGTATTAGATAGATAAGAATGATTATATGTATTGTAGAAATGTCTCCTATCATGTTCCCTATTTTTTTATTATGTCCACATCCTGGTCCCCATCTTGGAAATCATAACAAACGTGCACTTTTTTGTTTAATTTACACATTGGACCATAGGAAAAATGACACTACAGCTACAGAGGTGACCGTCTGATAGCCCAGCTCGACTATCCATCTCTACTGAAGACCCTTTCAGCTTTTTGAGAGTTGGGTGGAGGACATCATCTCTGAAAATAGGGTCCCACAGCTGCACCCCATCAGTGTGAGCAGGACTCTTAGGACTCTTAGAAGAGTCAATGCTCTGAGACCATTGGGGGCACTTAGCCCCCTCTCTTCATCACTGAGGATGATTTCATTTTTCAGGGATTAGAGAGGGTGGTCCTTGTGGTGGACTGCAGATATGGAGAGCTGTTATCATCGTATTAGATAGATAAGAATGATTATATGTATTGTAGAAATGTCTCCTATCATGTTCCCTATTTTTTTATTATGTCCACATCCTGGTCCCCATCTTGGAAATCATAACAAACGTGCACTTTTTTGTTTAATTTACACATTGGACCATAGGAAAAATGACACTTCAGCTACAGAGGTGACCGTCTGATAGCCCAGCTCGACTATCCATCTCTACTGAAGACCCTTTCAGCTTTTTGAGAGTTGGGTGGAGGACATCATCTCTGAAAATAGGGTCCCACAGCTGCACCCCATCAGTGTGAGCAGGACTCTTAGGACTCTTAGAAGAGTCAATGCTCTGAGACCATTGGGGGCACTTAGCCCCCTCTCTTCATCACTGAGGATGATTTCATTTTTCAGGGATTAGAGAGGGTGGTCCTTGTGGTGGACTGCAGATATGGAGAGCTGTTATCATCGTATTAGATAGATAAGAATGATTATATGTATTGTAGAAATGTCTCCTATCATGTTCCCTAATTTTTTATTATGTCCACATCCTGGTCCCCATCTTGGAAATCATAACAAACGTGCACTTTTTTGTTTAATTTACACATTGGACCATAGGAAAAATGACACTACAGCTACAGAGGTGACCGTTTGATAGCCCAGCTCGACTATCCATCTCTACTGAAGACCCTTTCAGCTTTTTGAGAGTTGGGTGGAGGACATCATCTCTGAAAATAGGGTCCCACAGCTGCACCCCATCAGTGTGAGCAGGACTCTTAGGACTCTTAGAAGAGTCAATGCTCTGAGACCATGGGGGGCGCTTAGCCCCCTCTCTTCGTCACTGAGGATGATTTCATTTTTCAGGGATTGGAGAGGGTGGTCCTTGTGGTGGACTGCAGGTATGGAGAGCTGTTGTCATCGTATTAGATAGATAAGAATGATTATATGTATTGTAGACATGTCTCCTATCATGTTCCCTAATTTTTTATTATGTCCACATCCTGGTCCCCATCTTGGACATCATAACAAACGTGCACTTTTTTGTTTAATTTACACATTGGACCATAGGAAAAATGACACTACAGCTACAGAGGTGACCGTCTGATAGCCCAGCTCGACTATCCATCTCTACTGAAGACCCTTTCAGCTTTTTGAGAGTTGGGTAGAGGACATCATCTCTGAAAATAGGGTCCCACAGCTGCACCCCATCAGTGTGAGCAGGACTCTTAGGACTCTTAGAAGAGTCAATGCTCTGAGACCATGGAGGGCGCTTAGCCCCCTCTCTTCATCACTGAGGATGATTTCATTTTTCAGGGATTAGAGAGGGTGGTCCTTGTGGTGGACTGCAGATATGGAGAGCTGTTGTGATCGTATTAGATAGATAAGAATGATTATATGTATTGTAGAAATGTCTCCTATCATGTTCCCTAATTTTTTATTATGTCCACATCCTGGTCCCCATCTTGGACATCATAACAAACGTGCACTTTTTTGTTTAATTTACACATTGGACCATAGGAAAAATGACACTACAGCTACAGAGGTGACCGTTTGATAGCCCAGCTCGACTATCCATCTCTACTGAAGACCCTTTCAGCTTTTTGAGAGTTGGGTGGAGGACATCATCTCTGAAAATAGGGTCCCACAGCTGCACCCCATCAGTGTGAGCAGGACTCTTAGGACTCTTAGAAGAGTCAATGCTCTGAGACCATGGGGGGCGCTTAGCCCCCTCTCTTCGTCACTGAGGATGATTTCATTTTTCAGGGATTGGAGAGGGTGGTCCTTGTGGTGGACTGCAGGTATTGAGAGCTGTTGTCATCGTATTAGATAGATAAGAATGATTATATGTATTGTAGAAATGTCTCCTATCATGTTCCCTAATTTTTTATTATGTCCACATCCTGGTCCCCATCTTGGACATCATAACAAACGTGCACTTTTTTGTTTAATTTACACATTGGACCATAGGAAAAATGACACTACAGCTACAGAGGTGACCGTCTGATAGCCCAGCTCGACTATCCATCTCTACTGAAGACCCTTTCAGCTTTTTGAGAGTTGGGTAGAGAACATCATCTCTTAAAATAGGGTCCCACAGCTGCACCCCATCAGTGTGAGCAGGACTCTTAGGACTCTTAGAAGAGTCAATGCTCTGAGACCATGGAGGGCGCTTAGCCCCCTCTCTTCGTCACTGAGGATGATTTCACTTTTCAGGGATTAGAGAGAGTGGTCCTTGTGGTGGACTGCAGGTATGGAGAGCTGTTGTGATCGTATTAGATAGATAAGAATGATTATATGTATTGTAGAAATGTCTCCTATCATGTTCCCTAATTTTTTATTATGTCCACATCCTGGTCCCCATCTTGAACATCATAACAAACGTGCACTTTTTTGTTTAATTTACACATTGGACCATAGGAAAAATGACACTACAGCTACAGAGGTGACCGTCTGATAGCCCAGCTCGACTATCCATCTCTACTGAAGACCCTTTCAGCTTTTTGAGAGTTGGGTGGAGGACATCATCTCTGAAAATAGGGTCCCACAGCTGCACCCCATCAGTGTAAGCAGGACTCTTAGGACTCTTAGAAGAGTCAATGCTCTAAAACCATTGGGGGCGCTTAGCCCCCTCTCTTCGTCCCTGAGGATGATTTCATTTTTCAGGGATTAGAGAGGGTGGTCCTTGTGGTGGACTGCAGGTATGGAGAGCTGTTGTCATCGTATTAGATAGATAAGAATGATTATATGTATTGTAGAAATGTCTCCTATCATGTTCCCTAATTTCTTATTATGTCCACATCCTGGTCCCCATCTTGGACATCATAACAAACGTGCACTTTTTTGTTTAATTTACACATTGGACCATAGGAAAAATGACACTACAGCTACAGAGGTGACCGTCTGATAGCCCAGCTCGACTATCCATCTCTACTGAAGACCCTTTCAGCTTTTTGAGAGTTGGGTGGAGGACATCATCTCTGAAAATAGGGTCCCACAGCTTCACCCCATCAGTGTGAGCAGGACTCTTAGGACTCTTAGAAGAGTCAATGCTCTGGTACCATGGGGGGCGCTTGGCCCCCTCTCTTCGTCACTGAGGATGATTTCATTTTTCAGGGATTAGAGAGGGTGGTCCTTGTGGTGGACGACTGCAGGTATGGAGAGCTGTTGTCATCGTATTAGATAGATAAGAATGATTATATGTATTGTAGAAATGTCTCCTATCATGTTCCCTAATTTTTTATTATGTCCACATCCTGGTCCCCATCTTGGACATCATAACAAACGTGCACTTTTTTGTTTAATTTACACATTGGACCATAGGAAAAATGACACTACAGCTACAGAGGTGACCGTCTGATAGCCCAGCTCGACTATCCATCTCTACTGAAGACCCTTTCAGCTTTTTAAGAGTTGGGTGGAGGACATCATCTCTGAAAATAGGGTCCCACAGCTGCACCCCATCAGTGTGAGCAGGACTCTTAGGACTCTTAGAAGAGTCAATGCTCTGAGACCATGGAGGGCGCTTAGCCCCCTCTCTTCGTCACTGAGGATGATTTCACTTTTCAGGGATTAGAGAGAGTGGTCCTTGTGGTGGACTGCAGGTATGGAGAGCTGTTGTCATCGTATTAGATAGATAAGAATAATTATATGTATTGTAGAAATGTCTCCTATCATGTTCCCTATTTTTTTATTATGTCCACATCCTGATCCCCATCTTGGAAATCATAACAAATGTGCACTTTTTTGTTTAATTTACACATTGGACCATAGGAAAAATGACACTACAGCTACAGAGGTGACCGTCTGATAGCCCAGCTCGACTATCCATCTCTACTGAAGACCCTTTCAGCTTTTTGAGAGTTGGGTGGAGGACATCATCTCTGAAAATAGGGTCCCACAGCTGCACCCCATCAGTGTGAGCAGGACTCTTAGGACTCTTAGAAGAGTTAATGCTCTGAGACCATGGGGGCGCTTAGCCCCCTCTCTTCGTCACTGAGGATGATTTCATTTTTCAGGGATTAGAGAGGGTGGTCCTTGTGGTGGACTGCAGGTATGGAGAGCTGTTGTCATCGTATTAGATAGATAAGAATGATTATATGTATTGTAGAAATGTCTCCTATCATGTTCCCTAATTTTTTATTATGTCCACATCCTGGTCCCCATCTTGGACATCATAACAAACGTGCACTTTTTTGTTTAATTTACACATTGGACCATAGGAAAAATAACACTACAGCTACAGAGGTGACCGTCTGATAGCCCAGCTCGACTATCCATCTCTACTGAAGACCCTTTCAGCTTTTTGAGAGTTGGGTGGAGGACATCATCTCTGAAAATAGGGTCCCACAGCTGCACCCCATCAGTGTAAGCAGGACTCTTAGGACTCTTAGAAGAGTCAATGCTCTAAAACCATGGGGGGCGCTTAGCCCCCTCTCTTCGTCCCTGAGGATGATTTCATTTTTCAGGGATTAGAGAGGGTGGTCCTTGTGGTGGACTGCAGGTATGGAGAGCTGTTATCATCGTATTAGATAGATAAGAATGATTATATGTATTGTAGAAATGTCTCCTATCATGTTCCCTAATTTTTTATTATGTCCACATCCTGGTCCCCATCTTGGACATCATAACAAACATGCACTTTTTTGTTTAATTTACACATTGGACCATAGGAAAAATGACACTACAGCTACAGAGGTGACCGTCTGATAGCCCAGCTCGACTATCCATCTCTATTGAAGACCCTTTAAGCTTTTTGAGAGTTGGGTGGAGGACATCATCTCTGAAAATAGGGTCCCACAGCTTCACCCCATCAGTGTGAGCAGGACTCTTAGGACTCTTAGAAGAGTGAATGCTCTGGTACCATGGGGGGCGCTTGGCCCCCTCTCTTCGTCACTGAGGATGATTTCATTTTTCAGGGATTAGAGAGGGTGGTCCTTGTGGTGGACTGCAGGTATGGAGAGCTGTTGTCATCGTATTAGATAGATAAGAATGATTATATGTATTGTAGAAATGTCTCCTATCATGTTCCCTAATTTTTTATTATGTCCACATCCTGGTCCCCATCTTGGACATCATAACAAACGTGCACTTTTTTGTTTAATTTACACATTGGACCATAGGAAAAATGACACTACAGCTACAGAGGTGACCGTCTGATAGCCCAGCTCGACTATCCATCTCTACTGAAGAACCTTTCAGCTTTTTGAGAGTTGGGTGGAGGACATCATCTCTGAAAATAGGGTCCCACAGCTGCACCCCATCAGTGTGAGCAGGACTCTTAGGACTCTTAGAAGAGTCAATGTTCTGAGACCATTGGGGGCACTTAGCCCCCTCTCTTCGTCACTGAGGATGATTTCATTTTTCAGGGATTAGAGAGGGTGGTCCTTGTGGTGGACTGCAGGTATGGAGAGCTGTTGTCATCGTATTAGATAGATAAGAATGATTATATGTATTGTAGAAATGTCTCCTATCATATTCCCTAATTTCTTATTATGTCCACATCCTGGTCCCCATCTTGGACATCATAACAAACGTGCACTTTTTTGTTTAATTTACACATTGGACCATAGGAAAAATGACACTACAGCTACAGAGGTGACCGTCTGATAGCCCAGCTCGACTATCCATCTCTACTGAAGACCCTTTCAGCTTTTTGAGAGTTGGGTGGAGGACATCATCTCTGAAAATAGGGTCCCACAGCTTCACCCCATCAGTGTGAGCAGGACTCTTAGGACTCTTAGAAGAGTCAATGCTCTGGTACCATGGGGGGCGCTTGGCCCCCTCTCTTCGTCACTGAGGATGATTTCATTTTTCAGGGATTAGAGAGGGTGGTCCTTGTGGTGGACTGCAGGTATGGAGAGCTGTTGTCATCGTATTAGATAGATAAGAATAATTATATGTATTGTAGAAATGTCTCCTATCATGTTCCCTATTTTTTTATTATGTCCACATCCTGGTCCCCATCTTGGAAATCATAACAAATGTGCACTTTTTTGTTTAATTTACACATTGGACCATAGGAAAAATGACACTACAGCTACAGAGGTGACCGTCTGATAGCCCAGCTCGACTATCCATCTCTACTGAAGACCCTTTCAGCTTTTTGAGAGTTGGGTGGAGGACATCATCTCTGAAAATAGGGTCCCACAGCTGCACCCCATCAGTGTGAGCAGGACTCTTAGGACTCTTAGAAGAGTTAATGCTCTGAGACCATGGGGGCGCTTAGCCCCCTCTCTTCGTCACTGAGGATGATTTCATTTTTCAGGGATTAGAGAGGGTGGTCCTTGTGGTGGACTGCAGGTATGGAGAGCTGTTGTCATCGTATTAGATAGATAAGAATGATTATATGTATTGTCGAAATGTCTCCTATCATGTTCCCTAATTTTTTATTATGTCCACATCCTGGTCCCCATCTTGGACATCATAACAAACGTGCACTTTTTTGTTTAATTTACACATTGGACCATAGGAAAAATGACACTACAGCTACAGAGGTGACCGTCTGATAGCCCAGCTCGACTATCCATCTCTACTGAAGACCCTTTCAGCTTTTTGAGAGTTGGGTGGAGGACATCATCTCTGAAAATAGGGTCCCACAGCTGCACCCCATCAGTGTAAGCAGGACTCTTAGGACTCTTAGAAGAGTCAATGCTCTAAAACCATGGGGGGCGCTTAGCCCCCTCTCTTCGTCCCTGAGGATGATTTCATTTTTCAGGGATTAGAGAGGGTGGTCCTTGTGGTGGACTGCAGGTATGGAGAGCTGTTATCATCGTATTAGATAGATAAGAATGATTATATGTATTGTAGAAATGTCTCCTATCATGTTCCCTAATTTTTTATTATGTCCACATCCTGGTCCCCATCTTGGACATCATAACAAACATGCACTTTTTTGTTTAATTTACACATTGGACCATAGGAAAAATGACACTACAGCTACAGAGGTGACCGTCTGATAGCCCAGCTCGACTATCCATCTCTATTGAAGACCCTTTCAGCTTTTTGAGAGTTGGGTGGAGGACATCATCTCTGAAAATAGGGTCCCACAGCTTCACCCCATCAGTGTGAGCAGGACTCTTAGGACTCTTAGAAGAGTGAATGCTCTGGTACCATGGGGGGCGCTTGGCCCCCTCTCTTCGTCACTGAGGATGATTTCATTTTTCAGGGATTAGAGAGGGTGGTCCTTGTGGTGGACTGCAGGTATGGAGAGCTGTTGTCATCGTATTAGATAGATAAGAATGATTATATGTATTGTAGAAATGTCTCCTATCATGTTCCCTAATTTTTTATTATGTCCACATCCTGGTCCCCATCTTGGACATCATAACAAACGTGCACTTTTTTGTTTAATTTACACATTGGGCCATAGGAAAAATGACACTACAGCTACAGAGGTGACCGTCTGATAGCCCAGCTCGACTATCCATCTCTACTGAAGACCCTTTCAGCTTTTTGAGAGTTGGGTGGAGGACATCATCTCTGAAAATAGGGTCCCACAGCTGCACCCATCAGTGTGAGCAGGACTCTTAGGACTCTTAGAAGAGTTAATGCTCTGAGACCATGGGGGCGCTTAGCCCCCTCTCTTCGTCACTGAGGATGATTTCATTTTTCAGGGATTAGAGAGGGTGGTCCTTGTGGTGGACTGCAGGTATGGAGAGCTGTTGTCATCGTATTAGATAGATAAGAATGATTATATGTATTGTAGAAATGTCTCCTATCATGTTCCCTAATTTTTTATTATGTCCACATCCTGGTCCCCATCTTGGACATCATAACAAACGTGCACTTTTTTGTTTAATTTACACATTGGACCATAGGAAAAATGACACTACAGCTACAGAGGTGACCGTCTGATAGCCCAGCTCGACTATCCATCTCTACTGAAGAACCTTTCAGCTTTTTGAGAGTTGGGTGGAGGACATCATCTCTGAAAATAGGGTCCCACAGCTGCACCCCATCAGTGTGAGCAGGACTCTTAGGACTCTTAGAAGAGTCAATGTTCTGAGATCATTGTGGGCACTTAGCCCCCTCTCTTCGTCACTGAGGATGATTTCATTTTTCAGGGATTAGAGAGGGTGGTCCTTGTGGTGGACTGCAGGTATGGAGAGCTGTTGTCATCGTATTAGATAGATAAGAATGATTATATGTATTGTAGAAATGTCTCCTATCATGTTCCCTAATTTTTTATTATGTCCACATCCTGGTCCCCATCTTGGACATCATAACAAACGTGCACTTTTTTGTTTAATTTACACATTGGACCATAGGAAAAATGACACTACAGCTACAGAGGTGACCGTCTGATAGCCCAGCTCGACTATCCATCTCTACTGAAGACCCTTTCAGCTTTTTGAGAGTTGGGTGGAGGACATCATCTCTGAAAATAGGGTCCCACAGCTGCACCCCATCAGTGTGAGCAGGACTCTTAGGACTCTTAGAAGAGTTAATGCTCTGAGACCATGGGGGCGCTTAGCCCCCTCTCTTCGTCACTGAGGTTGATTTCATTTTTCAGGGATTAGAGAGGGTGGTCCTTGTGGTGGACTGCAGGTATGGAGAGCTGTTGTCATCGTATTAGATAGATAAGAATGATTATATGTATTGTAGAAATGTCTCCTATCATGTTCCCTAATTTTTTATTATGTCCACATCCAGGTCCCCATCTTGGACATCATAACAAACGTGCACTTTTTTGTTTAATTTACACATTGGACCATAGGAAAAATAACACTACAGCTACAGAGGTGACCGTCTGATAGCCCAGCTCGACTATCCATCTCTACTGAAGACCCTTTCAGCTTTTTGAGAGTTGGGTGGAGGACATCATCTCTTAAAATAGGGTCCCACAGCTGCACCCCATCAGTGTAAGCAGGACTCTTAGGACTCTTAGAAGAGTCAATGCTCTAAAACCATGGGGGGCGCTTAGCCCCCTCTCTTCGTCCCTGAGGATGATTTCATTTTTCAGGGATTAGAGAGGGTGGTCCTTGTGGTGGACTGCAGGTATGGAGAGCTGTTGTCATCGTATTAGATAGATAAGAATGATTATATGTATTGTAGAAATGTCTCCTATCATGTTCCCTATTTTTTTATTATGTCCACATCCTGGTCCCCATCTTGGAAATCATAACAAACGTGCACTTTTTTGTTTAATTTACAAATTGGACCATAGGAAAAATGACACTACAGCTACAGAGGTGACCGTCTGATAGCCCAGCTCGACTATCCATCTCTACTGAAGACTAGAGTTGAGCGCGGTTCGTGGTTCGTGGTTCTCCAGTTCTAGGCTCGAGTGATTTTGGGGCATGTTCTAGATCGAACTAGAACTCGAGCTTTTTGCAAAAGCTCGATAGTTCTAGAAACGTTCGAGAACGGTTCTAGCAGCCAAAAAACAGCTAAATCTTAGCTTGGTTTCTGCTGTAATAGTGTAAGTCACTCTGTGAATCAAACTATTATCACATTTCAGTGTATAGTGTGCGTGAACAGCGCCTTCAGATCACTGCTGTTTCTATAATGGCGATCGCCATTTTTTTTTTTTTTTTTCTTGTCTTCCTTCCCTAAGCGCGCGCGTCTTGTGGGGCTGGCCAGCATGTCAGCCAATCACAGACACACACACACCTAAGTGGACTTTGAGGCAGAGAAGCAACGGCATGTGTGATAGGATCTGCATGTCACATGTCCCTGCATTATAAAACCGGACATTTTCTTCACGATCGCCATTATCTGCCTTCTGCGTCTTTGGTGTCAGACATCACTGTCGCAGTTCCGTCCTTTGTCCTATCGCCGATACAGCTGTATGCGCTGCATACACAGCGTTAGACAGCTTAGGGAGAGCACATTCTAGCAGTCCTTTTAAGGGCTCGTACCGGCAGGGTCAGAGAGCCATAGGTGACAGGTCCTGCAAACAGCAACAGCGTCTGTGTAGCCCAGGTCAGGGATTTCCTCCCTGCATTTCACCATTAGGAGGGAATAGAAAGGCAGGCTTCCATTCCTCTACCCAGAGCACCACAATCCTGCCACTGTACCCTCTTGTCCTCTGCACACTCCAACTCATTCTAACTAAGCCATTATACTAGCAAACACTCAGTGTACCTAGTGGCATCCTATCTGTGGCTATTGGACTTTGCTATAGTCCCACTAGTGCAAAGACATTTGCAGAGCACATCTGCCTGCATTGCACACTCCAAGTTTTTTAAACTAAGCAATTTTACTAGCAAACACTCAGTGTACCTAGTGGCATCCTATACGTGGCTATTGGACTTTGCTATAGTCCCACTAGTGCAAAGACATTAGCAGAGCACATCTGCCTGCATTGCACACTCCAAGTTTTTTAAACTCAGCCATTATACTAGCAAACACACAGTGTACCTAGTGGCATCCTATACGTGGCTATTGGACTTTGCTATAGTCCCACTAGTGCCAAGACATTTGCAGAGCGCATCTGCCTGCGTTGCACACTCCAACTAATTATAACGAAGCCATTATACTAGCAAACACTCAGTGTACCTAGTGGCATCCTATACGTGGCTATTGGACTTTGCTATAGTCCCACTAGTGCCAAGACATTTGCAGAGCGCATCTGCCTGCGTTGCACACTCCAACTAATTATAACGAAGCCATTATACTAGCACACACTCAGTGTACCTAGTGGCATCCTATACGTGGCTATTGGACTTTGCTATAGTCCCACTAGTGCCAAGACATTTGCAGAGCGCATCTGCCTGCGTTGCACACTACAACAAATTATAACGAAGCCATTATACTAGCAAACACTCAGTGTACCTAGTGGCATCCTATACGTGGCTATTGGACTTTGCTATAGTCCCACTAGGGCCAAGACATTTGCAGAGCACATCTGCCTGCATTGCACACTCCAAGTTTTTTAAACTAAGCAATTTTACTAGCAAACACTCAGTGTACCTAGTGGCATCCTATACGTGGCTATTGGACTTTGCTATAGTCCCACTAGTGCAAAGACATTAGCAGAGCACATCTGCCTGCATTGCACACTCCAAGTTTTTTAAACTCAGCCATTATACTAGCAAACACACAGTGTACCTAGTGGCATCCTATACGTGGCTATTGGACTTTGCTATAGTCCCACTAGTGCCAAGACATTTGCAGAGCGCATCTGCCTGCGTTGCACACTCCAACTAATTATAACGAAGCCATTATACTAGCAAACACTCAGTGTACCTAGTGGCATCCTATACGTGGCTATTGGACTTTGCTATAGTCCCACTAGTGCCAAGACATTTGCAGAGCGCATCTGCCTGCGTTGCACACTCCAACTAATTATAACGAAGCCATTATACTAGCACACACTCAGTGTACCTAGTGGCATCCTATACGTGGCTATTGGACTTTGCTATAGTCCCACTAGTGCCAAGACATTTGCAGAGCGCATCTGCCTGCGTTGCACACTACAACAAATTATAACGAAGCCATTATACTAGCAAACACTCAGTGTACCTAGTGGCATCCTATACGTGGCTATTGGACTTTGCTATAGTCCCACTAGGGCCAAGACATTTGCAGAGCACATCTGCCTGCATTGCACACTCCAAGTTTTTTAAACTAAGCAATTTTACTAGCAAACACTCAGTGTACCTAGTGGCATCCTATACGTGGCTATTGGACTTTGCTATAGTCCCACTAGTGCAAAGACATTAGCAGAGCACATCTGCCTGCATTGCACACTCCAAGTTTTTTAAACTCAGCCATTATACTAGCAAACACACAGTGTACCTAGTGGCATCCTATACGTGGCTATTGGACTTTGCTATAGTCCCACTAGTGCCAAGACATTTGCAGAGCGCATCTGCCTGCGTTGCACACTCCAACTAATTATAACGAAGCCATTATACTAGCAAACACTCAGTGTACCTAGTGGCATCCTATACGTGGCTATTGGACTTTGCTATAGTCCCACTAGTGCCAAGACATTTGCAGAGCGCATCTGCCTGCGTTGCACACTCCAACTAATTATAACGAAGCCATTATACTAGCACACACTCAGTGTACCTAGTGGCATCCTATACGTGGCTATTGGACTTTGCTATAGTCCCACTAGTGCCAAGACATTTGCAGAGCGCATCTGCCTGCGTTGCACACTACAACAAATTATAACGAAGCCATTATACTAGCAAACACTCAGTGTACCTAGTGGCATCCTATACGTGGCTATTGGACTTTGCTATAGTCCCACTAATGCCAAGACATTTGCAGAGCGCATCTGCCTGCGTTGCACACTCCAACTAATTATAACGAAGCCATTATACTAGCACACACTCAGTGTACCTAGTGGCATCCTATACGTGGCTATTGGACTTTGCTATAGTCCCACTAGTGCCAAGACATTTGCAGAGCGCATCTGCCTGCGTTGCACACTCCAACTAATTATAACGAAGCCATTATACTAGCACACACTCAGTGTACCTAGTGGCATCCTATACGTGGCTATTGGACTTTGCTATAGTCCCACTAGTGCCAAGACATTTGCAGAGCGCATCTGCCTGCGTTGCACACTCCAACAAATTATAACGAAGCCATTATACTAGCAAACACTCAGTGTACCTAGTGGCATCCTATACGTGGCTATTGGACTTTGCTATAGTCCCACTAGTGCCAAGACATTTGCAGCACGTCTGCCTGCGTTGCACACTCCAACGAATTATAACTAAGTTACATTGTCAGGGATATTTATTCTTTATTATTCTGCTGTTAATAAAGCTAGACCACCACTGCAATCTTCACCACCTCTCAATTTTTACTACCACATTTTCAGTCCACAATCTTGTCGCAATCAACATGAGTGGCAAAATGACAGATGCTGGTGGAAAGGGGAAGAGGCGTGGTGGAAAAGGCAAAAAATGTTTTGTCAGTGGGGAAGGTGGCAAAGCTCCATTATCATCTGCTGAAGATAGACCATCTACTAGCAAAAGTAAGATGTCTACTACTTATTGTGGACAATCCGATGTGCTCCCTTTTTTACGGACACGAACAAGAGGAACAAAGGTAGATGATGGGCAAAAAAGGAAAATGCTTGAATGGATCTCAAGTGGTCCAACAAGTGCCCTCTCAGCCACTTCAAGTACCGCATCCAAAAAACACCATTCCTCTGAGTTGTCATCCCAATCACACTTGATTTCTCCCAGCTCTGAAGTCTCCATCAGCCCTGCACAGTATGGTGGAACTGAGATGGCTGAGTCTGCAGAGCTGTTCAGTCACACTATAGCCTGGGAATCAGAGGTCTGCTCCCAAGCTACAGTGAGTACAGAACAGGAAATGGTCTGCAGTGATGCCCAGAACCTTTGTGACTCAGATTCAGGCCGTGAGGACCAAGTTTCTGAGCATAATGTTGACCCTTTGTCACAAACTGTAACACCTGTGGTTATAGACAATGAGGAACATACTGATGAAGATGAGACGCAGATACCCGATTGGGATGACAACTTAAATATTCGGTCAGGGCAAGAAGAGGCTCGGTCTGAGGGGGAGGGGAGTGCAAACACAACAATTGATGATGACGTTCTAGATCCCACCTACTGTCAACCCCCAGTCAGGCACTCGAGGAGGTCAACAGAGGCGGTGGAGGAGGATGCAACCGACGACGAAGTTACCTTGCGCCTTCCTGGACAGAGTCGGAGCACTGGTAGCACGTCTACAACTGCATCCTCAGCCACCACTCTGCCTATGAGCATTATTCGGGGTGGATCAACAGGTCGCATGGCCTCTAAGCCTTGCCTAGCCTGGGCCTTTTTTCACATCGAAAAAGATCGCCCAACTCATGTGATATGTAACATTTGTCATGATTCTGTTAGTAGAGTTCAAAACCTCAGCAGTTTGACAACTTCTTCCATGAATCGTCACATGAATAAATATCATAAGTCCCGGTGGGAAGCTCACCGTGCTGCAATGCCGGCTAGCGGAGCGAACCATCCACCGCCCGCCCCTTCCAGTGCATCCGCGCGCTCTTCATCTTCTAGGACTGTGGGGACAGCTGTCACACCTGTTTTTCCACGCAAAACTTCCACCACTGTAACCGCAACAGGCAGTTTGCTTGTAAGGTCGTCAGTTGGTTTGGAAGGGGAAACAAGTGAGTGTGTACAGCTCTCTCAGACATCGATAGCACCAACGTTGGATGAAGGCAACATCATGTCTCCGCCTGCACTTTCCTCACAAACCAGCATTTTTCCAGGGACACCCTACTCAACACCGTCTACACACAGCAGCCAGATCTCTGTCCCTCAGATGTGGTCAAATAAAAGGCCACTTCCTCCGACCCATGACAAAGCTAAGAGGTTGACTCTATCCCTCTGTAAGCTGTTGGCTACCGAAATGCTGCCTTTCCGCCTAGTGGACACACAGGATTTTAGAGACCTTATGTCTGTCGCTGTGCCCCAGTACCAGATGCCTAGTCGCCACTACTTCTCTAAGAAAGGTGTGCCCGCGCTACACCAGCATGTCGCACACAACATCACCGCTTCCTTGAGAAACTCTGTGTGTGAACGGGTGCATTTCACCACCGATACTTGGACCAGTAAGCATGGACAGGGACGTTACATGTCGCTGACTGGGCACTGGGTAACTATGGTGATAGATGGTGAAGGGTCTGCTGCACAAGTCTTGCCGTCCCCACGACTTGTGTGTCAATCCTCTGTCTGTCCAAGTTCCGCCACAGCTTCTGCATCCTCCACCTCATCTGGGTCCTCCACCTCCGCCCCAAGCCTGCCTGGTCAGGCCACCAGCGTTCTCACTGCGCAGAAGGAATCACGCACGCCTCATTACTATGCTGGCAGCCGAGCGCAACGGCATCAGGCGGTCTTTAGCTTGACATGTCTTGGTAATAAGAGTCACACAGCTGAGGAGTTGTGGTCAGCTCTGCGGTCCGAGTTTAATAAATGGTTGTCTCCACTCAACCTGCAGCCTGGTAAGGCCGTGTGCGACAATGCTGCAAACCTGGGTGCGGCCCTTCGCCTGGGCAAGGTGACACACGTACCTTGTATGGCTCACGTGTTGAACCTTGTCGTGCAGCAATTTTTAACACACTATCCCGGTCTAGATGGCCTTCTGAACAGGGCACGAAAACTGTCTGCTCACTTCCGGCGTTCAAGCGTCGCTCCAGAAGTCTTTCGGCCTGCCGGTTCATCGCCTGAAATGCGATGTGGCGACACGCTGGAATTCAACTCTACACATGTTACAGCGACTGTGGCAGCACCGCAGAGCCCTGGTGCAATACGTCATGACGTATAGCCTGGGCCAACGAGATGCAGAGGTGGGGCAGATCACCCTGATGGAGTGGTCTCAGATCAAGGACCTATGCACCCTTCTGCACAGTTTCGACATGGCGACGAATATGTTTAGCTCTGACAATGCCATTATCAGCATGACGATTCCAGTCATTTACATGCTGGAGCACACGCTAAACACTATTCGGAGTCAGGGGGTGGGACAACATGAAGGGGAGGAACTACAGGAGGATTCATATGTGCAAGGGACAACAACATCACCAAGATCCAGACGTTCATCATCACCAACGCAGCAGGCATCGGACCATGGGGAACAGGGATCGACAAGGGCGCATAGTAGCAGGCGAAATGTTGAGCAAGGTGCAGGAGAACATGAAGAAATGGAGGACGAACTGTCCATGGACATGGAAGACTCAGCGGATGAGGGAGACCTTGGTCAAATTTCAGTTGAAAGATGTTGGGGGGAGATGTCAGAGGAAGAAAGAACGGTTAGCACCTCTATGCCACAAACACAGCGTGGACTTGGTCCGCATGGCTGCGCAAGACACATGAGTGCCTTCTTGTTGCACTACCTCCAACATGACAGTCGTATTGTCAAAATTAGAAGTGATGATGACTACTGGATTGCCACACTATTAGATCCCCGGTACAAGTCCAAATTTTGTGACATAATTCCAGCCATAGAAAGGGACGCACGTATGCAGGAGTATCAGCAGAAGCTGTTACTCGATCTTAGCTCGGCTTTTCCACCAAACAACCGTGCAGGTGCAGGGAGGGAATCTCCCAGTTGTAACTTGACAAACATGGGACGGTCTCGTCATCTTCACCAGTCTACCCGTACCAGTAGGACCGTATCTGGTGCCGGTAACAGCAATTTTATGGAATCTTTTCATAATTTTTTTAGACCCTCTTTTGCAAGGCCACCAGAGACAACAAGTCTGACACATACTCAACGGCTGGAGAGGATGATACAGGAGTATCTCCAAATGAACATCGATGCCATGACTGTGCAACTGGAGCCTTGCTCCTTTTGGGCTTCAAACATAGAAAAATGGCCAGAGCTCTCCAGTTACGCCTTGGAGATTTTGTCGTGTCCAGCTGCCAGCGTTGTCTCTGAACGTGTATTCAGTGCTGCTGGGTGTGTGCTGACAGATAAGCGCACGCGTCTGTCCAGTGACAATGCGGACAGACTGACGTTCATCAAAATGAACAAGTCATGGATCCAGAAGGAATTTACTACCCCTGTGTCATCCTGGGGAGAGTAAATGCTTGTGGATTTGGAATGTGCTTGATGCAAATCAAAACATCCTGTTTGCAACTAGGGCCCAAGTGCTGCCACTGATGGGGTGGGTGTCTGTGTGGCCCAATTTTTGGAAAAAAGGGAGACTCCGCTTGGAGTAACCCTTGCTTGCTGTGTTTTTAAAAGAAGCCAAGATGAACAGAGCTGGGATCAGGAAAGACTTTGCTACCTACCCCGGTGTCATCCTGGGGACGGATAAGAATGGCGTATTTTTGAATGTGCTTGATGCAAATCAAAACATCCTGTTTGCAACTAGGGCCCAAGTGCTGCCACTGATGGGGTGGGTGTCTGTGTGGCCCAATTTTTGGAAAAAAGGGAGACTCCGCTAGGAGTAACCCTTGCTTGCTGTGTTTTTAAAAGAAGCCAAGATGAACAGAGCTGGGATCAGGAAAGACTTTGCTACCTACCCCGGTGTCATCCTGGGGACGGATAAGAATGGCGTATTTTTGAATGTGCTTGATGCAAATCTAGATGTGAAGTGTACAACTGGGGCACAACTGCTGCCACTGAAGGGGTGGGTGTGTGTGGGCCCAATTTTTGGAAAAAAGGGAGACTCCGCTTGGAGTAACCCTTGCTTGCTGTGTTTTTAAAAGAAGCCAAGATGAACAGAGCTGGGATCAGGAAAGACTTTGCTACCTACCCCGGTGTCATCCTGGGGACGGATAAGAATGGCGTATTTTTGAATGTGCTTGATGCAAATCAAAACATCCTGTTTGCAACTAGGGCCCAAGTGCTGCCACTGATGGGGTGGGTGTCTGTGTGGCCCAATTTTTGGAAAAAAAGGGAGACTCCGCTTGGAGTAACCCTTGCTTACATTGTTTTTAAAAGAAGCCAAGATGAACAAGTCATGGATCAGCAAAGACTTTATCTACGTACCCCGGTGTCATCCTGGGGACGGATAAGAATGGCGTATTTTTGAATGTGCTTGATGCAAATCAAAACATCCTGTTTGCAACTAGGGCCCAAGTGCTGCCACTGATGGGGTGGGTGTCTGTGTGGCCCAATTTTTGGAAAAAAGGGAGACTCCGCTTGCAGTAACCCTTGCTTGCTGTGTTTTTAAAAGAAGCCAAGATGAACAGAGCTGGGATCAGGAAAGACTTTGCTACCTACCCCGGTGTCATCCTGGGGACGGATAAGAATGGCGTATTTTTGAATGTGCTTGATGCAAATCTAGATGTGAAGTGTACAACTGGGGCACAACTGCTGCCACTGAAGGGGTGGGTGTGTGTGGGCCCAATTTTTGGAAAAAAGGGAGACTCCGCTTGGAGTAACCCTTGCTTGCTGTGTTTTTAAAAGAAGCCAAGATGAACAGAGCTGGGATCAGGAAAGACTTTGCTACCTACCCCGGTGTCATCCTGGGGACGGATAAGAATGGCGTATTTTTGAATGTGCTTGATGCAAATCAAAACATCCTGTTTGCAACTAGGGCCCAAGTGCTGCCACTGATGGGGTGGGTGTCTGTGTGGCCCAATTTTTGGAAAAAAAGGGAGACTCCGCTTGGAGTAACCCTTGCTTACATTGTTTTTAAAAGAAGCCAAGATGAACAAGTCATGGATCAGCAAAGACTTTATCTACGTACCCCGGTGTCATCCTGGGGACGGATAAGAATGGCGTATTTTTGAATGTGCTTGATGCAAATCAAAACATCCTGTTTGCAACTAGGGCCCAAGTGCTGCCACTGATGGGGTGGGTGTCTGTGTGGCCCAATTTTTGGAAAAAAGGGAGACTCCGCTTGCAGTAACCCTTGCTTGCTGTGTTTTTAAAAGAAGCCAAGATGAACAGAGCTGGGATCAGGAAAGACTTTGCTACCTACCCCGGTGTCATCCTGGGGACGGATAAGAATGGCGTATTTTTGAATGTGCTTGATGCAAATCTAGATGTGAAGTGTACAACTGGGGCACAACTGCTGCCACTGAAGGGGTGGGTGTGTGTGGGCCCAATTTTTGGAAAAAAGGGAGACTCCGCTTGGAGTAACCCTTGCTTGCTGTGTTTTTAAAAGAAGCCAAGATGAACAGAGCTGGGATCAGGAAAGACTTTGCTACCTACCCCGGTGTCATCCTGGGGACGGATAAGAATGGCGTATTTTTGAATGTGCTTGATGCAAATCAAAACATCCTGTTTGCAACTAGGGCCCAAGTGCTGCCACTGATGGGGTGGGTGTCTGTGTGGCCCAATTTTTGGAAAAAAAGGGAGACTCCGCTTGGAGTAACCCTTGCTTACATTGTTTTTAAAAGAAGCCATGATGAACAAGTCATGGATCAGCAAAGACTTTATCTACGTACCCCGGTGTCATCCTGGGGACGGATAAGAATGGCGTATTTTTGAATGTGCTTGATGCAAATCAAAACATCCTGTTTGCAACTAGGGCCCAAGTGCTGCCACTGATGGGGTGGGTGTCTGTGTGGCCCAATTTTTGGAAAAAAGGGAGACTCCGCTTGGAGTAACCCTTGCTTGCTGTGTTTTTAAAAGAAGCCAAGATGAACAGAGCTGGGATCAGGAAAGACTTTGCTACCTACCCCGGTGTCATCCTGGGGACGGATAAGAATGGCGTATTTTTGAATGTGCTTGATGCAAATCTAGATGTGAAGTGTACAACTGGGGCACAACTGCTGCCACTGAAGGGGTGGGTGTGTGTGGGCCCAATTTTTGGAAAAAAGGGAGACTCCGCTTGGAGTAACCCTTGCTTGCTGTGTTTTTAAAAGAAGCCAAGATGAACAGAGCTGGGATCAGGAAAGACTTTGCTACCTACCCCGGTGTCATCCTGGGGACGGATAAGAATGGCGTATTTTTGAATGTGCTTGATGCAAATCAAAACATCCTGTTTGCAACTAGGGCCCAAGTGCTGCCACTGATGGGGTGGGTGTCTGTGTGGCCCAATTTTTGGAAAAAAGGGAGACTCCGCTTGGAGTAACCCTTGCTTGCTGTGTTTTTAAAAGAAGCCAAGATGAACAGAGCTGGGATCAGGAAAGACTTTGCTACCTACCCCGGTGTCATCCTGGGGACGGATAAGAATGGCGTATTTTTGAATGTGCTTGATGCAAATCAAAACATCCTGTTTGCAACTAGGGCCCAAGTGCTGCCACTGATGGGGTGGGTGTCTGTGTGGCCCAATTTTTGGAAAAAAGGGAGACTCCGCTTGGAGTAACCCTTGCTTGCTGTGTTTTTAAAAGAAGCCAAGATGAACAGAGCTGGGATCAGGAAAGACTTTGCTACCTACCCCGGTGTCATCCTGGGGACGGATAAGAATGGCGTATTTTTGAATGTGCTTGATGCAAATCTAGATGTGAAGTGTACAACTGGGGCACAACTGCTGCCACTGAAGGGGTGGGTGTGTGTGGGCCCAATTTTTGGAAAAAAGGGAGACTCCGCTTGGAGTAACCCTTGCTTGCTGTGTTTTTAAAAGAAGCCAAGATGAACAGAGCTGGGATCAGGAAAGACTTTGCTACCTACCCCGGTGTCATCCTGGGGACGGATAAGAATGGCGTATTTTTGAATGTGCTTGATGCAAATCAAAACATCCTGTTTGCAACTAGGGCCCAAGTGCTGCCACTGATGGGGTGGGTGTCTGTGTGGCCCAATTTTTGGAAAAAAAGGGAGACTCCGCTTGGAGTAACCCTTGCTTACATTGTTTTTAAAAGAAGCCAAGATGAACAAGTCATGGATCAGCAAAGACTTTATCTACGTACCCCGGTGTCATCCTGGGGACGGATAAGAATGGCGTATTTTTGAATGTGCTTGATGCAAATCAAAACATCCTGTTTGCAACTAGGGCCCAAGTGCTGCCACTGATGGGGTGGGTGTCTGTGTGGCCCAATTTTTGGAAAAAAAGGGAGACTCCGCTTGGAGTAACCCTTGCTTACATTGTTTTTAAAAGAAGCCAAGATGAACAAGTCATGGATCAGCAAAGACTTTATCTACGTACCCCGGTGTCATCCTGGGGACGGATAAGAATGGCGTATTTTTGAATGTGCTTGATGCAAATCAAAACATCCTGTTTGCAACTAGGGCCCAAGTGCTGCCACTGATGGGGTGGGTGTCTGTGTGGCCCAATTTTTGGAAAAAAGGGAGACTCCGCTTGGAGTAACCCTTGCTTGCTGTGTTTTTAAAAGAAGCCAAGATGAACAGAGCTGGGATCAGGAAAGACTTTGCTACCTACCCCGGTGTCATCCTGGGGACGGATAAGAATGGCGTATTTTTGAATGTGCTTGATGCAAATCTAGATGTGAAGTGTACAACTGGGGCACAACTGCTGCCACTGAAGGGGTGGGTGTGTGTGGGCCCAATTTTTGGAAAAAAGGGAGACTCCGCTTGGAGTAACCCTTGCTTGCTGTGTTTTTAAAAGAAGCCAAGATGAACAAGTCATGGATCAGCAAAGACTTTATCTACGTACCCCGGTGTCATCCTGGGGACGGATAAGAATGGCGTATTTTTGAATGTGCTTGATGCAAATCAAAACATCCTGTTTGCAACTAGGGCCCAAGTGCTGCCACTGATGGGGTGGGTGTCTGTGTGGCCCAATTTTTGGAAAAAAGGGAGACTCCGCTTGGAGTCACCTTGCGGTGTTTTACATGATTTTAGAAGGGCGTGCCATGCCTATATCTGTGTGTCCTCCTCTTTTTCCTTGTCCAGCTGTTTTGTTTTCGCATGAGTATATGTCCTTGTCACTTTCCAATGTGTTTGAGTTGTTTGTCACCTTTAGGACACCTTTGAGGGTGTTTTCTAGGTGTTTTTCTGTGTTTGTGATTGCCTGCCATTGTTTCCTATGCAGTTTGAGTTCGGTTCGTCGAACGTTCGACGAACCGAACTCGAACGGGAGGTCCGTTCGGCGAACCAACCTCGAGCCGAACCGCGACCGGTTCGCTCATCTCTACTGAAGACCCTTTCAGCTTTTTGAGAGTTGGGTGGAGGACATCATCTCTGAAAATAGGGTCCCACAGCTGCACCCCATTAGAGTGAGCAGGAATCTTAGGACTCTTAGAAGAGTCAATGCTCTGAGACCATGGGGGGCGCTTAGCCCCCTCTCTTCGTCACTGAGGATGATTTCATTTTTCAGGGATTAGAGAGAGTGGTCCTTGTGGTGGACTGCAGGTATGGAGAGCTGTTGTGATCGTATTAGATAGATAAGAATGATTATATGTATTGTAGAAATGTCTTCAGTAGAGATGGATAGTCGAGCTGGGCTATCAGACGGTCACCTCTGTAGCTGTAGTGTCATTTTTCCTATGGTCCAATGTGTAAATTAAACAAAAAAGTGCACGTTTGTTATGATGTCCAAGATGGGGACCAGGATGTGGACATAATAAAAAATTAGGGAACATGATAGGAGACATTTCTACAATACATATAATCATTCTTATCTATCTAATACGATGACAACAGCTCTCCATACCTGCAGTCCACCACAAGGACCACCCTCTCTAATCCCTGAAAAATGAAATCATCCTCAGTGACGAAGAGAGGGGGCTAAGCGCCCCCATGGTCTCAGAGCATTAACTCTTCTAAGAGTCCTAAGGGCATTTCGCGCATAAATGAAATGATCACATTTTTCTCCAAAACTATAACAGATGCAAGCTTGTCCTGTTTGGTGGAGATAATATTTAATAAAATAAGTAGAAACCTACTAAAAGTTTTGTTTGTTTATATTGCCATCCTGAGATAATCGTCTCCATGCTCCAAATCCATTTTAAAGCCATTTCAAAGGCATTTTGCGCATAAATGAAATGATCACATTTTTCTCCAAAACTATAACACATGCAAGCTTGTCCTGTTTGGTGGAGATGATATTTGGTAAAATAAGTAGAAATCCACTAAAAGTTTTGTTTGGTTATCTTGCAATCCCGAGATAATCGTCTCCATGCTCCAAATCTATTTTAAAGCCATTTCAAAGGCATTGTGCGCATAAATGAAATGATCACATTTTTCTCCAAAACTATAACAGATGCAAGCTTGTCCTGTTTGGTGGGGATAATATTTAATAAAATAAGTAGAAATCCACTAAAAGTTTTGTTTGGTTATCTTGCAATCCCGAGATAATCGTCTCCATGCTCCAAATCCATTTTAAAGCCATTTTTAAGGCATTTCGCGCATAAATGAAATGATCACATTTTTCTCCAAAACTATAACAGATGGAAGCTCGTCCTGTTTGGAGGGGATAATATTTAATAAAATAAGTAGAAATCCACTAAAAGTTTTGTTTGGTTATCTTGCAATCCCGAGATAATCGTCTCCATGCTTCAAATCCATTTAAAAGCCATTTTGAAGGCATTTCGCGCATAAATGAAATGATCACATTTTTCTTCAAAACTAAAACAGATGCAAGCTTGTCCAGTTTGGTAGAGATGATATTTAATAAAATATGTAGAAATCCACTAAAAGTTTTGTTTGGTTATCTTGCAATCCCGAGATAATCGTCTCCATGCTTCAAAACTATTTTAAAGCCATTTTTAAGGCATTTCGCGCATACATGAAATGATCACATTTTTCTCCAAAACTATAACAGATGCAAGCTTGTCCTGTTTGGTGGAGATAATATTTAATAAAATAAGTAGAAACCTACTAAAAGTTTCGTTTGTTTATATTGCAATCCTGAGATAATCGTCTCCATGCTCCAAATCCATTTTAAAGCCATTTCAAAGGCATTTCGCGCATAAATGAAATGATCACATTTTTCTCCAAAACTATAACACATGCAAGCTTGTCCTGTTTGGTGGAGATGATATTTAATAAAATAAGTAGAAATCCACTAAAAGTTTTGTTTGGTTATCTTGCAATCCCAAGATAATCGTCTCCATGCTCCAAATCCATTTTAAAGCCATTTTTAAGGCATTTCGCGCATAAATGAAATGATCACATTTTTCTCCAAAACTATAACAGATGGAAGCTCGTCCTGTTTGGAGGGGATAATATTTAATAAAATAAGTAGAAATCCACTAAAAGTTTTGTTTGGTTATCTTGCAATCCCGAGATAATCGTCTCCATGCTTCAAATCCATTTAAAAGCCATTTTGAAGGCATTTCGCGCATAAATGAAATGATCACATTTTTCTTCAAAACTAAAACAGATGCAAGCTTGTCCTGTTTGGTAGAGATGATATTTAATAAAATATGTAGAAATCCACTAAAAGTTTTGTTTGGTTATCTTGCAATCCCGAGATAATCGTCTCCATGCTTCAAAACTATTTTAAAGCCATTTTTAAGGCATTTCGCGCATACATGAAATGATCACATTTTTCTCCAAAACTATAACAGATGCAAGCTTGTCCTGTTTGGTGGAGATAATATTTAATAAAATAAGTAGAAACCTACTAAAAGTTTCGTTTGTTTATATTGCAATCCTGAGATAATCGTCTCCATGCTCCAAATCCATTTTAAAGCCATTTCAATGGCATTTCGCGCATAAATGAAATGATCACATTTTTCTCCAAAACTATAACACATGCAAGCTTGTCCTGTTTGGTGGAGATGATATTTAATAAAATAAGTAGAAATCCACTAAAAGTTTTGTTTGGTTATCTTGCAATCCCAAGATAATCGTCTCCATGCTCCAAATCCATTTTAAAGCCATTTTTAAGGCATTTCGCGCATAAATGAAATGATCACATTTTTCTCCAAAACTATAACAGATGCAAGCTTGTCCTGTTTGGTGGAGATGATATTTCATAAAATAAGTAGAAATCCACTAAAAGTTTTGTTTGGTTATCTTGCAATCCCGAGATAATCGTCTCCATGCTCCAAACCCTTTTTAAAGCCATTTTTAAGGCATTTCGCGCATAAATGAAATGATCACATTTTTCTCCAAAACTATAACAGATGCAAGCTTGTCCTGTTTGGTGGGGATAATATTTAATAAAATAAGTAGAAATCCACTAAAAGTTTTGTTTGGTTATCTTGCAATCCCAAGATAATCGTCTCCATGCTCCAAATCCATTTTAAAGCCATTTCAAAGGCATTTTGCGCATAAATGAAATGATCACATTTTTCTCCAAAACTATAACACATGCAAGCTTGTCCTGTTTGGTGGAGATGATATTTGGTAAAATAAGTAGAAATCCACTAAAAGTTTTGTTTGGTTATCTTGCAATCCCGAGATAATCGTCTCCATGCTCCAAATCTATTTTAAAGCCATTTCAAAGGCATTGTGTGCATAAATGAAATGATCACATTTTTCTCCAAAACTATAACAGATGCAAGCTTGTCCTGTTTGGAGGGGATGATATTTAATAAAATAATTAGAAATCCACTAAAAGTTTTGTTTGGTTATCTTGCAATCCCGAGATAATCGTCTCCATGCTTCAAAACCATTTTAAAGCCATTTTTAAGGCATTTCGCGCATAAATGAAATGATCACATTTTTCTCCAAAACTATAACAGATGCAAGCTTGTCCTGTTTGGTGGAGATAATATTTAATAAAATAAGTAGAAACCTACTAAAAGTTTCGTTTGTTTATATTGCAATCCTGAGATAATCGTCTCCATGCTCCAAATCCATTTTAAAGCCATTTCAAAGGCATTTCGCGCATAAATGAAATGATCACATTTTTCTCCAAAACTATAACACATGCAAGCTTGTCCTGTTTGGTGGAGATGATATTTAATAAAATAAGTAGAAATCCACTAAAAGTTTTATTTGGTTATCTTGCAATCCCAAGATAATCGTTTCCATGCTCCAAATCCATTTTAAAGCCATTTTTAAGGCATTTCGCGCATAAATGAAATGATCACATTTTTCTCCAAAACTATAACAGATGCAAGCTTGTCCTGTTTGGAGGGGATGATATTTAATAAAATAATTAGAAATCCACTAAAAGTTGTGTTTGGTTATCTTGCAATCCCGAGATAATCGTCTCCATGCTTCAAAACCATTTTAAAGCCATTTTAAGGCATTTCGCGCATAAATGAAATGATCACATTTTTCTCCAAAACTATAACAGATGCAAGCTTGTCCTGTTTGGTGGAGATGATATTTAAAAAAAATAAGTAGAAATCCACTAAAAGTTTTGTTTGGTTATCTTGCAATCCCGAGATAATCGTCTCCGTGCTCCAAACCCTTTTTAAAGCCATTTTTAAGGCATTTCGCGCATAAATGAAATGATCACATTTTTCTCCAAAACTATAACAGATGCAAGCTTGTCCTGTTTGGTGGGGATAATATTTAATAAAATAAGTAGAAATCCACTAAAAGTTTTGTTTGGCGCCCCCCATGGTTTTAGAGCATTGACTCTTCTAAGAGTCCTAAGAGTCCTGCTTACACTGATGGGGTGCAGCTGTGGGACCCTATTTTAAGAGATGATGTCCTCCACCCAACTCTCAAAAAGCTGAAAGGGTCTTCAGTAGAGATGGATAGTCGAGCTGGGCTATCAGACGGTCACCTCTGTAGCTGTAGTGTCATTTTTCCTATGGTCCAATGTGTAAATTAAACAAAAAAGTGCACGTTTGTTATGATTTCCAAGATGGGGACCAGGATGTGGACATAATAAAAAAATAGGGAACATGATAGGAGACATTTCTACAATACATATAATCATTCTTATCTATCTAATACGATGACAACAGCTCTCCATACCTGCAGTCCACCACAAGGACCACCCTCTCTAATCCCTGAAAAATGAAATCATCCTCAGTGACGAAGAGAGGGGGCTAAGCGCCCCCATGGTCTCAGAGCATTAACTCTTCTAAGAGTCCTAAGAGTCCTGCTCACACTGATGGGGTGCAGCTGTGGGACCCTATTTTCAGAGATGATGTCCTCCACCCAACTCTCAAAAAGCTGAAAGGGTCTTCAGTAGAGATGGATAGTCGAGCTGGGCTATCAGACGGTCACCTCTGTAGCTGTAGTGTCATTTTTCCTATGGTCCAATGTGTAAATTAAACAAAAAAGTGCACGTTTGTTATGATGTCCAAGATGGGGACCAGGATGTGGACATAATAAAAAATTAGGGAACATGATAGGAGACATTTCTACAATACATATAATCATTCTTATCTATCTAATACGATGACAACAGCTCTCCATACCTGCAGTCCACCACAAGGACCACCCTCTCTAATCCCTGAAAAATGAAATCATCCTCAGTGACGAAGAGAGGGGGCCAAGCGCCCCCCATGGTACCAGAGCATTGACTCTTCTAAGAGTCCTAAGAGTCCTGCTCACACTGATGGGGTGAAGCTGTGGGACCCTATTTTCAGAGATGATGTCCTCCACCCAACTCTCAAAAAGCTGAAAGGGTCTTCAGTAGAGATGGATAGTCTAACTGGGCTATCAGACGGTCACCTCTGTAGCTGTAGTGTCATTTTTCCTATGGTCCAATGTGTAAATTAAACAAAAAAGTGCACGTTTGTTATGATGTCCAAGATGGGGACCAGGATGTGGACATAATAAGAAATTAGGGAACATGATAGGAGATATTTCTACAATACATATAATCATTCTTATCTATCTAATACGATGACAACAGCTCTCCATACCTGCAGTCCACCATCATCTCTGAAAATAGGGTCCCACAGCTGCACCCCATCAGTGTGAGCAGGACTCTTAGGACTCTTAGAAGAGTCAATGCTTAGCCCCCTCTCTTCGTCACTGAGGATGATTTCATTTTTCAGGTATTAGAGAGGGTGGTCCTTGTAGTGGACTGCAGGTATGGAGAGCTGTTGTCATCGTATTAAATAGATAAGAATGATTACATGTATTGTAGAAATGTCTCCTATCATGTTCCCTAATTTTTTATTAGGTCCACATCCTGGTCCCCATCTTGGACATCATAACAAACGTGCACTTTTTTGTTTAATTTACACATTGGACCATAGGAAAAATGACACTACAGCTACAGAGGTGACCGTCTGATAGCCCAGCTCGACTATCCATCTCTACTGAAGACCCTTTCAGCTTTTTGAGAGTTGGGTGGAGGACATCATCTCTGAAAATAGGGTCCCACAGCTGCACCCCATCAGTGTGAGCAGGACTCTTAGGACTCTTAGAAGAGTCAATGCTCTGAGACCATGGGGGGCGCTTAGCCCCCTCTCCTCGTCACTGAGGATGATTTCACTTTTCAGGGAATAGAGAGGGTGGTCCTTGTGGTGGACTGCAGGTATGGAGAGCTGTTGTCATCGTATTAGATAGATAAGAATGATTATATGTATTGTAGAAATGTCTCCTATCATGTTCCCTAATTTTTTATTATGTCCACATCCTGGTCCCCATCTTGAACATCATAACAAACGTGCACTTTTTTGTTTAATTTACACATTGGACCATAGGAAAAATGACACTACAGCTACAGAGGTGACCGTCTGATAGCCCAGCTCGACTATCCATCTCTACTGAAGACCCTTTCAGCTTTTTGAGAGTTGGGTGGAGGACATCATCTCTGAAAATAGGGTCCCACAGCTTCACCCCATCAGTGTGAGCAGGACTCTTAGGACTCTTAGAAGAGTCAATGCTCTGGTACCATGGGGGGGCGCTTGGCCCCCTCTCTTCGTCACTGAGGATGATTTCATTTTTCAGGGATTAGAGAGGGTGGTCCTTGTGGTGGACTGCAGGTATGGAGAGCTGTTGTCATCGTATTAGATAGATAAGAATGATTATATGTATTGTAGAAATGTCTCCTATCATGTTCCCTAATTTTTTATTATGTCCACATCCTGGTCCCCATCTTGGACATCATAACAAACGTGCACTTTTTTGTTTAATTTACACATTGGACCATAGGAAAAATGACACTACAGCTACAGAGGTGACCGTCTGATAGCCCAGCTCGACTATCCATCTCTACTGAAGACCCTTTCAGCTTTTTGAGAGTTGGGTGGAGGACATCATCTCTGAAAATAGGGTCCCACAGCTGCACCCCATCAGTGTGAGCAGGACTCTTAGGACTCTTAGAAGAGTTAATGCTCTGAGACCATGGGGGCGCTTAGCCCCCTCTCTTCGTCACTGAGGATGATTTCATTTTTCAGGGATTAGAGAGGGTGGTCCTTGTGGTGGACTGCAGGTATGGAGAGCTGTTGTCATCGTATTAGATAGATAAGAATGATTATATGTATTGTAGAAATGTCTCCTATCATGTTCCCTAATTTTTTATTATGTCCACATCCTGGTCCCCATCTTGGACATCATAACAAACGTGCACTTTTTTGTTTAATTTACACATTGGACCATAGGAAAAATGACACTACAGCTACAGAGGTGACCGTCTGATAGCCCAGCTCGACTATCCATCTCTACTGAAGACCCTTTCAGCATTTTGAGAGTTGGGTGGAGGACATCATCTCTGAAAATAGGGTCCCACAGCTGCACCCCATCAGTGTGAGCAGGACTCTTAGGACTCTTAGAAGAGTGAATGCTCTGAGACCATTGGGGGCACTTAGCCCCCTCTCTTCATCACTGAGGATGATTTCATTTTTCAGGGATTAGAGAGGGTGGTCCTTGTGGTGGACTGCAGGTATGGAGAGCTGTTATCATCGTATTAGATAGATAAGAATGATTATATGTATTGTAGAAATGTCTCCTATCATGTTCCCTAATTTTTTATTATGTCCACATCCTGGTCCCCATCTTGGACATCATAACAAACGTGCACTTTTTTGTTTAATTTACACATTGGACCATAGGAAAAATGACACTACAGCTACAGAGGTGACCGTCTGATAGCCCAGCTCGACTATCCATCTCTACTGAAGACCCTTTCAGCTTTTTGAGAGTTGGGTGGAGGACATCATCTCTGAAAATAGGGTCCCACAGCTTCACCCCATCAGTGTGAGCAGTACTCTTAGGACTCTTAGAAGAGTCAATGCTCTGGTACCATGTGGGGCGCTTGGCCCCCTCTCTTCGTCACTGAGGATGATTTCATTTTTCAGGGATTAGAGAGGGTGGTCCTTGTGGTGGACTGCAGGTATGGAGAGCTGTTGTCATCGTATTAGATAGATAAGAATGATTATATGTATTGTAGAAATGTCTCCTATCATGTTCCCTAATTTTTTATTATGTCCACATCCTGGTCCCCATCTTGGACATCATAACAAACGTGCACTTTTTTGTTTAATTTACACATTGGACCATAGGAAAAATGACACTACAGCTACAGAGGTGACCGTCTGATAGCCCAGCTCGACTATCCATCTCTACTGAAGACCCTTTCAGCTTTTTGAGAGTTGGGTGGAGGACATCATCTCTGAAAATAGGGTCCCACAGCTGCACCCCATCAGTGTGAGCAGGACTCTTAGGACTCTTAGAAGAGTCAATGCTCTGAGACCATTGGGGGCACTTAGCCCCCTCTCTTCGTCACTGAGGATGATTTCATTTTTCAGGGATTAGAGAGGGTGGTCCTTGTGGTGGACTGCAGGTATGGAGAGCTGTTATCATCGTATTAGATAGATAAGAATGATTATATGTATTGTAGAAATGTCTCCTATCATGTTCCCTAATTTTTTATTATGTCCACATCCTGGTCCCCATCTTGGACATCATAACAAACGTGCACTTTTTTGTTTAATTTACACATTGGACCATAGGAAAAATGACACTACAGCTACAGAGGTGACCGTCTGATAGCCCAGCTCGACAATCCATCTCTACTGAAGACCCTTTTAGCTTTTTGAGAGTTGGGTGGAGGACATCATCTCTGAAAATAGGGTCCCACAGCTGCACCCCATCAGTGTGAGCAGGACTCTTAGGACTCTTAGAAGAGTCAATGCTCTGAGACCATGGGGGGCGCTTAGCCCCCTCTCTTCGTCACTGAGGATGATTTCATTTTTCAGGGATTAGAGAGGGTGGTCCTTGTGGTGGACTGCAGGTATGGAGAGCTGTTGTCATCGTATTAAATAGATAAGAATGATTATATGTATTGTAGAAATGTCTCCTATCATGTTCCCTAATTTTTTATTATGTCCACATCCTGGTCCCCATCTTGGACAGCATAACAAACGTGCACTTTTTTGTTTAATTTACACATTGGACCATAGGAAAAATGACACTACAGCTACAGAGGTGACCGTCTGATAGCCCAGCTCGACTATCCATCTCTACTGAAGACCCTTTCAGCTTTTTGAGAGTTGGGTGGAGAACATCATCTCTGAAAATAGGGTCCCACAGCTGCACCCCATCAGTGTGAGCATAACTCTTAGGACTCTTAGAAGAGTCAATGCTCTGAGACCATGGGGGGCGCTTAGCCCCCTCTCTTCGTCACTGAGGATGATTTCATTTTTCAGGGATTAGAGAGAGTGGTCCTTGTGGTGGACTGCAGGTATGGAGAGCTGTTGTGATCGTATTAGATAGATAAGAATGATTATATGTATTGTAGAAATGTCTCCTATCATGTTCCCTAATTTTTTATTATGTCCACATCCTGGTCCCCATCTTGGACATCATAACAAACGTGCACTTTTTTGTTTAATTTACACATTGGACCATAGGAAAAATGACACTACAGCTACAGAGGTGACCGTCTGATAGCCCAGCTCGACTATCCATCTCTACTGAAGACCCTTTCAGCTTTTTGAGAGTTGGGTGGAGGACATCATCTCTGAAAATAGGGTCCCACAGCTGCACCCCATCAGTGTGAGCAGGACTCTTAGGACTCTTAGAAGAGTTAATGCTCTGAGACCATGGGGGCGCTTAGCCCCCTCTCTTCGTCACTGAGGATGATTTCATTTTTCAGGGATTAGAGAGGGTGGTCCTTGTGGTGGACTGCAGGTATGGAGAGCTGTTGTCATCGTATTAGATAGATAAGAATGATTATATGTATTGTAGAAATGTCTCCTATCATGTTCCCTAATTTTTTATTATGTCCACATCCTGGTCCCCATCTTGGATGTCCTCCACCCAACTCTCAAAAAGCTGAAAGGGTCTTCAGTAGAGATGGATAGTCGAGCTGGGCTATCAGACGGTCACCTCTGTAGCTGTAGTGTCATTTTTCCTATGGTCCAATGTGAAAATTAAACAAAAAAGTGCACGTTTGTTATGATGTCCAAGATGGGGACCAGGATGTGGACATAATAAAAAATTAGGGAACATGATAGGAGACATTTCTACAATACATATAATCATTCTTATCTATCTAATACAATGAAAACAGCTCTCCATACCTGCAGTCCACCACAAGGACCACTCTCTCTAATCCCTGAAAAATGAAATCATCCTCAGTGACGAAGAGAGGGGGCTAAGCGCCCCCCATGGTCTCAGAGCATTGACTCTTCTAAGAGTCCTAAGAGTCCTGCTTACACTGATGGGGTGCAGCTGTGGGACCCTATTTTCAGAGATGGTGTCCTCCACCCAACTCTCAAAAAGCTGAAAGGGTCTTCAGTAGAGATGGATAGTCGAGCTGGGCTATCAGACGGTCACCTCTGTAGCTGTAGTGTCATTTTTCCTATGGTCCAATGTGTAAATTAAACAAAAAAGTGCACGTTTGTTATGATGTCCAAGATGGGGACCAGGATGTGGACATAATAAAAAATTAGGGAACATGATAGGAGACATTTCTACAATACATATAATCATTCTTATCTATCTAATACGATGACAACAGCTCTCCATACCTGCAGTCCACCACAAGGACCACCCTCTCTAATCCCTGAAAAATTAAATCATCCTCAGTGACGAAGAGAGGGGGCTAAGCGCCCCCCATGGTCTCAGAGCATTGACTCTTCTAAGAGTCCTAAGAGTCCTGCTCACACTGATGGGGTGCAGCTGTGGGACCCTATTTTCAGAGATGATGTCCTCCACCCAACTCTCAAAAAGCTGAAAGGGTCTTCAGTAGAGATGGATAGTCGAGCTGGGCTATCAGACGGTCACCTCTGTAGCTGTAGAGTCATTTTTCCTATGGTCCAATGTGTAGATTAAACAAAAAAGTGCACATTCTTTATGATGTCCAAGATGAGGACCAGGATGTGGACATAATAAAAAATTAGGGAACATGATAGGAGACATTTCTACAATACATATAATCATTCTTATCTATCTAATACGATGACAACAGCTCTCCATACCTGCAGTCCACCACAAGGATCACTCTCTTAAATCCCTGAAAAATGAAATCATCCTCAGTGACGAAGAGAGGGGGCTTAGCGCCCCCCATGGTCTCAGAGCATTGACTCTTCTAAGAGTCCTGCTCACACTGATGGGGTGCAGCTGTGGGAGCCTATTTTCAGAGATGATGTCCTCCACCCAACTCTCAAAAAGCTGAAAGGGTCTTCAGTAGAGATGGATAGTCGAGCTGGGCTATCAGACGGTCACCTCTGTAGCTGTAGTGTCATTTTTCCTATGGTCCAATGTGAAAATTAAACAAAAAAGTGCACGTTTGTTATGATGTCCAAGATGGGGACCAGGATGTGGACATAATAAAAAATTAGGGAACATGATAGGAGACATTTTTACAATACATATAATCATTCTTTTCTATCTAATACGATAACAAAAGCTCTCCATACCTGCAGTCCACCACAAGGACCACTCTCTCTAATCCCTGAAAAATGAAATCATCCTCAGTGACGAAGAGAGGGGGCTAAGCGCCCCCCATGGTCTCAGAGCATTGACTCTTCTAAGAGTCCTAAGAGTCCTGCTCACACTGATGGGGTGCAGCTGTGGGACCCTATTTTCAGAGATGATGTCCTCCACTCATCTCTCAAAGAGCTGAAAGGGTCTTCAATAGAGATGGATAGTCAAGCTGGGCTATCAGACGGTCACCTCTGTAGCTGTAGTGTCATTTTTCCTATGGTCCAATGTGTAAATTAAACAAAAAAGTGCACGTTTGTTATGATGTCCAAGATGGGGACCAGGATGTGGACATAATAAAAAATTAGGGAACATGATAGGAGACATTTCTACAATACATATAATTATTCTTATCTATCTAATACGATGACAACAGCTCTCCATACCTGCAGTCCACCACAAGGACCACCCTCTCTAATCCCTGAAAAATGAAATTATCCTCAGTGACGAAGAGAGGGGGCTAAGTGCCCCCAATGGTCTCAGAGCATTGACTCTTCTAAGAGTCCTAAGAGTCCTGCTCACACTGATGGGGTGCAGCTGTGGGACCCTATTTTCAGAGATGATGTCCTCCACCCAACTCTCAAAAAGCTGAAAGGGTCTTCAGTAGAGATGGATAGTCGAGCTGGGCTATCAGACGGTCACCTCTGTAGCTTTAGTGTCATTTTTCCTATGGTCCAATGTGTAAATTAAACAAAAAAGTGCACGTTTGTTATGATGTCCAAGATGGGGACCAGGATGTGGACATAATAAAAAATTAGGGAACATGATAGGAGACATTTCTACAATACATATAATCATTCTTATCTATCTAATACGATGACAACAGCTCTCCATACCTGCAGTCCACCACAAGGACAACCCTCTCTAATCCCTGAAAAATGAAATCATCCTCAGTGACGAAGAGAGGGGGCTAAGAGCCCCCATGGTCTCAGAGCATTGACTCTTCTAAGAGTCCTAAGAGTCCTGCTCACACTGATGGGGTGCAGCTGTGGGACCCTATTTTCAGAGATGATGTCCTCCACCCAACTCTCAAAAAGCTGAAAGGGTCTTCAGTAGAGATGGGTAGTCGAGCTGGGCTATCAGACGGTCACCTCTGTAGCTGTAGAGTCATTTTTCCTATGGTCCAATGTGTAGATTAAACAAAAAAGTGCACATTTGTTATGATGTCCAAGATGGGGACCAGGATGTGGACATAATAAAAAATTAGGGAACATGATAGGAGACATTTCTACAATACATATAATCATTCTTATCTATCTAATACGATGACAACAGCTCTCCATACCTGCAGTCCACCACAAGGACCACCCTCTCTAATCCTTGAAAAATGAAATCATCCTCAGTGACGAAGAGAGGGGGCTTAGCGCCCCCCATGGTCTCAGAGCATTGACTCTTTTAAGAGTCCTGCTCACACTGATGGGGTGCAGCTGTGGTAGCCTATTTTCAGAGATGATGTCCTCCAGCCAACTCTCAAAAAGCTGAAAGGGTCTTCAGTAGAGATGGATAGTCGAGCTGGGCTATCAGACGGTCACCTCTGTAGCTTTAGTGTCATTTTTCCTATGGTCCAATGTGTAAATTAAACAAAAAAGTGCACGTTTGTTATGATGTCCAAGATGGGGACCAGGATGTGGACATAATAAAAAATTAGGGAACATGATAGGAGACATTTCTACAATACATATAATCATTCTTATCTATCTAATACGATGACAACAGCTCTCCATACCTGCAGTCCACCACAAGGACAACCCTCTCTAATCCCTGAAAAATGAAATCATCCTCAGTGACGAAGAGAGGGGGCTAAGCGCCCCCCATGGTCTCAGAGCATTGACTCTTCTAAGAGTCCTAAGAGTCCTGCTCACACTGATGGGGTGCAGCTGTGGGACCCTATTTTCAGAGATGATGTCCTCCACCCAACTCTCAAAATGCTGAAAGGGTCTTCAGTAGAGATGGATAGTCGAGCTGGGCTATCAGACGGTCACCTCTGTAGCTGTAGTGTCATTTTTCCTATGGTCCAATGTGTAAATTAAACAAAAAAGTGCACGTTTGTTATGAAGTCCAAGATGGGGACCAGGATGTGGACATAATAAAAAATTAGGGAACATGATAGGAGACATTTCTACAATACATATAATCATTCTTATCTATCTAATACGATGACAACAGCTCTCCATACCTGCAGTCCACCACAAGGACCACCCTCTCTAATCCTTGAAAAATGAAATCATCCTCAGTGACGATGAGAGGGAGCTAAGCGCCCCCCAAGGTCTCAGAGCATTGACTCTTCTAAGAGTCCTAAGAGTCCTGCTCACACTGATGGGGTGCAGCTGTGGGACCCTATTTTCAGAGATGATGTCCTCCACCCAACTCTCAAAAAGCTGAAAGGGTCTTCAGTAGAGATGGATAGTCGAGCTGGGCTATCAGACGGTCACCTCTGTAGCTGTAGTGTCATTTTTCCTATGGTCCAATGTGAAAATTAAACAAAAAAGTGCACTTTTGTTATGATGTCCAAGATGGGGACCAGGATGTGGACATAATAAAAAATTAGGGAACATGATAGGAGACATTTCTACAATACATATAATCATTCTTATCTATCTAATACGATGAAAGCAGCTCTCCATACCTGCAGTCCACCACAAGGACCACTCTCTCTAATCCCTGAAAAATGAAATCATCCTCAGTGACGAAGAGAGGGGGCTAAGAGCCCCCATGGTCTCAGAGCATTGACTCTTCTAAGAGTCCTAAGAGTCCTACTCACACTGATGGGGTGCAGCTGTGGGACCCTATTTTCAGAGATGATGTCCTCCACTCAACTCTCAAAGAGCTGAAAGGGTCTTCAATAGAGATGGATAGTCAAGCTGGGCTATCAGACGGTCACCTCTGTAGCTGTAGTGTCATTTTTCCTATGGTCCAATGTGTAAATTAAACAAAAAAGTGCACGTTTGTTATGATGTCCAAGATGGGGACCAGGATGTGGACATAATAAAAAATTAGGGAACATGATAGGAGACATTTCTACAATACATATAATCATTCTTATCTATCTAATACGATGACAACAGCTCTCCATACCTGCAGTCCACCACAAGGACCACCCTCTCTAATCCCTGAAAAATGAAATCATCCTCAGTGACGAAGAGAGGGGGCTAAGTGCCCCCAATGGTCTCAGAGCATTGACTCTTCTAAGAGTCCTAAGAGTCCTGCTCACACTGATGGGGTGCAGCTGTGGGACCCTATTTTCAGAGATGATGTCCTCCACCCAACTCTCAAAAAGCTGAAAGGGTCTTCAGTAGAGATGGATAGTCGAGCTGGGCTATCAGACGGTCACCTCTGTAGCTGTAGTGTCATTTTTCCTATGGTCCAATGTGTAAATTAAACAAAAAAGTGCACGTTTGTTATGATGTCCAAGATGGGGACCAGGATGTGGACCTAATAAAAAATTAGGGAACATGATAGGAGACATTTCTACAATACATATAATCATTCTTATCTATCTAATACGATGACAACAGCTCTCCATACCTGCAGTCCACCACAAGGACCACCCTCTCTAATCCCTGAAAAATGAAATCATCCTCAGTGACGAAGAGAGGGGGCTAAGCGCCCCCCATGGTCTCAGAGCATTGACTCTTCTAAGAGTCCTAAGAGTCCTGCTCACACTGATGGGGTGCAGCTGTGGGACCCTATTTTCAGAGATGATGTCCTCCACCCAACTCTCAAAAAGCTGAAAGGGTCTTCAGTAGAGATGGATAGTCGAGCTGGGCTATCAGACGGTCACCTCTGTAGCTGTAGTGTCATTTTTCCTATGGTCCAATGTGTAAATTAAACAAAAAAGTGCACGTTTGTTATGATGTCCAAGATGGGGACCAGGATGTGAACATAATAAAAAATTAGGGAACATGATAGGAGACATTTCTACAATACATATAATCATTCTTATCTATCTAATACGATGACAACAGCTCTCCATACCTGCAGTCCACCACAAGGACCACCATCTCTAATCCCTGAAAAATGAAATCATCCTCAGTGACGAAGAGAGGGGGCCAAGCGCCCCCCATGGTACCAGAGCATTGACTCTTCTAAGAGTCCAAAGAGTCCTGCTCACACTGATGGGGTGAAGCTGTGGGACCCTATTTTCAGAGATGATGTCCTCCACCCAACTCTCAAAAAGCTGAAAGGGTCTTCAGTAGAGATGGATAGTCGAGCTGGGCTATCAGACGGTCACCTCTGTAGCTGTAGTGTCATTTTTCCTATGGTCCAATGTGTAAATTAAACAAAAAAGTGCACGTTTGTTATGATGTCCAAGATGGGGACCAGGATGTGGACATAATAAGAAATTAGGGAACATGATAGGAGACATTTCTACAATACATATAATCATTCTTATCTATCTAATACGATGACAACAGCTCTCCATACCTGCAGTCCACCACAAGGACCACCCTCTCTAATCCCTGAAAAATGAAATCATCCTCAGGGACGAAGAGAGGGGGCTAAGCGCCCCCATGGTTTTAGAGCATTGACTCTTCTAAGAGTCCTAAGAGTCCTGCTTACACTGATGGGGTGCAGCTGTGGGACCCTATTTTCAGAGATGATGTCCTCCACCCAACTCTCAAAAAGCTGAAAGGGTCTTCAGTAGAGATGGATAGTCGAGCTGGGCTATCAGACGGTCACCTCTGTAGCTGTAGTGTCATTTTTCCTATGGTCCAATGTGTAAATTAAACAAAAAAGTGCACGTTTGTTATGATGTTCAAGATGGGGACCAGGATGTGGACATAATAAAAAATTAGGGAACATGATAGGAGACATTTCTACAATACATATAATCATTCTTATCTATCTAATACGATCACAACAGCTCTCCATACCTGCAGTCCACCACAAGGACCACTCTCTCTAATCCCTGAAAAGTGAAATCATCCTCAGTGACGAAGAGAGGGGGCTAAGCGCCCTCCATGGTCTCAGAGCATTGACTCTTCTAAGAGTCCTAAGAGTCCTGCTCACACTGATGGGGTGCAGCTGTGGGACCCTATTTTCAGAGATGATGTTCTCTACCCAACTCTCAAAAAGCTGAAAGGGTCTTCAGTAGAGATGGATAGTCGAGCTGGGCTATTAGACGGTCACCTCTGTAGCTGTAGTGTCATTTTTCCTATGGTCCAATGTGTAAATTAAACAAAAAAGTGCACGTTTGTTATGATGTCCAAGATGGGGACCAGGATGTGGACATAATAAAAAATTAGGGAACATGATAGGAGACATTTCTACAATACATATAATCATTCTTATCTATCTAATACGATGACAACAGCTCTCCATACCTGCAGTCCACCACAAGGACCACCCTCTCTAATCCCTGAAAAATGAAATCATCCTCAGTGACGAAGAGAGGGGGCTAAGCGCCCCCATGGTCTCAGAGCATTAACTCTTCTAAGAGTCCTAAGAGTCCTGCTCATACTGATGGGGTGCAGCTGTGGGACCCTATTTTCAGAGATGATGTCCTCCACCCAACTCTCAAAAAGCTGAAAGGGTCTTCAGTAGAGATGGATAGTCGAGCTGGGCTATCAGACGGTCACCTCTGTAGCTGTAGTGTCATTTTTCCTATGGTCCAATGTGTAAATTAAACAAAAAAGTGCACGTTTGTTATGATGTCCAAGATGGGGACCAGGATGTGGACATAATAAAAAATTAGGGAACATGATAGGAGACATTTCTACAATACATATAATCATTCTTATCTATCTAATACGATGATAACAGCTCTCCATATCTGCAGTTCACCACAAGGACCACCCTCTCTAATCCCTGAAAAATGAAATCATCCTCAGTGATGAAGAGAGGGGGCTAAGTGCCCCCAATGGTCTCAGAGCATTGACTCTTCTAAGAGTCCTAAGAGTCCTGCTCACACTGATGGGGTGCAGCTGTGGGACCCTATTTTCAGAGATGATGTCCTCCACCCAACTCTCAAAAAGCTGAAAGGGTCTTCAGTAGAGATGGATAGTCGAGCTGGGCTATCAGACGGTCACCTCTGTAGCTGTAGTGTCATTTTTCCTATGGTCCAATGTGTAAATTAAACAAAAAAGTGCACGTTTGTTATGATGTTCAAGATGGGGACCAGGATGTGGACATAATAAAAAATTAGGGAACATGATAGGAGACATTTCTACAATACATATAATCATTCTTATCTATCTAATACGATCACAACAGCTCTCCATACCTGCAGTCCACCACAAGGACCACTCTCTCTAATCCCTGAAAAATGAAATCATCCTCAGTGACGAAGAGAGGGGGCTAAGCGCCCCCCATGGTCTCAGAGCATTGACTCTTCTAAGAGTCCTAAGATTCCTGCTCACACTGATGGGGTGCAGCTGTGGGACCCTATTTTCAGAGATGATGTCCTCCACCCAACTCTCAAAAAGCTGAAAGGGTCTTCAGTAGAGATGGATAGTCGAGCTGGGCTATCAGACGGTCACCTCTGTAGCTGTAGTGTCATTTTTCCTATGGTCCAATGTGTAAATTAAACAAAAAAGTGCACGTTTGTTATGATTTCCAAGATGGGGACCAGGATGTGGACATAATAAAAAAATAGGGAACATGATAGGAGACATTTCTACAATACATATAATCATTCTTATCTATCTAATACGATGACAACAGCTCTCCATACCTGCAGTCCACCACAAGGACCACCCTCTCTATTCCCTGAAAAGTGAAATCATCCTCAGTGACGAAGAGAGGGGGCTAAGCGCCCCCCATGGTCTCAGAGCATTGACTCTTCTAAGAGTCCTAAGAGACCTGCTCACACTGATGGGGTGCAGCTGTGGGACCCTATTTTCAGAGATGATGTCCTCCACCCAACTCTCAAAAAGCTGAAAGGGTCTTCAGTAGAGATGGATAGTCGAGCTGGGCTATCAGACGGTCACCTCTGTAGCTGTAGTGTCATTTTTCCTATGGTCCAATGTGTAAATTAAACAAAAAAGTGCACGTTTGTTATGATGTCCAAGATGGGGACCAGGATGTGGACATAATAAAAAATTAGGGAACATGATAGGAGACATTTCTACAATACATATAATCATTCTTATCTATCTAATACGATGATAATAGCTCTCCATATCTGCAGTCCACCACAAGGACCACCCTCTCTAATCCCTGAAAAATGAAATCATCCTCAGTGATGAAGAGAGGGGGCTAAGTGCCCCCAATGGTCTCAGAGCATTGACTCTTCTAAGAGTCCTAAGAGTCCTGCTCACACTGATGGGGTGCAGCTGTGGGACCCTATTTTCAGAGATGATGTCCTCCACCCAACTCTCAAAAAGCTGAAAGGGTCTTCAGTAGAGATGGATAGTCGAGCTGGGCTATCAGACGGTCACCTCTGTAGCTGTAGTGTCATTTTTCCTATGGTCCAATGTGTAAATTAAACAAAAAAGTGCACGTTTGTTATGATGTCCAAGATGGGGACCAGGATGTGGACATAATAAAAAATTAGGGAACATGATAGGAGACATTTCTACAATACATATAATCGTTCTTATCTATCTAATACGATGACAACAGCTCTCCATACCTGCAGTCCACCACAAGGACCACCCTCTCTAATCCCTGAAAAATGAAATCATCCTCAGTGACGAAGAGAGGGGGCTAAGCGCCCCTATGGTCTCAGAGCATTAACTCTTCTAAGAGTCCTAAGAGTCCTGCTCACACTGATGGGGTGCAGCTGTGGGACCCTATTTTCAGAGATGATGTCCTCCACCCAACTCTCAAAAAGCTGAAAGGGTCTTCAGTAGAGATGGATAGTCGAGCTGGGCTATCAGACGGTCACCTCTGTAGCTGTAGTGTCATTTTTCCTATGGTCCAATGTGTAAATTAAACAAAAAAGTGCACGTTTGTTATGATGTCCAAGATGGGGACCAGGATGTGGACATAATAAAAAATTAGGGAACATGATAGGAGACATTTCTACAATACATATAATCATTCTTATCTATCTAATACGATGATAACAGCTCTCCATATCTGCAGTCCACCACAAGGACCACCCTCTCTAATCCCTGAAAAATGAAATCATCCTCAGTGATGAAGAGAGGGGGCTAAGTGCCCCCAATGGTCTCAGAGCATTGACTCTTCTAAGAGTCCTAAGAGTCCTGCTCACACTGATGGGGTGCAGCTGTGGGACCCTATTTTCAGAGATGATGTCCTCCACCCAACTCTTAAAAAGCTGAAAGGGTCTTCAGTAGAGATGGATAGTCGAGCTGGGCTATCAGACGGTCACCTCTGTAGCTGTAGTGTCATTTTTCCTATGGTCCAATGTGTAAATTAAACAAAAAAGTGCACGTTTGTTATGATGTCCAAGATGGGGACCAGGATGTGGACATAATAAAAAATTAGGGAACATGATAGGAGACATTTCTACAATACATATAATCATTCTTATCTATCTAATACGATGACAACAGCTCTCCATACCTTCAGTCCACCACAAGGACCACCCTCTCTAATCCCTGAAAAATGAAATCATCCTCAGTGACGAAGAGAGGGGGCTAAGCGCCCCCATGGTCTCAGAGCATTAACTCTTCTAAGAGTCCTAAGAGTCCTGCTCACACTGATGGGGTGCAGCTGTGGGACCCTATTTTCAGAGATGATGTCCTCCACCCAACTCTCAAAAAGCTGAAAGGGTCTTCAGTAGAGATGGATAGTCGAGCTGGGCTATCAGACGGTCACCTCTGTAGCTGTAGTGTCATTTTTCCTATGGTCCAATGTGTAAATTAAACAAAAAAGTGCACGTTTGTTATGATGTCCAAGATGGGGACCAGGATGTGGACATAATAAAAAATTAGGGAACATGATAGGAGACATTTCTACAATACACATAATCATTCTTATCTATCTAATACGATGACAACAGCTCTCCATACCTGCAGTCCACCACAAGGACCACCCTCTCTAATCCCTGAAAAATGAAATCATCCTCAGGGACGAAGAGAGGGGGCTAAGCGCCCACATGGTTTTAGAGCATTGACTCTTCTAAGAGTCCTAAGAGTCCTGCTTACACTGATGGGGTGCAGCTGTGGGACCCTATTTTCAGAGATGATGTCCTCCACCCAACTCTCAAAAAGCTGAAAGGGTCTTCAGTAGAGATGGATAGTCGAGCTGGGCTATCAGACGGTCACCTCTGTAGCTGTAGTGTCATTTTTCCTATGGTCCAATATGTAAATTAAACAAAAAAGTGCACGTTTGTTATGATGTTCAAGATGGGGACCAGGATGTGGACATAATAAAAAATTAGGGAACATGATAGGAGACATTTCTACAATACATATAATCATTCTTATCTATCTAATACGATCACAACAGCTCTCCATACCTGCAGTCCACCACAAGGACCACTCTCTCTAATCCCTGAAAAGTGAAATCATCCTCAGTGACGAAGAGAGGGGGCTAAGCGCCCCCATGGTCTCAGAGCATTAACTCTTCTAAGAGTCCTAAGAGTCCTGCTCACACTGATGGGGTGCAGCTGTGGGACCCTATTTTCAGAGATGATGTCCTCCACCCAACTCTCAAAAAGCTGAAAGGGTCTTCAGTAGAGATGGATAGTCGAGCTGGGCTATCAGACGGTCACCTCTGTAGCTGTAGTGTCATTTTTCCTATGGTCCAATGTGTAAATTAAACAAAAAAGTGCACGTTTGTTATGATGTCCAAGATGGGGACCAGGATGTGGACATAATAAAAAATTAGGGAACATGATAGGAGACATTTCTACAATACATATAATCATTCTTATCTATCTAATACGATGATAACAGCTCTCCATATCTGCAGTCCACCACAAGGACCACCCTCTCTAATCCCTGAAAAATGAAATCATCCTCAGTGATGAAGAGAGGGGGCTAAGTGCCCCCAATGGTCTCAGAGCATTGACTCTTCTAAGAGTCCTAAGAGTCCTGCTCACACTGATGGGGTGCAGCTGTGGGACCCTATTTTCAGAGATGATGTCCTCCACCCAACTCTCAAAAAGCTGAAAGGGTCTTCAGTAGAGATGGATAGTCGAGCTGGGCTATCAGACGGTCACCTCTGTAGCTGTAGTGTCATTTTTCCTATGGTCCAATGTGTAAATTAAACAAAAAAGTGCACGTTTGTTATGATGTCCAAGATGGGGACCAGGATGTGGACATAATAAAAAATTAGGGAACATGATAGGAGACATTTCTACAATACATATAATCATTCTTATCTATCTAATATGATGACAACAGCTCTCCATACCTGCAGTCCACCACAAGGACCACCCTCTCTAATCCCTGAAAAATGAAATCATCCTCAGTGACGAAGAGAGGGGGCTAAGCGCCCCCATGGTCTCAGAGCATTAACTCTTCTAAGAGTCCTAAGAGTCCTGCTCACACTGATGGGGTGCAGCTGTGGGACCCTATTTTCAGAGATGATGTCCTCCACCCAACTCTCAAAAAGCTGAAAGGGTCTTCAGTAGAGATGGATAGTCGAGCTGGGCTATCAGACGGTCACCTCTGTAGCTGTAGTGTCATTTTTCCTATGGTCCAATGTGTAAATTAAACAAAAAAGTGCACGTTTGTTATGATGTTCAAGATGGGGACCAGGATGTGGACATAATAAAAAATTAGGGAACATGATAGGAGACATTTCTACAATACATATAATCATTCTTATCTATCTAATACGATGACAACAGCTCTCCATACCTGCAGTCCACCACAAGGACCACCCTCTCTAATCCCTGAAAAATGAAATCATCCTCAGTGACGAAGAGAGGGGGCCAAGCGCCCCCCATGGTACCAGAGCATTGTCTCTTCTAAGAGTCCTAAGAGTCCTGCTCACACTGATGGGGTGAAGCTGTGGGACCCTATTTTCAGAGATGATGTCCTCCACCCAACTCTCAAAAAGCTGAAAGGGTCTTCAGTAGAGATGGATAGTCGAGCTGGGCTATCAGACGGTCACCTCTGTAGCTGTAGTGTCATTTTTCCTATGGTCCAATGTGTAAATTAAACAAAAAAGTGCACGTTTGTTATGATGTCCAAGATGGGGACCAGGACGTGGACATAATAAAAAATTAGGGAACATGATAGGAGACATTTCTACAATACACATAATCATTCTTATCTATCTAATACGATGACAACAGCTCTCCATACCTGCAGTCCACCACAAGGACCACCCTCTCTAATCCCTGAAAAATGAAATCATCCTCAGGGACGAAGAGAGGGGGCTAAGCGCCCCCATGGTTTTAGAGCATTGACTCTTCTAAGAGTCCTAAGAGTCCTGCTTACACTGATGGGGTGCAGCTGTGGGACCCTATTTTCAGAGATGATGTCCTCCACCCAACTCTCAAAAAGCTGAAAGGGTCTTCAGTAGAGATGGATAGTCGAGCTGGGCTATCAGACGGTCACCTCTGTAGCTGTAGTGTCATTTTTCCTATGGTCCAATATGTAAATTAAACAAAAAAGTGCACGTTTGTTATGATGTTCAAGATGGGGACCAGGATGTGGACATAATAAAAAATTAGGGAACATGATAGGAGACATTTCTACAATACATATAATCATTCTTATCTATCTAATACGATCACAACAGCTCTCCATACCTGCAGTCCACCACAAGGACCACTCTCTCTAATCCCTGAAAAGTGAAATCATCCTCAGTGACGAAGAGAGGGGGCTAAGCGCCCCCATGGTCTCAGAGCATTAACTCTTCTAAGAGTCCTAAGAGTCCTGCTCACACTGATGGGGTGCAGCTGTGGGACCCTATTTTCAGAGATGATGTCCTCCACCCAACTCTCAAAAAGCTGAAAGGGTCTTCAGTAGAGATGGATAGTCGAGCTGGGCTATCAGACGGTCACCTCTGTAGCTGTAGTGTCATTTTTCCTATGGTCCAATGTGTAAATTAAACAAAAAAGTGCACGTTTGTTATGATGTCCAAGATGGGGACCAGGATGTGGACATAATAAAAAATTAGGGAACATGATAGGAGACATTTCTACAATACATATAATCATTCTTATCTATCTAATACGATGATAACAGCTCTCCATATCTGCAGTCCACCACAAGGACCACCCTCTCTAATCCCTGAAAAATGAAATCATCCTCAGTGATGAAGAGAGGGGGCTAAGTGCCCCCAATGGTCTCAGAGCATTGACTCTTCTAAGAGTCCTAAGAGTCCTGCTCACACTGATGGGGTGCAGCTGTGGGACCCTATTTTCAGAGATGATGTCCTCCACCCAACTCTCAAAAAGCTGAAAGGGTCTTCAGTAGAGATGGATAGTCGAGCTGGGCTATCAGACGGTCACCTCTGTAGCTGTAGTGTCATTTTTCCTATGGTCCAATGTGTAAATTAAACAAAAAAGTGCACGTTTGTTATGATGTCCAAGATGGGGACCAGGATGTGGACATAATAAAAAATTAGGGAACATGATAGGAGACATTTCTACAATACACATAATCATTCTTATCTATCTAATACGATGACAACAGCTCTCCATACCTGCAGTCCACCACAAGGACCACCCTCTCTAATCCCTGAAAAATGAAATCATCCTCAGGGACGAAGAGAGGGGGCTAAGCGCCCCCATGGTTTTAGAGCATTGACTCTTCTAAGAGTCCTAAGAGTCCTGCTTACACTGATGGGGTGCAGCTGTGGGACCCTATTTTCAGAGATGATGTCCTCCACCCAACTCTCAAAAAGCTGAAAGGGTCTTCAGTGTAGATGGATAGTCGAGCTGGGCTATCAGACGGTCACCTCTGTAGCTGTAGTGTCATTTTTCCTATGGTCCAATATGTAAATTAAACAAAAAAGTGCACGTTTGTTATGATGTTCAAGATGGGGACCAGGATGTGGACATAATAAAAAATTAGGGAACATGATAGGAGACATTTCTACAATACATATAATCATTCTTATCTATCTAATACGATTACAACAGCTCTCCATACCTGCAGTCCACCACAAGGACCACTCTCTCTAATCCCTGAAAAGTGAAATCATCCTCAGTGACGAAGAGAGGGGGCTAAGCGCCCCCATGGTCTCAGAGCATTAACTCTTCTAAGAGTCCTAAGAGTCCTGCTCACACTGATGGGGTGCAGCTGTGGGACCCTATTTTCAGAGATGATGTCCTCCACCCAACTCTCAAAAAGCTGAAAGGGTCTTCAGTAGAGATGGATAGTCGAGCTGGGCTATCAGACGGTCACCTCTGTAGCTGTAGTGTCATTTTTCCTATGGTCCAATGTGTAAATTAAACAAAAAAGTGCACGTTTGTTATGATGTCCAAGATGGGGACCAGGATGTGGACATAATAAAAAATTAGGGAACATGATAGGAGACATTTCTACAATACATATAATCATTCTTATCTATCTAATACGATGATAACAGCTCTCCATATCTGCAGTCCACCACAAGGACCACCCTCTCTAATCCCTGAAAAATGAAATCATCCTCAGTGATGAAGAGAGGGGGCTAAGTGCCCCCAATGGTCTCAGAGCATTGACTCTTCTAAGAGTCCTAAGAGTCCTGCTCACACTGATGGGGTGCAGCTGTGGGACCCTATTTTCAGAGATGATGTCCTCCACCCAACTCTCAAAAAGCTGAAAGGGTCTTCAGTAGAGATGGATAGTCGAGCTGGGCTATCAGACGGTCACCTCTGTAGCTGTAGTGTCATTTTTCCTATGGTCCAATGTGTAAATTAAACAAAAAAGTGCACGTTTGTTATGATGTCCAAGATGGGGACCAGGATGTGGACATAATAAAAAATTAGGGAACATGATAGGAGACATTTCTACAATACATATAATCATTCTTATCTATCTAATATGATGACAACAGCTCTCCATACCTGCAGTCCACCACAAGGACCACCCTCTCTAATCCCTGAAAAATGAAATCATCCTCAGTGACGAAGAGAGGGGGCTAAGCGCCCCCATGGTCTCAGAGCATTAACTCTTCTAAGAGTCCTAAGAGTCCTGCTCACACTGATGGGGTGCAGCTGTGGGACCCTATTTTCAGAGATGATGTCCTCCACCCAACTCTCAAAAAGCTGAAAGGGTCTTCAGTAGAGATGGATAGTCGAGCTGGGCTATCAGACGGTCACCTCTGTAGCTGTAGTGTCATTTTTCCTATGGTCCAATGTGTAAATTAAACAAAAAAGTGCACGTTTGTTATGATGTTCAAGATGGGGACCAGGATGTGGACATAATAAAAAATTAGGGAACATGATAGGAGACATTTCTACAATACATATAATCATTCTTATCTATCTAATACGATGATAACAGCTCTCCATATCTGCAGTCCACCACAAGGACCACCCTCTCTAATCCCTGAAAAATGAAATCATCCTCAGTGATGAAGAGAGGGGGCTAAGTGCCCCCAATGGTCTCAGAGCATTGACTCTTCTAAGAGTCCTAAGAGTCCTGCTCACACTGATGGGGTGCAGCTGTGGGACCCTATTTTCAGAGATGATGTCCTCCACCCAACTCTCAAAAAGCTGAAAGGGTCTTCAGTAGAGATGGATAGTCGAGCTGGGCTATCAGACGGTCACCTCTGTAGCTGTAGTGTCATTTTTCCTATGGTCCAATGTGTAAATTAAACAAAAAAGTGCACGTTTGTTATGATGTCCAAGATGGGGACCAGGATGTGGACATAATAAAAAATTAGGGAACATGATAGGAGACATTTCTACAATACACATAATCATTCTTATCTATCTAATACGATGACAACAGCTCTCCATACCTGCAGTCCACCACAAGGACCACCCTCTCTAATCCCTGAAAAATGAAATCATCCTCAGGGACGAAGAGAGGGGGCTAAGCGCCCCCATGGTTTTAGAGCATTGACTCTTCTAAGAGTCCTAAGAGTCCTGCTTACACTGATGGGGTGCAGCTGTGGGACCCTATTTTCAGAGATGATGTCCTCCACCCAACTCTCAAAAAGCTGAAAGGGTCTTCAGTGTAGATGGATAGTCGAGCTGGGCTATCAGACGGTCACCTCTGTAGCTGTAGTGTCATTTTTCCTATGGTCCAATATGTAAATTAAACAAAAAAGTGCACGTTTGTTATGATGTTCAAGATGGGGACCAGGATGTGGACATAATAAAAAATTAGGGAACATGATAGGAGACATTTCTACAATACATATAATCATTCTTATCTATCTAATACGATTACAACAGCTCTCCATACCTGCAGTCCACCACAAGGACCACTCTCTCTAATCCCTGAAAAGTGAAATCATCCTCAGTGACGAAGAGAGGGGGCTAAGCGCCCCCATGGTCTCAGAGCATTAACTCTTCTAAGAGTCCTAAGAGTCCTGCTCACACTGATGGGGTGCAGCTGTGGGACCCTATTTTCAGAGATGATGTCCTCCACCCAACTCTCAAAAAGCTGAAAGGGTCTTCAGTAGAGATGGATAGTCGAGCTGGGCTATCAGACGGTCACCTCTGTAGCTGTAGTGTCATTTTTCCTATGGTCCAATGTGTAAATTAAACAAAAAAGTGCACGTTTGTTATGATGTCCAAGATGGGGACCAGGATGTGGACATAATAAAAAATTAGGGAACATGATAGGAGACATTTCTACAATACATATAATCATTCTTATCTATCTAATACGATGATAACAGCTCTCCATATCTGCAGTCCACCACAAGGACCACCCTCTCTAATCCCTGAAAAATGAAATCATCCTCAGTGATGAAGAGAGGGGGCTAAGTGCCCCCAATGGTCTCAGAGCATTGACTCTTCTAAGAGTCCTAAGAGTCCTGCTCACACTGATGGGGTGCAGCTGTGGGACCCTATTTTCAGAGATGATGTCCTCCACCCAACTCTCAAAAAGCTGAAAGGGTCTTCAGTAGAGATGGATAGTCGAGCTGGGCTATCAGACGGTCACCTCTGTAGCTGTAGTGTCATTTTTCCTATGGTCCAATGTGTAAATTAAACAAAAAAGTGCACGTTTGTTATGATGTCCAAGATGGGGACCAGGATGTGGACATAATAAAAAATTAGGGAACATGATAGGAGACATTTCTACAATACATATAATCATTCTTATCTATCTAATATGATGACAACAGCTCTCCATACCTGCAGTCCACCACAAGGACCACCCTCTCTAATCCCTGAAAAATGAAATCATCCTCAGTGACGAAGAGAGGGGGCTAAGCGCCCCCATGGTCTCAGAGCATTAACTCTTCTAAGAGTCCTAAGAGTCCTGCTCACACTGATGGGGTGCAGCTGTGGGACCCTATTTTCAGAGATGATGTCCTCCACCCAACTCTCAAAAAGCTGAAAGGGTCTTCAGTAGAGATGGATAGTCGAGCTGGGCTATCAGACGGTCACCTCTGTAGCTGTAGTGTCATTTTTCCTATGGTCCAATGTGTAAATTAAACAAAAAAGTGCACGTTTGTTATGATGTTCAAGATGGGGACCAGGATGTGGACATAATAAAAAATTAGGGAACATGATAGGAGACATTTCTACAATACATATAATCATTCTTATCTATCTAATACGATGACAACAGCTCTCCATACCTGCAGTCCACCACAAGGACCACCCTCTCTAATCCCTGAAAAATGAAATCATCCTCAGTGACGAAGAGAGGGGGCCAAGCGCCCCCCATGGTACCAGAGCATTGTCTCTTCTAAGAGTCCTAAGAGTCCTGCTCACACTGATGGGGTGAAGCTGTGGGACCCTATTTTCAGAGATGATGTCCTCCACCCAACTCTCAAAAAGCTGAAAGGGTCTTCAGTAGAGATGGATAGTCGAGCTGGGCTATCAGACGGTCACCTCTGTAGCTGTAGTGTCATTTTTCCTATGGTCCAATGTGTAAATTAAACAAAAAAGTGCACGTTTGTTATGATGTCCAAGATGGGGACCAGGATGTGGACATAATAAAAAATTAGGGAACATGATAGGAGACATTTCTACAATACACATAATCATTCTTATCTATCTAATACGATGACAACAGCTCTCCATACCTGCAGTCCACCACAAGGACCACCCTCTCTAATCCCTGAAAAATGAAATCATCCTCAGGGACGAAGAGAGGGGGCTAAGCGCCCCCATGGTTTTAGAGCATTGACTCTTCTAAGAGTCCTAAGAGTCCTGCTTACACTGATGGGGTGCAGCTGTGGGACCCTATTTTCAGAGATGATGTCCTCCACCCAACTCTCAAAAAGCTGAAAGGGTCTTCAGTAGAGATGGATAGTCGAGCTGGGCTATCAGACGGTCACCTCTGTAGCTGTAGTGTCATTTTTCCTATGGTCCAATATGTAAATTAAACAAAAAAGTGCACGTTTGTTATGATGTTTAAGATGGGGACCAGGATGTGGACATAATAAAAAATTAGGGAACATGATAGGAGACATTTCTACAATACATATAATCATTCTTATCTATCTAATACGATCACAACAGCTCTCCATACCTGCAGTCCACCACAAGGACCACTCTCTCTAATCCCTGAAAAGTGAAATCATCCTCAGTGACGAAGAGAGGGGGCTAAGCGCCCCCATGGTCTCAGAGCATTAACTCTTCTAAGAGTCCTAAGAGTCCTGCTCACACTGATGGGGTGCAGCTGTGGGACCCTATTTTCAGAGATGATGTCCTCCACCCAACTCTCAAAAAGCTGAAAGGGTCTTCAGTAGAGATGGATAGTCGAGCTGGGCTATCAGACGGTCACCTCTGTAGCTGTAGTGTCATTTTTCCTATGGTCCAATGTGTAAATTAAACAAAAAAGTGCACGTTTGTTATGATGTCCAAGATGGGGACCAGGATGTGGACATAATAAAAAATTAGGGAACATGATAGGAGACATTTCTACAATACATATAATCATTCTTATCTATCTAATACGATGATAACAGCTCTCCATATCTGCAGTCCACCACAAGGACCACCCTCTCTAATCCCTGAAAAATGAAATCATCCTCAGTGATGAAGAGAGGGGGCTAAGTGCCCCCAATGGTCTCAGAGCATTGACTCTTCTAAGAGTCCTAAGAGTCCTGCTCACACTGATGGGGTGCAGCTGTGGGACCCTATTTTCAGAGATGATGTCCTCCACCCAACTCTCAAAAAGCTGAAAGGGTCTTCAGTAGAGATGGATAGTCGAGCTGGGCTATCAGACGGTCACCTCTGTAGCTGTAGTGTCATTTTTCCTATGGTCCAATGTGTAAATTAAACAAAAAAGTGCACGTTTGTTATCATGTCCAAGATGGGGACCAGGATGTGGACATAATAAAAAATTAGGGAACATGATAGGAGACATTTCTACAATACATATAATCATTCTTATCTATCTAATACGATGACAACAGCTCTCCATACCTGCAGTCCACCACAAGGACCACCCTCTCTAATCCCTGAAAAATGAAATCATCCTCAGTGACGAAGAGAGGGGGCCAAGCGCCCCCCATGGTACCAGAGCATTGACTCTTCTAAGAGTCCTAAGAGTCCTGCTCACACTGATGGGGTGAAGCTGTGGGACCCTATTTTCAGAGATGATGTCCTCCACCCAACTCTCAAAAAGCTGAAAGGGTCTTCAGTAGAGATGGATAGTCGAGCTGGGCTATCAGACGGTCACCTCTGTAGCTGTAGTGTCATTTTTCCTATGGTCCAATGTGTAAATTAAACAAAAAAGTGCACGTTTGTTATGATGTCCAAGATGGGGACCAGGATGTGGACATAATAAAAAATTAGGGAACATGATAGGAGACATTTCTACAATACACATAATCATTCTTATCTATCTAATACGATGACAACAGCTCTCCATACCTGCAGTCCACCACAAGGACCACCCTCTCTAATCCCTGAAAAATGAAATCATCCTCAGGGACGAAGAGAGGGGGCTAAGCGCCCCCATGGTTTTAGAGCATTGACTCTTCTAAGAGTCCTAAGAGTCCTGCTTACACTGATGGGGTGCAGCTGTGGGACCCTATTTCCAGAGATGATGTCCTCCACCCAACTCTCAAAAAGCTGAAAGGGTCTTCAGTAGAGATGGATAGTCGAGCTGGGCTATCAGACGGTCACCTCTGTAGCTGTAGTGTCATTTTTCCTATGGTCCAATATGTAAATTAAACAAAAAAGTGCACGTTTGTTATGATGTTCAAGATGGGGACCAGGATGTGGACATAATAAAAAATTAGGGAACATGATAGGAGACATTTCTACAATACATATAATCATTCTTATCTATCTAATACGATCACAACAGCTCTCCATACCTGCAGTCCACCACAAGGACCACTCTCTCTAATCCCTGAAAAGTGAAATCATCCTCAGTGACGAAGAGAGGGGGCTAAGCGCCCCCATGGTCTCAGAGCATTAACTCTTCTAAGAGTCCTAAGAGTCCTGCTCACACTGATGGGGTGCAGCTGTGGGACCCTATTTTCAGAGATGATGTCCTCCACCCAACTCTCAAAAAGCTGAAAGGGTCTTCAGTAGAGATGGATAGTCGAGCTGGGCTATCAGACGGTCACCTCTGTAGCTGTAGTGTCATTTTTCCTATGGTCCAATGTGTAAATTAAACAAAAAAGTGCACGTTTGTTATGATGTCCAAGATGGGGACCAGGATGTGGACATAATAAAAAATTAGGGAACATGATAGGAGACATTTCTACAATACATATAATCATTCTTATCTATCTAATACGATGATAACAGCTCTCCATATCTGCAGTCCACCACAAGGACCACCCTCTCTAATCCCTGAAAAATGAAATCATCCTCAGTGATGAAGAGAGGGGGCTAAGTGCCCCCAATGGTCTCAGAGCATTGACTCTTCTAAGAGTCCTAAGAGTCCTGCTCACACTGATGGGGTGCAGCTGTGGGACCCTATTTTCAGAGATGATGTCCTCCACCCAACTCTCAAAAAGCTGAAAGGGTCTTCAGTAGAGATGGATAGTCGAGCTGGGCTATCAGACGGTCACCTCTGTAGCTGTAGTGTCATTTTTCCTATGGTCCAATGTGTAAATTAAACAAAAAAGTGCACGTTTGTTATGATGTCCAAGATGGGGACCAGGATGTGGACATAATAAAAAATTAGGGAACATGATAGGAGACATTTCTACAATACATATAATCATTCTTATCTATCTAATACGATGACAACAGCTCTCCATACCTGCAGTCCACCACAAGGACCACCCTCTCTAATCCGTGAAAAATGAAATCATCCTCAGTGACGAAGAGAGGGGGCTAAGCGCCCCCATGGTCTCAGAGCATTAACTCTTCTAAGAGTCCTAAGAGTCCTGCTCACACTGATGGGGTGCAGCTGTGGGACCCTATTTTCAGAGATGATGTCCTCCACCCAACTCTCAAAAAGCTGAAAGGGTCTTCAGTAGAGATGGATAGTCGAGCTGGGCTATCAGACGGTCACCTCTGTAGCTGTAGTGTCATTTTTCCTATGGTCCAATGTGTAAATTAAACAAAAAAGTGCACGTTTGTTATGATGTTCAAGATGGGGACCAGGATGTGGACATAATAAAAAATTAGGGAACATGATAGGAGACATTTCTACAATACATATAATCATTCTTATCTATCTAATACGATGACAACAGCTCTCCATACCTGCAGTCCACCACAAGGACCACCCTCTCTAATCCCTGAAAAATGAAATCATCCTCAGTGACGAAGAGAGGGGGCCAAGCGCCCCCCATGGTACCAGAGCATTGACTCTTCTAAGAGTCCTAAGAGTCCTGCTTACACTGATGGGGTGCAGCTGTGGGACCCTATTTTCAGAGATGATGTCCTCCACCCAACTCTCAAAAAGCTGAAAGGGTCTTCAGTAGAGATGGATAGTCGAGCTGGGCTATCAGACGGTCACCTCTGTAGCTGTAGTGTCATTTTTCCTATGGTCCAATATGTAAATTAAACAAAAAAGTGCACGTTTGTTATGATGTTCAAGATGGGGACCAGGATGTGGACATAATAAAAAATTAGGGAACATGATAGGAGACATTTCTACAATACATATAATCATTCTTATCTATCTAATACGATCACAACAGCTCTCCATACCTGCAGTCCACCACAAGGACCACTCTCTCTAATCCCTGAAAAGTGAAATCATCCTCAGTGACGAAGAGAGGGGGCTAAGCGCCCTCCATGGTCTCAGAGCATTGACTCTTCTAAGAGTCCTAAGAGTCCTGCTCACACTGATGGGGTGCAGCTGTGGGACCCTATTTTCAGAGATGATGTTCTCTACCCAACTCTCAAAAAGCTTAAAGGGTCTTCAGTAGAGATGGATAGTCGAGCTGGGCTATCAGACGGTCACCTCTGTAGCTGTAGTGTCATTTTTCCTATGGTCCAATGTGTAAATTAAACAAACAAGTGCATGTTTGTTATGATGTCCAAGATGGGGACCAGGATGTGGACATAATAAAAAATTAGGGAACATGATAGGAGACATTTCTACAATACATATAATCATTCTTATCTATCTAATACGATGACAACAGCTCTCCATACCTGCAGTCCACCACAAGGACCACCCTCTCTAATCCCTGAAAAATGAAATCATCCTCAGTGACGAAGAGAGGGGGCTAAGCGCCCCCATGGTCTCAGAGCATTAACTCTTCTAAGAGTCCTAAGAGTCCTGCTCACACTTATGGGGTGCAGCTGTGGGACCCTATTTTCAGAGATGATGTCCTCCACCCAACTCTCAAAAAGCTGAAAGGGTCTTCAGTAGAGATGGATAGTCGAGCTGGGCTATCAGACGGTCACCTCTGTAGCTGTAGTGTCATTTTTCCTATGGTCCAATGTGTAAATTAAACAAAAAAGTGCACGTTTGTTATGATGTCCAAGATGGGGACCAGGATGTGGACATAATAAAAAATTAGGGAACATGATAGGAGACATTTCTACAATACATATAATCATTCTTATCTATCTAATACGATGATAACAGCTCTCCATATCTGCAGTCCACCACAAGGACCACCCTCTCTAATCCCTGAAAAATGAAATCATCCTCAGTGATGAAGAGAGGGGGCTAAGTGCCCCCAATGGTCTCAGAGCATTGACTCTTCTAAGAGTCCTAAGAGTCCTGCTCACACTGATGGGGTGCAGCTGTGGGACCCTATTTTCAGAGATGATGTCCTCCACCCAACTCTCAAAAAGCTGAAAGGGTCTTCAGTAGAGATGGATAGTCGAGCTGGGCTATCAGACGGTCACCTCTGTAGCTGTAGTGTCATTTTTCCTATGGTCCAATGTGTAAATTAAACAAAAAAGTGCACGTTTGTTATGATGTCCAAGATGGGGACCAGGATGTGGACATAATAAAAAATTAGGGAACATGATAGGAGACATTTCTACAATACATATAATCATTCTTATCTATCTAATACGATGACAACAGCTCTCCATACCTGCAGTCCACCACAAGGACCACCCTCTCTAATCCCTGAAAAATGAAATCATCCTCAGTGACGAAGAGAGGGGGCTAAGCGCCCCCATGGTCTCAGAGCATTAACTCTTCTAAGAGTCCTAAGAGTCCTGCTCACACTGATGGGGTGCAGCTGTGGGACCCTATTTTCAGAGATGATGTCCTCCACCCAACTCTCAAAAAGCTGAAAGGGTCTTCAGTAGAGATGGATAGTCGAGCTGGGCTATCAGACGGTCACCTCTGTAGCTGTAGTGTCATTTTTCCTATGGTCCAATGTGTAAATTAAACAAAAAAGTGCACGTTTGTTATGATGTTCAAGATGGGGACCAGGATGTGGACATAATAAAAAATTAGGGAACATGATAGGAGACATTTCTACAATACATATAATCATTCTTATCTATCTAATACGATGACAACAGCTCTCCATACCTGCAGTCCACCACAAGGACCACCCTCTCTAATCCCTGAAAAATGAAATCATCCTCAGTGACGAAGAGAGGGGGCCAAGTGCCCCCCATGGTACCAGAGCATTGACTCTTCTAAGAGTCCTAAGAGTCCTGCTCACACTGATGGGGTGAAGCTGTGGGACCCTATTTTCAGAGATGATGTCCTCCACCCAACTCTCAAAAAGCTGAAAGGGTCTTCAGTAGAGATGGATAGTCGAGCTGGGCTATCAGACGGTCACCTCTGTAGCTGTAGTGTCATTTTTCCTATGGTCCAATGTGTAAATTAAACAAAAAAGTGCACGTTTGTTATGATGTCCAAGATGGGGACCAGGATGTGGACATAATAACAAATTAGGGAACATGATAGGAGACATTTCTACAATACATATAATCATTCTTATCTATCTAATACGATGACAACAGCTCTCCATACCTGCAGTCCACCACAAGGACCACCCTCTCTAATCCCTGAAAAATGAAATCATCCTCAGGAACGAAGAGAGGCGGCTAAGCGCCCCCATGGTTTTAGAGCATTGACTCTTCTAAGAGTCCTAAGAGTCCTGCTTACACTGATGGGGTGCAGCTGTGGGACCCTATTTTCAGAGATGATGTCCTCCACCCAACTCTCAAAAAGCTGAAAGGGTCTTCAGTAGAGATGGATAGTCGAGCTGGGCTATCAGACGGTCACCTCTGTAGCTGTAGTGTCATTTTTCCTATTTTCCAATGTGTAAATTAAACAAAAAAGTGCACGTTTGTTATGATGTTCAAGATGGGGACCAGGATGTGGACATAATAAAAAATTAGGGAACATGATAGGAGACATTTCTACAATACATATAATCATTCTTATCTATCTAATACGATCACAACAGCTCTCCATACCTGCAGTCCACCACAAGGACCACTCTCTCTAATCCCTGAAAAGTGAAATCATCCTCAGTGACGAAGAGAGGGGGCTAAGCGCCCTCCATGGTCTCAGAGCATTGACTCTTCTAAGAGTCCTAAGAGTCCTGCTCACACTGATGGGGTGCAGCTGTGGGACCCTATTTTCAGAGATTATGTTCTCTACCCAACTCTCAAAAAGCTGAAAGGGTCTTCAGTAGAGATGGATAGTCGAGCTGGGCTATCAGACGGTCACCTCTGTAGCTGTAGTGTCATTTTTCCTATGGTCCAATGTGTAAATTAAACAAAAAAGTGCATGTTTGTTATGATGTCCAAGATGGGGACCAGGATGTGGACATAATAAAAAATTAGGGAACATGATAGGAGACATTTCTACAATACATATAATCATTCTTATCTATCTAATACGATGACAACAGCTCTCCATACCTGCAGTCCACCACAAGGACCACCCTCTCTAATCCCTGAAAAATGAAATCATCCTCAGTGACGAAGAGAGGGGGCTAAGCGCCCCCATGGTCTCAGAGCATTAACTCTTCTAAGAGTCCTAAGAGTCCTGCTCACACTGATGGGGTGCAGCTGTGGGACCCTATTTTCAGAGATGATGTCCTCCACCCAACTCTCAAAAAGCTGAAAGGGTCTTCAGTAGAGATGGATAGTCGAGCTGGGCTATCAGACGGTCACCTCTGTAGCTGTAGTGTCATTTTTCCTATGGTCCAATGTGTAAATTAAACAAAAAAGTGCACGTTTGTTATGATGTCCAAGATGGGGACCAGGATGTGGACATAATAAAAAATTAGGGAACATGATAGGAGACATTTCTACAATACATATAATCGTTCTTATCTATCTAATACGATGACAACAGCTCTCCATACCTGCAGTCCACCACAAGGACCACCCTCTCTAATCCCTGAAAAATGAAATCATCCTCAGTGACGAAGAGAGGGGGCTAAGCGCCCCCATGGTCTCAGAGCATTAACTCTTCTAAGAGTCCTAAGAGTCCTGCTCACACTGATGGGGTGCAGCTGTGGGACCCTATTTTCAGAGATGATGTCCTAAACCCAACTCTCAAAAAGCTGAAAGGGTCTTCAGTAGAGATGGATAGTCGAGCTGGGCTATCAGACGGTCACCTCTGTAGCTGTAGTGTCATTTTTCCTATGGTCCAATGTGTAAATTAAACAAAAAAGTGCACGTTTGTTATGATGTCCAAGATGGGGACCAGGATGTGGACATAATAAAAAATTAGGGAACATGATAGGAGACATTTCTACAATACATATAATCATTCTTATCTATCTAATACAATGACAACAGCTCTCCATACCTGCAGTCCACCACAAGGACCACCCTCTCTAATCCCTGAAAAATGAAATCATCCTCAGGGACGAAGAGAGGGGGCTAAGCGCCCCCCATGGTTTTAGAGTATTGACTCTTCTAAGAGTCCTAAGAGTCCTGCTTACACTGATGGGGTGCAGCTGTGGGACCCTATTTTAAGAGATGATGTCCTCCACCCAACTCTCAAAAAGCTGAAAGGGTCTTCAGTAGAGATGGATAGTCGAGCTGGGCTATCAGACGGTCACCTCTGTAGCTGTAGTGTCATTTTTCCTATGGTCCAATGTGTAAATTAAACAAAAAAGTGCACGTTTGTTATGATGTCCAAGATGGGGACCAGGATGTGGACATAATAAAAAATTAGGGAACATGATAGGAGACATTTCTACAATACATATAATCATTCTTATCTATCTAATACGATGACAACAGCTCTCCATACCTGCAGTCCACCACAAGGACCACCCTCTCTAATCCCTGAAAAATGAAATCATCCTCAGTGACGAAGAGAGGGGGCTAAGCGCCCCCATGGTCTCAGAGCATTAACTCTTCTAAGAGTCCTAAGAGTCCTGCTCACACTGATGGGGTGCAGCTGTGGGACCCTATTTTCAGAGATGATGTCCTCCACCCAACTCTCAAAAAGCTGAAAGGGTCTTCAGTAGAGATGGATAGTCGAGCTGGGCTATCAGACGGTCACCTCTGTAGCTGTAGTGTCATTTTTCCTATGGTCCAATGTGTAAATTAAACAAAAAAGTGCACGTTTGTTATGATGTCCAAGATGGGGACCAGGATGTGGACATAATAAAAAATTAGGGAACATGATAGGAGACATTTCTACAATACATATAATCATTCTTATCTATCTAATACGATGACAACAGCTCTCCATACCTGCAGTCCACCACAAGGACCACCCTCTCTAATCCCTGAAAAATGAAATCATCCTCAGTGACGAAGAGAGGGGGCTAAGCGCCCCCATGGTCTCAGAGCATTAACTCTTCTAAGAGTCCTAAGAGTCCTGCTCACACTGATGGGGTGCAGCTGTGGGACCCTATTTTCAGAGATGATGTCCTCCACCCAACTCTCAAAAAGCTGAAAGGGTCTTCAGTAGAGATGGATAGTCGAGCTGGGCTATCAGACGGTCACCTCTGTAGCTGTAGTGTCATTTTTCCTATGGTCCAATGTGTAAATTAAACAAAAAAGTGCACGTTTGTTATGATGTCCAAGATGGGGACCAGGATGTGGACATAATAAAAAATTAGGGAACATGATAGGAGACATTTCTACAATACATATAATCATTCTTATCTATCTAATACGATGATAACAGCTCTCCATATCTGCAGTCCACCACAAGGACCACCCTCTCTAATCCCTGAAAAATGAAATCATCCTCAGTGATGAAGAGAGGGGGCTAAGTGCCCCCAATGGTCTCAGAGCATTGACTCTTCTAAGAGTCCTAAGAGTCCTGCTCACACTGATGGGGTGCAGCTGTGGGACCCTATTTTCAGAGATGATGTCCTCCACCCAACTCTCAAAAAGCTGAAAGGGTCTTCAGTAGAGATGGATAGTCGAGCTGGGCTATCAGACGGTCACCTCTGTAGCTGTAGTGTCATTTTTCCTATGGTCCAATGTGTAAATTAAACAAAAAAGTGCACGTTTGTTATGATGTCCAAGATGGGGACCAGGATGTGGACATAATAAAAAATTAGGGAACATGATAGGAGACATTTCTACAATAGATATAATCATTCTTATCTATCTAATACGATGACAACAGCTCTCCATACCTGCAGTCCACCACAAGGACCACCCTCTCTAATCCCTGAAAAATGAAATCATCCTCAGTGACGAAGAGAGGGGGCTAAGCGCCCCCATGGTCTCAGAGCATTAACTCTTCTAAGAGTCCTAAGAGTCCTGCTCACACTGATGGGGTGCAGCTGTGGGACCCTATTTTCAGAGATGATGTCCTGCACCCAACTCTCAAAAAGCTGAAAGGGTCTTCAGTAGAGATGGATAGTCGAGCTGGGCTATCAGACGGTCACCTCTGTAGCTGTAGTGTCATTTTTCCTATGGTCCAATGTGTAAATTAAACAAAAAAGTGCACGTTTGTTATGATGTTCAAGATGGGGACCAGGATGTGGACATAATAAAAAATTAGGGAACATGATAGGAGACATTTCTACAATACATATAATCATTCTTATCTATCTAATACGATCACAACAGCTCTCCATACCTGCAGTCCACCACAAGGACCACTCTCTCTAATCCCTGAAAAATGAAATCATCCTCAGTGACGAAGAGAGGGGGCTAAGCGCCCCCCATGGTCTCAGAGCATTGACTCTTCTAAGAGTCCTAAGAGTCCTGCTCACACTGATGGGGTGCAGCTGTGGGACCCTATTTTCAGAGATGATGTCCTCCACCCAACTCTCAAAAAGCTGAAAGGGTCTTCAGTAGAGATGGATAGTCGAGCTGGGCTATCAGACGGTCACCTCTGTAGCTGTAGTGTCATTTTTCCTATGGTCCAATGTGTAAATTAAACAAAAAAGTGCACGTTTGTTATGATGTCCAAGATGGGGACCAGGATGTGGACATAATAAAAAATTAGGGAACATGATAGGAGACATTTCTACAATACATATAATCATTCTTATCTATCTAATACGATGACAACAGCTCTCCATACCTGCAGTCCACCACAAGGACCACCCTCTCTATTCCCTGAAAAGTGAAATCATCCGCAGTGACGAAGAGAGGGGGCTAAGCGCCCCCCCATGGTCTCAGAGCATTGACTCTTCTAAGAGTCCTAAGAGTAATGCTCACACTGATGGGGTGCAGCTGTGGGACCCTATTTTCAAAGATGATGTTCTCCACCCAACTCTCAAAAAGCTGAAAGGGTCTTCAGTAGAGATGGATAGTCGAGCTGGGCTATCAGACGGTCACCTCTGTAGCTGTAGTGTCATTTTTCCTATGGTCCAATGTGTAAATTAAACAAAAAAGTGCACGTTTGTTATGATGTCCAAGATGGGGACCAGGATGTGGACATAATAAAAAATTAGGGAACATGATAGGAGACATTTCTACAATACATATAATCATTCTTATCTATCTAATACGATGATAACAGCTCTCCATATCTGCAGTCCACCACAAGGACCACCCTCTCTAATCCCTGAAAAATGAAATCATCCTCAGTGATGAAGAGAGGGGGCTAAGTGCCCCCAATGGTCTCAGAGCATTGACTCTTCTAAGAGTCCTAAGAGTCCTGCTCACACTGATGGGGTGCAGCTGTGGGACCCTATTTTCAGAGATGATGTCCTCCACCCAACTCTCAAAAAGCTGAAAGGGTCTTCAGTAGAGATGGATAGTCGAGCTGGGCTATCAGACGGTCACCTCTGTAGCTGTAGTGTCATTTTTCCTATGGTCCAATGTGTAAATTAAACAAAAAAGTGCACGTTTGTTATGATGTCCAAGATGGGGACCAGGATGTGGACATAATAAAAAATTAGGGAACATGATAGGAGACATTTCTACAATACATATAATCGTTCTTATCTATCTAATACGATGACAACAGCTCTCCATACCTGCAGTCCACCACAAGGACCACCCTCTCTAATCCCTGAAAAATGAAATCATCCTCAGTGACGAAGAGAGGGGGCTAAGCGCCCCCATGGTCTCAGAGCATTAACTCTTCTAAGAGTCCTAAGAGTCCTGCTCACACTGATGGGGTGCAGCTGTAGGACCCTATTTTCAGAGATGATGTCCTAAACCCAACTCTCAAAAAGCTGAAAGGGTCTTCAGTAGAGATGGATAGTCGAGCTGGGCTATCAGACGGTCACCTCTGTAGCTGTAGTGTCATTTTTCCTATGGTCCAATGTGTAAATTAAACAAAAAAGTGCACGTTTGTTATGATGTCCAAGATGGGGACCAGGATGTGGACATAATAAAAAATTAGGGAACATGATAGGAGACATTTCTACAATACATATAATCATTCTTATCTATCTAATACGATGACAACAGCTCTCCATACCTGCAGTCCACCACAAGGACCACCCTCTCTAATCCCTGAAAAATGAAATCATCCTCAGGGACGAAGAGAGGGGGCTAAGCGCCCCCCATGGTTTTAGAGCATTGACTCTTCTAAGAGTCCTAAGAGTCCTGCTTACACTGATGGGTTGCAGCTGTGGGACCCTATTTTAAGAGATGATGTCCTCCACCCAACTCTCAAAAAGCTGAAAGGGTCTTCAGTAGAGATGGATAGTCGAGCTGGGCTATCAGACGGTCACCTCTGTAGCTGTAGTGTCATTTTTCCTATGGTCCAATGTGTAAATTAAACAAAAAAGTGCACGTTTGTTATGATGTCCAAGATGGGGACCAGGATGTGGACATAATAAAAAATTAGGGAACATGATAGGAGACATTTCTACAATACATATAATCATTCTTATCTATCTAATACGATGACAACAGCTCTCCATACCTGCAGTCCACCACAAGGACCACCCTCTCTAATCCCTGAAAAATGAAATCATCCTCAGTGACGAAGAGAGGGGGCTAAGCGCCCCCATGGTCTCAGAGCATTAACTCTTCTAAGAGTCCTAAGAGTCCTGCTCACACTGATGGGGTGCAGCTGTGGGACCCTATTTTCAGAGATGATGTCCTCCACCCAACTCTCAAAAAGCTGAAAGGGTCTTCAGTAGAGATGGATAGTCGAGCTGGGCTATCAGACGGTCACCTCTGTAGCTGTAGTGTCATTTTTCCTATGGTCCAATGTGTAAATTAAACAAAAAAGTGCACGTTTGTTATGATGTCCAAGATGGGGACCAGGATGTGGACATAATAAAAAATTAGGGAACATGATAGGAGACATTTCTACAATACATATAATCATTCTTATCTATCTAATACGATGACAACAGCTCTCCATACCTGCAGTCCACCACAAGGACCACCCTCTCTAATCCCTGAAAAATGAAATCATCCTCAGTGACGAAGAGAGGGGGCTAAGCGCCCCCATGGTCTCAGAGCATTAACTCTTCTAAGAGTCCTAAGAGTCCTGCTCACACTGATGGGGTGCAGCTGTGGGACCCTATTTTCAGAGATGATGTCCTCCACCCAACTCTAAAAAAGCTGAAAGGGTCTTCAGTAGAGATGGATAGTCGAGCTGGGCTATCAGACGGTCACCTCTGTAGCTGTAGTGTCATTTTACCTATGGTCCAATGTGTAAGTTAAACAAAAAAGTGCACGTTTGTTATGATGTCCAAGATGGGGACCAGGATGTGGACATAATAAAAAATTAGGGAACATGATAGGAGACATTTCTACAATACATATAATCATTCTTATCTATCTAATACGATGACAACAGCTCTCCATACCTGCAGTCCACCACAAGGACCACCCTCTCTAATCCCTGAAAAATGAAATCATCCTCAGGGATGAAGAGAGGGGGCGAAGCGCCCCCCATGGTTTTAGAGCATTGACTCTTCTAAGAGTCCTAAAAAGCATGGAGACGATTATCTTGGGATTGCAAGATAACCAAACAAAACTTTTAGTGGATTTCTACTTATTTTATTAAATATCATCTCCACCAAACAGGACAAGCTTGCATCTGTTATAGTTTTGGAGAAAAATGTGTTCATTTCATGTATGCGCGAAATGCCTTAAAAATGGCTTTAAAATGGATTTGGAGCATGGAGACAATTATCTCGGGATTGCAAGATAACCAAACAAAACTTTTAGTGGATTTCTACTTATTTTATTAAATATCATCTCCACCAAACAGGACAAGCTTGCATCTGTTATAGTTTTGGAGAAAAATGTGTTCATTTCATGTATGCGCAAAATGCCTTTGAAATGGCTTTAAAATGGATTTGGAGCATAGAGAGACGATTATCTCAGGATGGCAATATAAACAAACGAAACTTTTAGTAGATTTCTACTTATTTTATTAAATATTATCTCCACCAAACAGGACAAGCTTGCATCTGTTATAGTTTTGGAGAAAAATGTGTTCATTTCATGTATGCGCGAAATGCCTTAAAAATGGCTTTAAAATGGATTTGGAGCATGGAGACGATTATCTCGGGATTGCAAGATAACCAAACAAAACTTTTAGTGGATTTCTACTTATTTTATGAAATATCATCTCCACCAAACAGGACAAGCTTGCATCTGTTATAGTTTTAAAGAAAAATGTGTTCATTTCATTTATGCGCGAAATGCCTTAGAAATGGGTTTTAAGAGCATTTGAAGCATGGAGACGATTATCTCGAGATTGCAAGATAACCAAACAAAACTTTTAGTGGATTTCTACTTATTTTATTAAATATCATCTCCACCAAACAGGACAAGCTTGCATCTGTTATAGTTTTGGAGAAAAATGTGTTCATTTCATGTATGCGCGAAATGCCTTAAAAATGGCTTTAAAATGGATTTGGAGCATGGAGACGATTATCTCGGAATTGCAAGATAACCAAACAAAACTTTTAGTGGATTTCTACTTATTTTATTAAATATCATCTCCACCAAACAGGACAAGCTTGCATCTGTTATAGTTTTGGAGAAAAATGTGTTCATTTCATTTATGCGCGAGATGCCTTAGAAATGGGTTTTAATAGCATTTGAAGCATGGAGACGATTATCTCGAGATTGCAAGATAACCAAACAAAACTTTTAGTGGATTTCTACTTATTTTATTAAATATCATCTTCACCAAACAAAACAAGCTTGCATCTGTTATAGTTTTGGAGAAAAATGTGTTCATTTCATGTATGCGCGAAATGCCTTAAAAATGGCTTTAAAATGGATTTGGAGCATGGAGACGATTATCTCGGGATTGCAAGATAACCAAACAAAACTTTTAGTGGATTTCTACTTATTTTATTAAATATCATCTCCACCAAACAGGACAAGCTTGCATGTGTTATAGTTTTGGAGAAAAATGTGTTCATTTCATGTATGCGCAAAATGCCTTTGAAATGGCTTTAAAATGGATTTGGAGCATGGAGACGATTATCTCAGGATGGCAATATAAACAAACGAAACTTTTAGTCGATTTCTAATTATTTTATTAAATATTATCTCCACCAAACAGGACAAGCTTGCATCTGTTATAGTTTTGGAGAAAAATGTGTTCATTTCATGTATGCGCGAAATGCCTTAAAAATGGCTTTAAAATGGATTTGGAGCATGGAGACGATTATCTCGGGATTGCAAGATAACCAAACAAAACTTTTAGTGGATTTCTACTTATTTTATTAAATATCATCTCCACCAAACAGGACAAGCTTGCATCTGTTATAGTTTTGGAGAAAAATGTGTTCATTTCATTTATGCGCGAAATGCCTTAGAAATGGGTTTTAATAGCATTTGAAGCATGGAGACGATTATCTCGAGATTGCAAGATAACCAAACAAAACTTTTAGTGGATTTCTACTTATTTTATTAAATATCATCTTCACCAAACAAAACAAGCTTGCATCTGTTATAGTTTTGGAGAAAAATGTGTTCATTTCATGTATGCGCGAAATGCCTTAAAAATGGCTTTAAAATGGATTTGGAGCATGGAGACGATTATCTCGGGATTGCAAGATAACCAAACAAAACTTTTAGTGGATTTCTACTTATTTTATTAAATATCATCTCCACCAAACAGGACAAGCTTGCATGTGTTATAGTTTTGGACAAAAATGTGTTCATTTCATGTATGCGCAAAATGCCTTTGAAATGGCTTTAAAATGGATTTGGAGCATGGAGACGATTATCTCAGGATGGCAATATAAACAAACGAAACTTTTAGTAGATTTCTAATTATTTTATTAAATATTATCTCCACCAAACAGGACAAGCTTGCATCTGTTATAGTTTTGGAGAAAAATGTGTTCATTTCATGTATGCGCGAAATGCCTTAAAAATGGCTTTAAAATGGATTTGGAGCATGGAGACGATTATCTCGGGATTGCAAGATAACCAAACAAAACTTTTAGTGGATTTCTACTTATTTTATTAAATATCATCTCCACCAAACAGGACAAGCTTGCATCTGTTATAGTTTTGGAGAAAAATGTGTTCATTTCATGTATGCGCGAAATGCCTTAAAAATGGCTTTAAAATGGATTTGGAGCATGGAGACGATTATCTCGGGATTGCAAGATAACCAAACAAAACTTTTAGTGGATTTCTACTTATTTTATTAAATATCATCTCCACCAAACAGGACAAGCTTGCATGTGTTATAGTTTTGGAGAAAAATGTGTTCATTTCATGTATGCGCAAAATGCCTTTGAAATGGCTTTAAAATGGATTTGGAGCATGGAGACGATTATCTCAGGATGGGAATATAAACAAACGAAACTTTTAGTAGATTTCTACTTATTTTATTAAATATTATCTCCACCAAACAGGACAAGCTTGCATCTGTTATAGTTTTGGAGAAAAATGTGTTCATTTCATGTATGCGCGAAATGCCTTAAAAATGGCTTTAAAATGGATTTGGAGCATGGAGACGATTATCTCGGGATTGCAAGATAACCAAACAAAACTTTTAGTGGATTTCTACTTATTTTATTAAATATCATCTCCACCAAACAGGACAAGCTTGCATCTGTTATAGTTTTGGAGAAAAATGTGTTCATTTCATGTATGCGCAAAATGCCTTTGAAATGGCTTTAAAATGGATTTGGAGCATGGAGACGATTATCTCAGGATAGCAATATAAACAAACGAAACTTTTAGTAGATTTCTACTTATTTTATTAAATATTATCTCCACCAAACAGGACAAGCTTGCATCTGTTATAGTTTTGGAGAAAAATGTGTTCATTTCATGTATGCGCGAAATGCCTTAAAAATGGCTTTAAAATGGATTTGGAGCATGGAGACGATTATCTCGGGATTGCAAGATAACCAAACAAAACTTTTAGTGGATTTCTACTTATTTTATTAAATATCATCTCCACCAAACAGGACAAGCTTGCATCTGTTATAGTTTTAAAGAAAAATGTGTTCATTTCATTTATGCGCGAAATGCCTTAGAAATGGGTTTTAAGAGCATTTGAAGCATGGAGACGATTATCTCGAGATTGCAAGATAACCAAACAAAACTTTTAGTGGATTTCTACTTATTTTATTATTAAATATCATCTCCACCAAACAGGACAAGCTTGCATCTGTTATAGTTTTGGAGAAAAATGTGTTCATTTCATGTATGCGCGAAATGCCTTAAAAATGGCTTTAAAATGGATTTGGAGCATGGAGACGATTATCTCGGGATTGCAAGATAACCAAACAAAACTTTTAGTGGATTTCTACTTATTTTATTAAATATCATCTCCACCAAACAGGACAAGCTTGCATCTGTTATAGTTTTGGAGAAAAATGTGTTCATTTCATGTATGCGCGAAATGCCTTAAAAATGGCTTTAAAATGGATTTGGAGCATGGAGACGATTATCTCGGGATTGCAAGATAACCAAACAAAACTTTTAGTGGATTTCTACTTATTTTATTAAATATCATCTCCACCAAACAGGACAAGCTTGCATCTGTTATAGTTTTGGAGAAAAATGTGTTCATTTCATGTATGCGCAAAATGCCTTTGAAATGGCTTTAAAATGGATTTGGAGCATGGAGTCGATTATCTCAGGATGGCAATATAAACAAACGAAACTTTTAGTAGATTTCTACTTATTTTATTAAATATTATCTCCACCAAACAGGACAAGCTTGCATCTGTTATAGTTTTGGAGAAAAATGTGTTCATTTCATGTATGCGCGAAATGCCTTAAAAATGGCTTTAAAATGGATTTGGAGCATGGAGACGATTATCTCGGGATTGCAAGATAACCAAACAAAACTTTTAGTGGATTTCTACTTATTTTATTAAATATCATCTCCACCAAACAGGACAAGCTTGCATCTGTTATAGTTTTAAAGAAAAATGTGTTCATTTCATTTATGCGCGAAATGCCTTAGAAATGGGTTTTAAGAGCATTTGAAGCATGGAGACGATTATCTCGAGATTGCAAGATAACCAAACAAAACTTTTAGTGGATTTCTACTTATTTTATTAAATATCATCTCCACCAAACAGGACAAGCTTGCATCTGTTATAGTTTTGGAGAAAAATGTGTTCATTTCATTTATGCGCAAAATGCCTTTGAAATGGCTTTAAAAAGGATTTGGAGCATGGAGACGATTATCTCAGGATGGCAATATAAACAAACGAAACTTTTAGTAGATTTCTACTTATTTTATTAAATATTATCTCCACCAAACAGGACAAGCTTGCATCTGTTATAGTTTTGGAGAAAAATGTGTTCATTTCATGTATGCGCGAAATGCCTTAAAAATGGCTTTAAAATGGATTTGGAGCATGGAGACGATTATCTTGGGATTGCAAGATAACCAAACAAAACTTTTAGTGGATTTCTACTTATTTTATTAAATATCATCTCCACCAAACAGGACAAGCTTGCATCTGTTATAGTTTTAAAGAAAAATGTGTTCATTTCATTTATGCGCGAAATGCTTTAGAAATGGGTTTTAATAGCATTTGAAGCATGGAGACGATTATCTCGAGATTGCAAGATAACCAAACAAAACTTTTAGTGGATTTCTACTTATTTTATTAAATATCATCTCCACCAAACAGGACAAGCTTGCATCTGTTATAGTTTTGGAGAAAAATGTGTTCATTTCATGTATGCGCGAAATGCCTTAAAAATGGCTTTAAAATGGATTTGGAGCATGGAGACGATTATCTCGGGATTGCAAGATAACCAAACAAAACTTTTAGTGGATTTCTACTTATTTTATTAAATATCATCTCCACCAAACAGGACAAGCTTGCATCTGTTATAGTTTTGGAGAAAAATGTGTTCATTTTATGTATGCGCGAAATGCCTTAAAAATGGCTTTAAAATGGATTTGGAGCATGGAGACGATTATCTCGGGATTGCAAGATAACCAAACAAAACTTTTAGTGGATTTCTACTTATTTTATTAAATATCATCTCCACCAAACAGGACAAGCTTGCATGTGTTATAGTTTTGGAGAAAAATGTGTTCATTTCATGTATGCGCAAAATGCCTTTGAAATGGCTTTAAAATGGATTTGGAGCATGGAGACGATTATCTCAGGATGGCAATATAAACAAACGAAACTTTTAGTAGATTTCTACTTATTTTATTAAATATTATCTCCACCAAACAGGACAAGCTTGCATCTGTTATAGTTTTGGAGAAAAATGTGTTCATTTCATGTATGCGCGAAATGCCTTAAAAATGGCTTTAAAATGGATTTGGAGCATGGAGACGATTATCTCGGGATTGCAAGATAACCAAACAAAACTTTTAGTGGATTTCTACTTATTTTTATTAAATATCATCTCCACCAAACAGGACAAGCTTGCATCTGTTATAGTTTTGGAGAAAAATGTGTTCATTTCATGTATGCGCAAAATGCCTTTGAAATGGCTTTAAAATGGATTTGGAGCATGGAGACGATTATCTCAGGATAGCAATATAAATAAACGAAACTTTTAGTAGATTTCTACTTATTTTATTAAATATTATCTCCACCAAACAGGACAAGCTTGCATCTGTTATAGTTTTGGAGAAAAATGTGTTCATTTCATGTATGCGCGAAATGCCTTAAAAATGGCTTTAAAATGGATTTGGAGCATGGAGACGATTATCTCGGGATTGCAAGATAACCAAACAAAACTTTTAGTGGATTTCTACTTATTTTATTAAATATCATCTCCACCAAACAGGACAAGCTTGCATCTGTTATAGTTTTAAAGAAAAATGTGTTCATTTCATTTATGCGCGAAATGCCTTAGAAATGGGTTTTAAGAGCATTTGAAGCATGGAGACGATTATCTCGAGATTGCAAGATAACCAAACAAAACTTTTAGTGGATTTCTACTTATTTTATTAAATATCATCTCCACCAAACAGGACAAGCTTGCATCTGTTATAGTTTTGGAGAAAAATGTGTTCATTTCATGTATGCGCGAAATGCCTTAAAAATGGCTTTAAAATGGATTTGGAGCATGGAGACGATTATCTCGGGATTGCAAGATAACCAAACAAAACTTTTAGTGGATTTCTACTTATTTTATTAAATATCATCTCCACCAAACAGGACAAGCTTGCATCTGTTATAGTTTTGGAGAAAAATGTGTTCATTTCATGTATGCGCGAAATGCCTTAAAAATGGCTTTAAAATGGATTTGGAGCATGGAGACGATTATCTCGGGATTGCAAGATAACCAAACAAAACTTTTAGTGGATTTCTACTTATTTTATTAAATATCATCTCCACCAAACAGGACAAGCTTGCATCTGTTATAGTTTTGGAGAAAAATGTGTTCATTTCATGTATGCGCAAAATGCCTTTGAAATGGCTTTAAAATGGATTTGGAGCATGGAGTCGATTATCTCAGGATGGCAATATAAACAAACGAAACTTTTAGTAGATTTCTACTTATTTTATTAAATATTATCTCCACCAAACAGGACAAGCTTGCATCTGTTATAGTTTTGGAGAAAAATGTGTTCATTTCATGTATGCGCGAAATGCCTTAAAAATGGCTTTAAAATGGATTTGGAGCATGGAGACGATTATCTCGGGATTGCAAGATAACCAAACAAAACTTTTAGTGGATTTCTACTTATTTTATTAAATATCATCTCCACCAAACAGGACAAGCTTGCATCTGTTATAGTTTTAAAGAAAAATGTGTTCATTTCATTTATGCGCGAAATGCCTTAGAAATGGGTTTTAAGAGCATTTGAAGCATGGAGACGATTATCTCGAGATTGCAAGATAACCAAACAAAACTTTTAGTGGATTTCTACTTATTTTATTAAATATCATCTCCACCAAACAGGACAAGCTTGCATCTGTTATAGTTTTGGAGAAAAATGTGTTCATTTCATTTATGCGCAAAATGCCTTTGAAATGGCTTTAAAATGGATTTGGAGCATGGAGACGATTATCTCAGGATGGCAATATAAACAAACGAAACTTTTAGTAGATTTCTACTTATTTTATTAAATATTATCTCCACCAAACAGGACAAGCTTGCATCTGTTATAGTTTTGGAGAAAAATGTGTTCATTTCATGTATGCGCGAAATGCCTTAAAAATGGCTTTAAAATGGATTTGGAGCATGGAGACGATTATCTCGGGATTGCAAGATAACCAAACAAAACTTTTAGTAGATTTCTACTTATTTTATTAAATATCATCTCCACCAAACAGGACAAGCTTGCATCTGTTATAGTTTTAAAGAAAAATGTGTTCATTTCATTTATGCGCGAAATGCTTTAGAAATGGGTTTTAATAGCATTTGAAGCATGGAGACGATTATCTCGAGATTGCAAGATAACCAAACAAAACTTTTAGTGGATTTCTACTTATTTTATTAAATATCATCTCCACCAAACAGGACAAGCTTGCATCTGTTATAGTTTTGGAGAAAAATGTGTTCATTTCATGTATGCGCGAAATGCCTTAAAAATGGCTTTAAAATGGATTTGGAGCATGGAGACGATTATCTCGGGATTGCAAGATAACCAAACAAAACTTTTAGTGGATTTCTACTTATTTTATTAAATATCATCTCCACCAAACAGGACAAGCTTGCATCTGTTATAGTTTTGGAGAAAAATGTGTTCATTTTATGTATGCGCGAAATGCCTTAAAAATGGCTTTAAAATGGATTTGGAGCATGGAGACGATTATCTCGGGATTGCAAGATAACCAAACAAAACTTTTAGTGGATTTCTACTTATTTTATTAAATATCATCTCCACCAAACAGGACAAGCTTGCATGTGTTATAGTTTTGGAGAAAAATGTGTTCATTTCATGTATGCGCAAAATGCCTTTGAAATTGCTTTAAAATGGATTTGGAGCATGGAGACGATTATCTCAGGATGGCAATATAAACAAACGAAACTTTTAGTAGATTTCTACTTATTTTATTAAATTTTATCTCCACCAAACAGGACAAGCTTGCATCTGTTATAGTTTTGGAGAAAAATGTGTTCATTTCATGTATGCGCGAAATGCCTTAAAAATGGCTTTAAAATGGATTTGGAGCATGGAGACGATTATCTCGGGATTGCAAGATAACCAAACAAAACTTTTAGTGGATTTCTACTTATTTTATTAAATATCATCTCCACCAAACAGGACAAGCTTGCATCTGTTATAGTTTTGGAGAAAAATGTGTTCATTTCATGTATGCGCAAAATGCCTTTGAAATGGCTTTAAAATGGATTTGGAGCATGGAGACGATTATCTCAGGATAGCAATATAAACAAACGAAACTTTTAGTAGATTTCTACTTATTTTATTAAATATTATCTCCACCAAACAGGACAAGCTTGCATCTGTTATAGTTTTGGAGAAAAATGTGTTCATTTCATGTATGCGCGAAATGCCTTAAAAATGGCTTTAAAATGGATTTGGAGCATGGAGACGATTATCTCGGGATTGCAAGATAACCAAACAAAACTTTTAGTGGATTTCTACTTATTTTATTAAATATCATCTCCACCAAACAGGACAAGCTTGCATCTGTTATAGTTTTAAAGAAAAATGTGTTCATTTCATTTATGCGCGAAATGCCTTAGAAATGGGTTTTAAGAGCATTTGAAGCATGGAGACGATTATCTCGAGATTGCAAGATAACCAAACAAAACTTTTAGTGGATTTCTACTTATTTTATTAAATATCATCTCCACCAAACAGTACAAGCTTGCATCTGTTATAGTTTTGGAGAAAAATGTGTTCATTTCATGTATGCGCGAAATGCCTTAAAAATGGCTTTAAAATGGATTTGGAGCATGAAGACGATTATCTCGGGATTGCAAGATAACCAAACAAAACTTTTAGTGGATTTCTACTTATTTTATTAAATATCATCTCCACCAAACAGGACAAGCTTGCATCTGTTATAGTTTTGGAGAAAAATGTGTTCATTTCATGTATGCGCGAAATGCCTTAAAAATGGCTTTAAAATGGATTTGGAGCATGGAGACGATTATCTCGGAATTGCAAGATAACCAAACAAAACTTTTAGTGGATTTCTACTTATTTTATTAAATATCATCTCCACCAAACAGGACAAGCTTGCATGTGTTATAGTTTTGGAGAAAAATGTGTTCATTTCATGTATGCGCAAAATGCCTTTGAAATGGCTTTAAAATGGATTTGGAGCATGGAGACGATTATCTCAGGATGGCAATATAAACAAACGAAACTTTTAGTAGATTTCTACTTATTTTATTAAATATTATCTCCACCAAACAGGACAAGCTTTCATCTGTTATAGTTTTGGAGAACAATGTGTTCATTTCATGTATGCGCGAAATGCCTTAAAAATGGCTTTAAAATGGATTTGGAGCATGGAGACGATTATCTCGGGATTGCAAGATAACCAAACAAAACTTTTAGTGGATTTCTACTTATTTTATTAAATATCATCTCCACCAAACAGGACAAGCTTGCATCTGTTATAGTTTTAAAGAAAAATGTGTTCATTTCATTTATGCGCAAAATGCCTTAGAAATGGGTTTTAAGAGCATTTGAAGCATGGAGACGATTATCTCGAGATTGCAAGATAACCAAACAAAACTTTTAGTGGATTTCTACTTATTTTATTAAATATCATCTCCACCAAACAGGACAAGCTTGCATCTGTTATAGTTTTGGAGAAAAATGTGTTCATTTCATGTATGCGCGAAATGCCTTAAAAATGGCTTTAAAATGGATTTGGAGCATGGAGACGATTATCTCGGGATTGCAAGATAACCAAACAAAACTTTTAGTGGATTTCTACTTATTTTATTAAATATCATCTCCACCAAACAGGACAAGCTTGCATCTGTTATAGTTTTGGAGAAAAATGTGTTCATTTCATTTATGCGCGAAATAACTTAGAAATGGGTTAATAGCATTTGAAGCATGGAGACGATTATCTCGAGATTGCAAGATAACCAAACAAAACTTTTAGTGGATTTCTACTTATTTTATTAAATATCATCTCCACCAAACAGGACAAGCTTGCATCTGTTATAGTTTTGGAGAAAAATGTGTTCATTTCATGTATGCGCGAAATGCCTTAAAAATGGCTTTAAAATGGATTTGGAGCATGGAGACGATTATCTTGGGATTGCAAGATAACCAAACAAAACTTTTAGTGGATTTCTACTTATTTTATTAAATATCATCTCCACCAAACAGGACAAGCTTGCATCTGTTATAGTTTTGGAGAAAAATGTGTTCATTTCATTTATGCGCGAAATGCCTTAGAAATGGGTTTTAATAGCATTTGAAGCATGGAGACGATTATCTCGAGATTGCAAGATAACCAAACAAAACTTTTAGTGGATTTCTACTTATTTTATTAAATATCATCTCCACCAAACAGGACAAGCTTGCATCTGTTATAGTTTTGGAGAAAAATGTGTTCATTTCATGTATGCGCGAAATGCCTTAAAAATGGCTTTAAAATGGATTTGGAGCATGGAGACGATTATCTCGGGATTGCAAGATAACCAAACAAAACTTTTAGTGGATTTCTACTTATTTTATTAAATATCATCTCCACCAAACAGGACAAGCTTGCATCTGTTATAGTTTTAAAGAAAAATGTGTTCATTTCATTTATGCGCGAAATGCCTTAGAAATGGGTTTTAAGAGCATTTGAAGCATGGAGACGATTATCTCGAGATTGCAAGATAACCAAACAAAACTTTTAGTGGATTTCTACTTATTTTATTAAATATCATCTCCACCAAACAGGACAAGCTTGCATCTGTTATAGTTTTGGAGAAAAATGTGTTCATTTCATGTATGCGCGAAATGCCTTAAAAATGGCTTTAAAATGGATTTGGAGCATGGAGACGATTATCTCGGGATTGCAAGATAACCAAACAAAACTTTTAGTGGATTTCTACTTATTTTATTAAATATCATCTCCACCAAACAGGACAAGCTTGCATGTGTTATAGTTTTGGAGAAAAATGTGTTCATTTCATGTATGCGCAAAATGCCTTTGAAATGGCTTTAAAATGGATTTGGAGCATGGAGACGATTATCTCAGGATGGCAATATAAACAAACGAAACTTTTAGTAGATTTCTACTTTTTTTATTAAATATTATCTCCACCAAACAGGACAAGCTTGCATCTGTTATAGTTTTGGAGAAAAATGTGTTCATTTCATGTATGCGCGAAATGCCTTAAAAATGGCTTTAAAATGGATTTGGAGCATGGAGACGATTATCTCGGGATTGCAAGATAACCAAACAAAACTTTTAGTGGATTTCTACTTATTTTATTAAATATCATCTCCACCAAACAGGACAAGCTTGCATCTGTTATAGTTTTGGAGAAAAATGTGTTCATTTCATGTATGCGCGAAATGCCTTAAAAATGGCTTTAAAATGGATTTGGAGCATGGAGACGATTATCTCGGGATTGCAAGATAACCAAACAAAACTTTTAGTGGATTTCTACTTATTTTATCAAATATCATCTCCACCAAACAGGACAAGCTTGCATCTGTTATAGTTTTGGAGAAAAATGTGTTCATTTCATTTATGCGCGAAATGCCTTAGAAATGGGTTTTAATAGCATTTGAAGCATGGAGACGATTATCTCGAGATTGCAAGATAACCAAACAAAACTTTTAGTGGATTTCTACTTATTTTATTAAATATCATCTCCACCAAACAGGACAAGCTTGCATCTGTTATAGTTTTGGAGAAAAATGTGTTCATTTCATGTATGCGCAAAATGCCTTTGAAATGGCTTTAAAATGGATTTGGAGCATGGAGACGATTATCTCAGGATGGCAATATAAACAAACGAAACTTTTAGTAGATTTCTACTTATTTTATTAAATATTATCTCCACCAAACAGGACAAGCTTGCATCTGTTATAGTTTTGGAGAAAAATGTGTTCATTTCATGTATGCGCGAAATGCCTTAAAAATGGCTTTAAAATGGATTTGGAGCATGGAGACGATTATCTCGGGATTGCAAGATAACCAAACAAAACTTTTAGTGGATTTCTACTTATTTTATTAAATATCACCTCCACCAAACAGGACAAGCTTGCATCTGTTATAGTTTTGGAGAAAAATGTGTTCATTTCATGTATGCGCGAAATGGCTTTAAAATGGATTTGGAGCATGGAGACGATTATCTCGGGATTGCAAGATAACCAAACAAAACTTTTAGTGGATTTCTACTTATTTTATTAAATATCATCTCCACCAAACAGGACAAGCTTGCATCTGTTATAGTTTTGGAGAAAAATGTGTTCATTTCATGTATGCGCAAAATGCCTTTGAAATGGCTTTAAAATGGATTTGGAGCATGGAGACGATTATCTCAGGAAGGCAATATAAACAAACGAAACTTTTAGTAGATTTCTACTTATTTTATTAAATATTATCTCCACCAAACAGGACAAGCTTGCATCTGTTATAGTTTTGGACAAAAATGTGTTCATTTCATGTATGCGCGAAATGCCTTAAAAATGGCTTTAAAATGGATTTGGAGCATGGAGACGATTATCTCGGGATTGCAAGATAACCAAACAAAACTTTTAGTGGATTTCTACTTATTTTATTAAATATCATCTCCACCAAACAGGACAAGCTTGCATCTGTTATAGTTTTAAAGAAAAATGTGTTCATTTCATTTATGCGGGAAATGCCTTAGAAATGGGTTTTAAGAGCATTTGAAGCATGGAGACGATTATCTCGAGATTGCAAGATAACCAAACAAAACTTTTAGTGGATTTCTACTTATTTTATTAAATATCATCTCCACCAAACAGGACAAGCTTGCATCTGTTATAGTTTTGGAGAAAAATGTGTTCATTTCATGTATGCGCGAAATGCCTTAAAAATGGCTTTAAAATGGATTTGGAGCATGGAGACGATTATCTCGGGATTGCAAGATAACCAAACAAAACTTTTAGTGGATTTCTACTTATTTTATTAAATATCATCTCCACCAAACAGGACAAGCTTGCATCTGTTATAGTTTTGGAGAAAAATGTGTTCATTTCATTTATGCGCGAAATGCCTTAGAAATGGGTTTTAATAGCATTTGAAGCATGGAGACGATTATCTCGAGATTGCAAGATAACCAAACAAAACTTTTAGTGGATTTCTACTTATTTTATTAAATATCATCTCCACCAAACAGGACAAGCTTGCATCTGTTATAGTTTTGGAGAAAAATGTGTTCATTTCATGTATGCGCGAAATGCCTTAAAAATGGCTTTAAAATGGATTTGGAGCATGGAGACGATTATCTCGGGATTGCAAGATAACCAAACAAAACTTTTAGTGGATTTCTACTTATTTTATTAAATATCATCTCCACCAAACAGGACAAGCTTGCATGTGTTATAGTTTTGGAGAAAAATGTGTTCATTTCATGTATGCGCAAAATGCCTTTGAAATGGCTTTAAAATGGATTTGGAGCATGGAGACGATTATCTCAGGATGGCAATATAAACAAACGAAACTTTTAGTAGATTTCTACTTATTTTATTAAATATTATCTCCACCAAACAGGACAAGCTTGCATCTGTTATAGTTTTGGAGAAAAATGTGTTCATTTCATGTATGCGCGAAATGCCTTAAAAATGGTTTTAAAATGGATTTGGAGCATGGAGACGATTATCTCGGGATTGCAAGATAACCAAACAAAACTTTTAGTGGATTTCTACTTATTTTATTAAATATCATCTCCACCAAACAGGACAAGCTTGCATCTGTTATAGTTTTGGAGAAAAATGTGTTCATTTCATGTATGCGCGAAATGCCTTAAAAATGGCTTTAAAATGGATTTGGAGCATGGAGACGATTATCTCGGGATTGCAAGATAACCAAACAAAACTTTTAGTGGATTTCTACTTATTTTATTAAATATCATCTCCACCAAACAGGACCAGCTTGCATCTGTTATAGTTTTAAAGAAAAATGTGTTCATTTCATTTATGCGCGAAATGCCTTAGAAATGGATTTTAAGAGCATTTGAAGCATGGAGACGATTATCTCGAGATTGCAAGATAACCAAACAAAACTTTTAGTGGATTTCTACTTATTTTATTAAATATCATCTCCACCAAACAGGACAAGCTTGCATCTGTTATAGTTTTGGAGAAAAATGTGTTCATTTCATGTATGCGCAAAATGCCTATTGAAATGGCTTTAAAATGGATTTGGAGCATGGAGACGATTATCTCAGGATGGCAATATAAACAAACGAAACTTTTAGTAGATTTCTACTTATTTTATTAAATATTATCTCCACCAAACAGGACAAGCTTGCATCTGTTATAGTTTTGGAGAAAAATGTGTTCATTTCATGTATGCGCGAAATGCCTTAAAAATGGCTTTAAAATGGATTTGGAGCATGGAGACGATTATCTCGGGATTGCAAGATAACCAAACAAAACTTTTAGTGGATTTCTACTTATTTTATTAAATATCATCTCCACCAAACAGGACAAGCTTGCATCTGTTATAGTTTTAAAGAAAAATGTGTTCATTTCATTTATGCGCGAAATGCCTTAGAAATGGGTTTTAAGAGCATTTGAAGCATGGAGACGATTATCTCGAGATTGCAAGATAACCAAACAAAACTTTTAGTGGATTTCTACTTATTTTATTAAATATCATCTCCACCAAACAGGACAAGCTTGCATCTGTTATAGTTTTGGAGAAAAATGTGTTCATTTCATGTATGCGCAAAATGCCTTTGAAATGGCTTTAAAATGGATTTGGAGCATGGAGACGATTATCTCAGGATGGCAATATAAACAAACGAAACTTTTAGTAGATTTCTACTTATTTTATTAAATATTATCTCCACCAAACAGGACAAGCTTGCATCTGTTATAGTTTTGGAGAAAAATGTGTTCATTTCATGTATGCGCGAAATGCCTTAAAAATGGCTTTAAAATGGATTTGGAGCATGGAGACGATTATCTCGGGATTGCAAGATAACCAAACAAAACTTTTAGTGGATTTCTACTTATTTTATTAAATATCATCTCCACCAAACAGGACAAGCTTGCATCTGTTATAGTTTTGGAGAAAAATGTGTTCATTTCATGTATGCGCGAAATGCCTTAAAAATGGCTTTAAAATGGATTTGGAGCATGGAGACGATTATCTCGGGATTGCAAGATAACCAAACAAAACTTTTAGTGGATTTCTACTTATTTTATTAAATATCATCTCCACCAAACAGGACAAGCTTGCATCTGTTATAGTTTTGGAGAAAAATGTGTTCATTTCATGTATGCGCAAAATGCCTTTGAAATGGCTTTAAAATGGATTTGGAGCATGGAGACGATTATCTCAGGATGGCAATATAAACAAACGAAACTTTTAGTAGATTTCTACTTATTTTATTAAATATTATCTCCACCAAACAGGACAAGCTTGCATCTGTTATAGTTTTGGAGAAAAATGTGTTCATTTCATGTATGCGCGAAATGCCTTAAAAATGGCTTTAAAATGGATTTGGAGCATGGAGACAATTATCTCGGGATTGCAAGATAACCAAACAAAACTTTTAGTGGATTTCTACTTATTTTATTAAATATCATCTCCACCAAACAGGACAAGCTTGCATCTGTTATAGTTTTAAAGAAAAATGTGTTCATTTCATTTATGCGCGAAATGCCTTAGAAATGGGTTTTAAGAGCATTTGAAGCATGGAGACGATTATCTCGAGATTGCAAGATAACCAAACAAAACTTTTAGTGGATTTCTACTTATTTTATTAAATATCATCTCCACCAAACAGGACAAGCTTGCATCTGTTATAGTTTTGGAGAAAAATGTGTTCATTTCATGTATGCGCGAAATGCCTTAAAAATGGCTTTAAAATGGATTTGGAGCATGGAGACGATTATCTCGAAATTGCAAGATAACCAAACAAAACTTTTAGTGTATTTCTACTTATTTTATTAAATATCATCTCCACCAAACAGGACAAGCTTGCATCTGTTATAGTTTTGGAGAAAAATGTGTTCATTTCATTTATGCGCGAAATGCCTTACAAATGGGTTTTAATAGCATTTGAAGCATGGAGACGATTATCTCGAGATTGCAAGATAACCAAACAAAACTTTTAGTGGATTTCTACTTATTTTATTAAATATCATCTCCACCAAACAGGACAAGCTTGCATCTGTTATAGTTTTGGAGAAAAATGTGTTCATTTCATGTACGCGCAAAATGCCTTAAAAATGGCTTTAAAATGGATTTGGAGCATGGAGACGATTATCTCGGGATTGCAAGATAACCAAACAAAACTTTTAGTGGATTTCTACTTATTTTATTAAATATCATCTCCACCAAACAGGACAAGCTTGCATGTGTTATAGTTTTGGAGAAAAATGTGTTCATTTCATGTATGCGCAAAATGCCTTTGAAATGGCTTTAAAATGGATTTGGAGCATGGAGACGATTATCTCAGGATGGCAATATAAACAAACGAAACTTTTAGTAGATTTCTACTTTTTTTATTAAATATTATCTCCACCAAACAGGACAAGCTTGCATCTGTTATAGTTTTGGAGAAAAATGTGTTCATTTCATGTATGCGCGAAATGCCTTAAAAATGGCTTTAAAATGGATTTGGAGCATGGAGACGATTATCTCGGGATTGCAAGATAACCAAACAAAACTTTTAGTGGATTTCTACTTATTTTATTAAATATCATCTCCACCAAACAGGACAAGCTTGCATCTGTTATAGTTTTGGAGAAAAATGTGTTCATTTCATGTATGCGCGAAATGCCTTAAAAATGGCTTTAAAATGGATTTGGAGCATGGAGACGATTATCTCGGGATTGCAAGATAACCAAACAAAACTTTTAGTGGATTTCTACTTATTTTATCAAATATCATCTCCACCAAACAGGACAAGCTTGCATCTGTTATAGTTTTGGAGAAAAATGTGTTCATTTCATTTATGCGCGAAATGCCTTAGAAATGGGTTTTAATAGCATTTGAAGCATGGAGACGATTATCTCGAGATTGCAAGATAACCAAACAAAACTTTTAGTGGATTTCTACTTATTTTATTAAATATCATCTCCACCAAACAGGACAAGCTTGCATCTGTTATAGTTTTGGAGAAAAATGTGTTCATTTCATGTATGCGCAAAATGCCTTTGAAATGGCTTTAAAATGGATTTGGAGCATGGAGACGATTATCTCAGGATGGCAATATAAACAAACGAAACTTTTAGTAGATTTCTACTTATTTTATTAAATATTATCTCCACCAAACAGGACAAGCTTGCATCTGTTATAGTTTTGGAGAAAAATGTGTTCATTTCATGTATGCGCGAAATGCCTTAAAAATGGCTTTAAAATGGATTTGGAGCATGGAGACGATTATCTCGGGATTGCAAGATAACCAAACAAAACTTTTAGTGGATTTCTACTTATTTTATTAAATATCACCTCCACCAAACAGGACAAGCTTGCATCTGTTATAGTTTTGGAGAAAAATGTGTTCATTTCATGTATGCGCGAAATGGCTTTAAAATGGATTTGGAGCATGGAGACGATTATCTCGGGATTGCAAGATAACCAAACAAAACTTTTAGTGGATTTCTACTTATTTTATTAAATATCATCTCCACCAAACAGGACAAGCTTGCATCTGTTATAGTTTTGGAGAAAAATGTGTTCATTTCATGTATGCGCGAAATGCCTTAAAAATGGCTTTAAAATGGATTTGGAGCATGGAGACGATTATCTCGGGATTGCAAGATAACCAAACAAAACTTTTAGTGGATTTCTACTTATTTTATTAAATATCATCTCCACCAAACAGGACAAGCTTGCATCTGTTATAGTTTTGGAGAAAAATGTGTTCATTTCATTTATGCGCGAAATGCCTTAGAAATGGGTTTTAATAGCATTTGAAGCATGGAGACGATTATCTCGAGATTGCAAGATAACCAAACAAAACTTTTAGTGGATTTCTACTTATTTTATTAAATATCATCTCCACCAAACAGGACAAGCTTGCATCTGTTATAGTTTTGGAGAAAAATGTGTTCATTTCATGTACGCGCAAAATGCCTTAAAAATGGCTTTAAAATGGATTTGGAGCATGGAGACGATTATCTCGGGATTGCAAGATAACCAAACAAAACTTTTAGTGGATTTCTACTTATTTTATTAAATATCATCTCCACCAAACAGGACAAGCTTGCATGTGTTATAGTTTTGGAGAAAAATGTGTTCATTTCATGTATGCGCAAAATGCCTTTGAAATGGCTTTAAAATGGATTTGGAGCATGGAGACGATTATCTCAGGATGGCAATATAAACAAACGAAACTTTTAGTAGATTTCTACTTTTTTTATTAAATATTATCTCCACCAAACAGGACAAGCTTGCATCTGTTATAGTTTTGGAGAAAAATGTGTTCATTTCATGTATGCGCGAAATGCCTTAAAAATGGCTTTAAAATGGATTTGGAGCATGGAGACGATTATCTCGGGATTGCAAGATAACCAAACAAAACTTTTAGTGGATTTCTACTTATTTTATTAAATATCATCTCCACCAAACAGGACAAGCTTGCATCTGTTATAGTTTTGGAGAAAAATGTGTTCATTTCATGTATGCGCGAAATGCCTTAAAAATGGCTTTAAAATGGATTTGGAGCATGGAGACGATTATCTCGGGATTGCAAGATAACCAAACAAAACTTTTAGTGGATTTCTACTTATTTTATCAAATATCATCTCCACCAAACAGGACAAGCTTGCATCTGTTATAGTTTTGGAGAAAAATGTGTTCATTTCATTTATGCGCGAAATGCCTTAGAAATGGGTTTTAATAGCATTTGAAGCATGGAGACGATTATCTCGAGATTGCAAGATAACCAAACAAAACTTTTAGTGGATTTCTACTTATTTTATTAAATATCATCTCCACCAAACAGGACAAGCTTGCATCTGTTATAGTTTTGGAGAAAAATGTGTTCATTTCATGTATGCGCAAAATGCCTTTGAAATGGCTTTAAAATGGATTTGGAGCATGGAGACGATTATCTCAGGATGGCAATATAAACAAACGAAACTTTTAGTAGATTTCTACTTATTTTATTAAATATTATCTCCACCAAACAGGACAAGCTTGCATCTGTTATAGTTTTGGAGAAAAATGTGTTCATTTCATGTATGCGCGAAATGCCTTAAAAATGGCTTTAAAATGGATTTGGAGCATGGAGACGATTATCTCGGGATTGCAAGATAACCAAACAAAACTTTTAGTGGATTTCTACTTATTTTATTAAATATCACCTCCACCAAACAGGACAAGCTTGCATCTGTTATAGTTTTGGAGAAAAATGTGTTCATTTCATGTATGCGCGAAATGGCTTTAAAATGGATTTGGAGCATGGAGACGATTATCTCGGGATTGCAAGATAACCAAACAAAACTTTTAGTGGATTTCTACTTATTTTATTAAATATCATCTCCACCAAACAGGACAAGCTTGCATCTGTTATAGTTTTGGAGAAAAATGTGTTCATTTCATGTATGCGCGAAATGCCTTAAAAATGGCTTTAAAATGGATTTGGAGCATGGAGACGATTATCTCGGGATTGCAAGATAACCAAACAAAACTTTTAGTGGATTTCTACTTATTTTATTAAATATCATCTCCACCAAACAGGACAAGCTTGCATCTGTTATAGTTTTGGAGAAAAATGTGTTCATTTCATTTATGCGCGAAATGCCTTAGAAATGGGTTTTAATAGCATTTGAAGCATGGAGACGATTATCTCGAGATTGCAAGATAACCAAACAAAACTTTTAGTGGATTTCTACTTATTTTATTAAATATCATCTCCACCAAACAGGACAAGCTTGCATCTGTTATAGTTTTGGAGAAAAATGTGTTCATTTCATGTATGCGCGAAATGCCTTAAAAATGGCTTTAAAATGGATTTGGAGCATGGAGACGATTATCTCGGGATTGCAAGATAACCAAACAAAACTTTTAGTGGATTTCTACTTATTTTATTAAATATCATCTCCACCAAACAGGACAAGCTTGCATGTGTTATAGTTTTTGAGAAAAATGTGTTCATTTCATGTATGCGCAAAATGCCTTTGAAATGGCTTTAAAATGGATTTGGAGCATGGAGACGATTATCTCAGGATGGCAATATAAACAAACGAAACTTTTAGTAGATTTCTACTTATTTTATTAAATATTATCTCCACCAAACAGGACAAGCTTGCATCTGTTATAGTTTTGGAGAAAAATGTGTTCATTTCATGTATGCGCGAAATGCCTTAAAAATGGTTTTAAAATGGATTTGGAGCATGGAGACGATTATCTCGGGATTGCAAGATAACCAAACAAAACTTTTAGTGGATTTCTACTTATTTTATTAAATATCATCTCCACCAAACAGGACAAGCTTGCATCTGTTATAGTTTTGGAGAAAAATGTGTTCATTTCATGTATGCGCGAAATGCCTTAAAAATGGCTTTAAAATGGATTTGGAGCATGGAGACGATTATCTCGGGATTGCAAGATAACCAAACAAAACTTTTAGTGGATTTCTACTTATTTTATTAAATATCATCTCCACCAAACAGGACCAGCTTGCATCTGTTATAGTTTTAAAGAAAAATGTGTTCATTTCATTTATGCGCGAAATGCCTTAGAAATGGATTTTAAGAGCATTTGAAGCATGGAGACGATTATCTCGAGATTGCAAGATAACCAAACAAAACTTTTAGTGGATTTCTACTTATTTTATTAAATATCATCTCCACCAAACAGGACAAGCTTGCATCTGTTATAGTTTTGGAGAAAAATGTGTTCATTTCATGTATGCGCAAAATGCCTTTGAAATGGCTTTAAAATGGATTTGGAGCATGGAGACGATTATCTCAGGATGGCAATATAAACAAACGAAACTTTTAGTAGATTTCTACTTATTTTATTAAATATTATCTCCACCAAACAGGACAAGCTTGCATCTGTTATAGTTTTGGAGAAAAATGTGTTCATTTCATGTATGCGCGAAATGCCTTAAAAATGGCTTTAAAATGGATTTGGAGCATGGAGACGATTATCTCGGGATTGCAAGATAACCAAACAAAACTTTTAGTGGATTTCTACTTATTTTATTAAATATCATCTCCACCAAACAGGACAAGCTTGCATCTGTTATAGTTTTAAAGAAAAATGTGTTCATTTCATTTATGCGCGAAATGCCTTAGAAATGGGTTTTAAGAGCATTTGAAGCATGGAGACGATTATCTCGAGATTGCAAGATAACCAAACAAAACTTTTAGTGGATTTCTACTTATTTTATTAAATATCATCTCCACCAAACAGGACAAGCTTGCATCTGTTATAGTTTTGGAGAAAAATGTGTTCATTTCATGTATGCGCAAAATGCCTTTGAAATGGCTTTAAAATGGATTTGGAGCATGGAGACGATTATCTCAGGATGGCAATATAAACAAACGAAACTTTTAGTAGATTTCTACTTATTTTATTAAATATTATCTCCACCAAACAGGACAAGCTTGCATCTGTTATAGTTTTGGAGAAAAATGTGTTCATTTCATGTATGCGCGAAATGCCTTAAAAATGGCTTTAAAATGGATTTGGAGCATGGAGACGATTATCTCGGGATTGCAAGATAACCAAACAAAACTTTTAGTGGATTTCTACTTATTTTATTAAATATCATCTCCACCAAACAGGACAAGCTTGCATCTGTTATAGTTTTGGAGAAAAATGTGTTCATTTCATGTATGCGCGAAATGCCTTAAAAATGGCTTTAAAATGGATTTGGAGCATGGAGACGATTATCTCGGGATTGCAAGATAACCAAACAAAACTTTTAGTGGATTTCTACTTATTTTATTAAATATCATCTCCACCAAACAGGACAAGCTTGCATCTGTTATAGTTTTGGAGAAAAATGTGTTCATTTCATGTATGCGCAAAATGCCTTTGAAATGGCTTTAAAATGGATTTGGAGCATGGAGACGATTATCTCAGGATGGCAATATAAACAAACGAAACTTTTAGTAGATTTCTACTTATTTTATTAAATATTATCTCCACCAAACAGGACAAGCTTGCATCTGTTATAGTTTTGGAGAAAAATGTGTTCATTTCATGTATGCGCGAAATGCCTTAAAAATGGCTTTAAAATGGATTTGGAGCATGGAGACGATTATCTCGGGATTGCAAGATAACCAAACAAAACTTTTAGTGGATTTCTACTTATTTTATTAAATATCATCTCCACCAAACAGGACAAGCTTGCATCTGTTATAGTTTTAAAGAAAAATGTGTTCATTTCATTTATGCGCGAAATGCCTTAGAAATGGGTTTTAAGAGCATTTGAAGCATGGAGACGATTATCTCGAGATTGCAAGATAACCAAACAAAACTTTTAGTGGATTTCTACTTATTTTATTAAATATCATCTCCACCAAACAGGACAAGCTTGCATCTGTTATAGTTTTGGAGAAAAATGTGTTCATTTCATGTATGCGCGAAATGCCTTAAAAATGGCTTTAAAATGGATTTGGAGCATGGAGACGATTATCTCGAAATTGCAAGATAACCAAACAAAACTTTTAGTGTATTTCTACTTATTTTATTAAATATCATCTCCACCAAACAGGACAAGCTTGCATCTGTTATAGTTTTGGAGAAAAATGTGTTCATTTCATTTATGCGCGAAATGCCTTAGAAATGGGTTTTAATAGCATTTGAAGCATGGAGACGATTATCTCGAGATTGCAAGATAACCAAACAAAACTTTTAGTGGATTTCTACTTATTTTATTAAATATCATCTCCACCAAACAGGACAAGCTTGCATCTGTTATAGTTTTGGAGAAAAATGTGTTCATTTCATGTACGCGCAAAATGCCTTAAAAATGGCTTTAAAATGGATTTGGAGCATGGAGACGATTATCTCGGGATTGCAAGATAACCAAACAAAACTTTTAGTGGATTTCTACTTATTTTATTAAATATCATCTCCACCAAACCGGACAAGCTTGCATCTGTTATAGTTTTGGAGAAAAATGTGTTCATTTCATTTATGCGCGAAATGCCTTAGAAATGGGTTTTAATAGCATTTGAAGCATGGAGACGATTATCTCGAGATTGCAAGATAACCAAACAAAACTTTTAGTGGATTTCTACTTATTTTATTAAATATCATCTCCACCAAACAGGACAAGCTTGCATCTGTTATAGTTTTGGAGAAAAATGTGTTCATTTCATGTATGCGCGAAATGCCTTAAAAATGGCTTTAAAATGGATTTGGAGCATGGAGACGATTATCTCGGGATTGCAAGATAACCAAACAAAACTTTTAGTGGATTTCTACTTATTTTATTAAATATCATCTCCACCAAACAGGACAAGCTTGCATGTGTTATAGTTTTGGAGAAAAATGTGTTCATTTCATGTATGCGCAAAATGCCTTTGAAATGGCTTTAAAATGGATTTGGAGCATGGAGACGATTATCTCAGGATGGCAATATAAACAAACGAAACTTTTAGTAGATTTCTACTTATTTTATTAAATATTATCTCCACCAAACAGGACAAGCTTGCATCTGTTATAGTTTTGGAGAAAAATGTGTTCATTTCATGTATGCGCGAAATGCCTTAAAAATGGTTTTAAAATGGATTTGGAGCATGGAGACGATTATCTCGGGATTGCAAGATAACCAAATAAAACTTTTAGTGGATTTCTACTTATTTTATTAAATATCATCTCCACCAAACAGGACAAGCTTGCATCTGTTATAGTTTTGGAGAAAAATGTGTTCATTTCATGTATGCGCGAAATGCCTTAAAAATGGCTTTAAAATGGATTTGGAGCATGGAGACGATTATCTCGGGATTGCAAGATAACCAAACAAAACTTTTAGTGGATTTCTACTTATTTTATCAAATATCATCTCCACCAAACAGGACCAGCTTGCATCTGTTATAGTTTTAAAGAAAAATGTGTTCATTTCATTTATGCGCGAAATGCCTTAGAAATGGATTTTAAGAGCATTTGAAGCATGGAGACGATTATCTCGAGATTGCAAGATAACCAAACAAAACTTTTAGTGGATTTCTACTTATTTTATTAAATATCATCTCCACCAAACAGGACAAGCTTGCATCTGTTATAGTTTTGGAGAAAAATGTGTTCATTTCATGTATGCGCAAAATGCCTTTGAAATGGCTTTAAAATGGATTTGGAGCATGGAGACGATTATCTCAGGATGGCAATATAAACAAACGAAACTTTTAGTAGATTTCTACTTATTTTATTAAATATTATCTCCACCAAACAGGACAAGCTTGCATCTGTTATAGTTTTGGAGAAAAATGTGTTCATTTCATGTATGCGCGAAATGCCTTAAAAATGGCTTTAAAATGGATTTGGAGCATGGAGACGATTATCTCGGGATTGCAAGATAACCAAACAAAACTTTTAGTGGATTTCTACTTATTTTATTAAATATCATCTCCACCAAACAGGACAAGCTTGCATCTGTTATAGTTTTAAAGAAAAATGTGTTCATTTCATTTATGCGCGAAATGCCTTAGAAATGGGTTTTAAGAGCATTTGAAGCATGGAGACGATTATCTCGAGATTGCAAGATAACCAAACAAAACTTTTAGTGGATTTCTACTTATTTTATTAAATATCATCTCCACCAAACAGGACAAGCTTGCATCTGTTATAGTTTTGGAGAAAAATGTGTTCATTTCATGTATGCGCAAAATGCCTTTGAAATGGCTTTAAAATGGATTTGGAGCATGGAGACGATTATCTCAGGATGGCAATATAAACAAACGAAACTTTTAGTAGATTTCTACTTATTTTATTAAATATTATCTCCACCAAACAGGACAAGCTTGCATCTGTTATAGTTTTGGAGAAAAATGTGTTCATTTCATGTATGCGCGAAATGCCTTAAAAATGGCTTTAAAATGGATTTGGAGCATGGAGACGATTATCTCGGGATTGCAAGATAACCAAACAAAACTTTTAGTGGATTTCTACTTATTTTATTAAATATCATCTCCACCAAACAGGACAAGCTTGCATCTGTTATAGTTTTGGAGAAAAATGTGTTCATTTCATGTATGCGCGAAATGCCTTAAAAATGGCTTTAAAATGGATTTGGAGCATGGAGACGATTATCTCGGGATTGCAAGATAACCAAACAAAACTTTTAGTGGATTTCTACTTATTTTATTAAATATCATCTCCACCAAACAGGACAAGCTTGCATCTGTTATAGTTTTGGAGAAAAATGTGTTCATTTCATGTATGCGCAAAATGCCTTTGAAATGGCTTTAAAATGGATTTGGAGCATGGAGACGATTATCTCAGGATGGCAATATAAACAAACGAAACTTTTAGTAGATTTCTACTTATTTTATTAAATATTATCTCCACCAAACAGGACAAGCTTGCATCTGTTATAGTTTTGGAGAAAAATGTGTTCATTTCATTTATGCGCGAAATGCCTTAGAAATGGGTTTTAAGAGCATTTGAAGCATGGAGACGATTATCTCGAGATTGCAAGATAACCAAACAAAACAAAACTTTTAGTGGATTTCTACTTATTTTATTAAATATCATCTCCACCAAACAGGACAAGCTTGCATCTGTTATAGTTTTGGAGAAAAATGTGTTCATTTCATGTATGCGCGAAATGCCTTAAAAATGGCTTTAAAATGGATTTGGAGCATGGAGACGATTATCTCGAAATTGCAAGATAACCAAACAAAACTTTTAGTGGATTTCTACTTATTTTATTAAATATCATCTCCACCAAACAGGACAAGCTTGCATCTGTTATAGTTTTGGAGAAAAATGTGTTCATTTCATTTATGCGCGAAATGCCTTAGAAATGGGTTTTAATAGCATTTGAAGCATGGAGACGATTATCTCGAGATTGCAAGATAACCAAACAAAACTTTTAGTGGATTTCTACTTATTTTATTAAATATCATCTCCACCAAACAGGACAAGCTTGCATCTGTTATAGTTTTGGAGAAAAATGTGTTCATTTCATGTACGCGCAAAATGCCTTAAAAATGGCTTTAAAATGGATTTGGAGCATGGAGACGATTATCTCGGGATTGCAAGATAACCAAACAAAACTTTTAGTGGATTTCTACTTATTTTATTAAATATCATCTCCACCAAACAGGACAAGCTTGCATGTGTTATAGTTTTGGAGAAAAATGTGTTCATTTCATGTATGCGCAAAATGCCTTTGAAATGGCTTTAAAATGGATTTGGAGCATGGAGACGATTATCTCAGGATGGCAATATAAACAAACGAAACTTTTAGTAGATTTCTACTTATTTTATTAAATATTATCTCCACCAAACAGGACAAGCTTGCATCTGTTATAGTTTTGGAGAAAAATGTGTTCATTTCATGTATGCGCGAAATGCCTTAAAAATGGCTTTAAAATGGATTTGGAGCATGGAGACGATTATCTCGGGATTGCAAGATAACCAAACAAAACTTTTAGTGGATTTCTACTTATTTTATTAAATATCATCTCCACCAAACAGGACAAGCTTGCATCTGTTATAGTTTTAAAGAAAAATGTGTTCATTTCATGTATGCGCGAAATGCCTTAAAAATGGCTTTAAAATGGATTTGGAGCATGGAGACGATTATCTCGGGATTGCAAGATAACCAAACAAAACTTTTAGTGGATTTCTACTTATTTTATTAAATATCATCTCCACCAAACAGGACAAGCTTGCATCTGTTATAGTTTTGGAGAAAAATGTGTTCATTTCATGTATGCGCGAAATGCCTTAAAAATGGCTTTAAAATGGATTTGGAGCATGGAGACGATTATCTCGGGATTGCAAGATAACCAAACAAAACTTTTAGTGGATTTCTACTTATTTTATTAAATATCATCTCCACCAAACAGGACAAGCTTGCATCTGTTATAGTTTTGGAGAAAAATGTGTTCATTTCATGTATGCGCAAAATGCCTTTGAAATGGCTTTAAAATGGATTTGGAGCATGGAGACGATTATCTCAGGATGGCAATATAAACAAACGAAACTTTTAGTAGATTTCTACTTATTTTATTAAATATTATCTCCACCAAACAGGACAAGCTTGCATCTGTTATAGTTTTGGAGAAAAATGTGTTCATTTCATTTATGCGCGAAATGCCTTAGAAATGGGTTTTAAGAGCATTTGAAGCATGGAGACGATTATCTCGAGATTGCAAGATAACCAAACAAAACAAAACTTTTAGTGGATTTCTACTTATTTTATTAAATATCATCTCCACCAAACAGGACAAGCTTGCATCTGTTATAGTTTTGGAGAAAAATGTGTTCATTTCATGTATGCGCGAAATGCCTTAAAAATGGCTTTAAAATGGATTTGGAGCATGGAGACGATTATCTCGAAATTGCAAGATAACCAAACAAAACTTTTAGTGGATTTCTACTTATTTTATTAAATATCATCTCCACCAAACAGGACAAGCTTGCATCTGTTATAGTTTTGGAGAAAAATGTGTTCATTTCATTTATGCGCGAAATGCCTTAGAAATGGGTTTTAATAGCATTTGAAGCATGGAGACGATTATCTCGAGATTGCAAGATAACCAAACAAAACTTTTAGTGGATTTCTACTTATTTTATTAAATATCATCTCCACCAAACAGGACAAGCTTGCATCTGTTATAGTTTTGGAGAAAAATGTGTTCATTTCATGTACGCGCAAAATGCCTTAAAAATGGCTTTAAAATGGATTTGGAGCATGGAGACGATTATCTCGGGATTGCAAGATAACCAAACAAAACTTTTAGTGGATTTCTACTTATTTTATTAAATATCATCTCCACCAAACAGGACAAGCTTGCATGTGTTATAGTTTTGGAGAAAAATGTGTTCATTTCATGTATGCGCAAAATGCCTTTGAAATGGCTTTAAAATGGATTTGGAGCATGGAGACGATTATCTCAGGATGGCAATATAAACAAACGAAACTTTTAGTAGATTTCTACTTATTTTATTAAATATTATCTCCACCAAACAGGACAAGCTTGCATCTGTTATAGTTTTGGAGAAAAATGTGTTCATTTCATGTATGCGCGAAATGCCTTAAAAATGGCTTTAAAATGGATTTGGAGCATGGAGACGATTATCTCGGGATTGCAAGATAACCAAACAAAACTTTTAGTGGATTTCTACTTATTTTATTAAATATCATCTCCACCAAACAGGACAAGCTTGCATCTGTTATAGTTTTAAAGAAAAATGTGTTCATTTCATGTATGCGCGAAATGCCTTAAAAATGGCTTTAAAATGGATTTGGAGCATGGAGACGATTATCTCGGGATTGCAAGATAACCAAACAAAACTTTTAGTGGATTTCTACTTATTTTATTAAATATCATCTCCACCAAACAGGACAAGCTTGCATCTGTTATAGTTTTGGAGAAAAATGTGTTCATTTCATGTATGCGCGAAATGCCTTAAAAATGGCTTTAAAATGGATTTGGAGCATGGAGACGATTATCTCGGAATTGCAAGATAACCAAACAAAACTTTTAGTGGATTTCTACTTATTTTATTAAATATCATCTCCACCAAACAGGACAAGCTTGCATGTGTTATAGTTTTGGAGAAAAATGTGTTCATTTCATGTATGCGCAAAATGCCTTTGAAATGGCTTTAAAATGGATTTGGAGCATGGAGACGATTATCTCAGGATGGCAATATAAACAAACGAAACTTTTAGTAGATTTCTACTTATTTTATTAAATATTATCTCCACCAAACAGGACAAGCTTGCATCTGTTATAGTTTTGGAGAAAAATGTGTTCATTTCATGTATGCGCGAAATGCCTTAAAAATGGCTTTAAAATGGATTTGGAGCATGGAGACGATTATCTCGGGATTGCAAGATAACCAAACAAAACTTTTAGTGGATTTCTACTTATTTTATTAAATATCATCTCCACCAAACAGGACAAGCTTGCATCTGTTATAGTTTTGGAGAAAAATGTGTTCATTTCATGTATGCGCGAAATGCCTTAAAAATGGCTTTAAAATGGATTTGGAGCATGGAGACGATTATCTCGGGATTGCAAGATAACCAAACAAAACTTTTAGTGGATTTCTACTTATTTTATTAAATATCATCTCCACCAAACAGGACAAGCTTGCATCTGTTATAGTTTTGGAGAAAAATGTGTTCATTTCATGTATGCGCAAAATGCCTTTGAAATGGCTTTAAAATGGATTTGGAGCATGGAGACGATTATCTCAGGATGGCAATATAAACAAACGAAACTTTTAGTAGATTTCTACTTATTTTATTAAATATTATCTCCACCAAACAGGACAAGCTTGCATCTGTTATAGTTTTGGAGAAAAATGTGTTCATTTTATTTATGCGCGAAATGCCTTAGAAATGGGTTTTAAGAGCATTTGAAGCATGGAGACGATTATCTCGAGATTGCAAGATAACCAAACAAAACTTTTAGTGGATTTCTACTTATTTTATTAAATATCATCTCCACCAAACAGGACAAGCTTGCATCTGTTATAGTTTTAAAGAAAAATGTGTTCATTTTATTTATGCGCGAAATGCCTTAGAAATGGGTTTTAAGAGCATTTGAAGCATGGAGACAATTATCTCGAGATTGCAAGATAACCAAACAAAACTTTTAGTGGATTTCTACTTATTTTATTAAATATCATCTCCACCAAACAGGACAAGCTTGCATCTGTTATAGTTTTGGAGAAAAATGTGTTCATTTCATGTATGCGCGAAATGCCTTAAAAATGGCTTTAAAATGGATTTGGAGCATGGAGACGATTATCTCGGGATTGCAAGATAACCAAACAAAACTTTTAGTGGATTTCTACTTATTTTATTAAATATCATCTCCACCAAACAGGACAAGCTTGCATGTGTTATAGTTTTGGAGAAAAATGTGTTCATTTCATGTATGCGCAAAATGCCTTTGAAATGGCTTTAAAATGGATTTGGAGCATGGAGACGATTATCTCAGGATGGCAATATAAACAAACGAAACTTTTAGTAGATTTCTACTTATTTTATTAAATATTATCTCCACCAAACAGGACAAGCTTGCATCTGTTATAGTTTTGGAGAAGAATGTGTTCATTTCATGTATGCGCGAAATGCCTTAAAAATGGCTTTAAAATAGATTTGGAGCATGGAGACGATTATCTCGGGATTGCAAGATAACCAAACAAAACTTTTAGTGGATTTCTACTTATTTTATTAAATATCATCTCCACCAAACAGGACAAGCTTGCATCTGTTATAGTTTTGGAGAAAAATGTGTTCATTTCATGTATGCGCGAAATGCCTTAAAAATGGCTTTAAAAGGGATTTGGAGCATGGAGACGATTATCTCGGGATTGCAAGATAACCAAACAAAACTTTTAGTGGATTTCTACTTATTTTATTAAATATCATCTCCACCAAACAGGACAAGCTTGCATCTGTTATAGTTTTGGAGAAAAATGTGTTCATTTCATGTATGCGCAAAATGCCTTTGAAATGGCTTTAAAATGGATTTGGAGCATGGAGACGATTATCTCAGGATGGCAATATAAACAAACGAAACTTTTAGTAGATTTCTACTTATTTTATTAAATATTATCTCCACCAAACAGGACAAGCTTGCATCTGTTATAGTTCTGGAGAAAAATGTGTTCATTTCATGTATGCGCGAAATGCCTTAAAAATGGCTTTAAAATGGATTTGGAGCATGGAGACGATTATCTCGGGATTGCAAGATAACCAAACAAAACTTTTAGTGGATTTCTACTTATTTTATTAAATATCATCTCCACCAAACAGGACAAGCTTGCATCTGTTATAGTTTTGGAGAAAAATGTGTTCATTTCATGTATGCGCGAAATGCCTTAAAAATGGCTTTAAAATGGATTTGGAGCATGGAGACGATTATCTCGGGATTGCAAGATAACCAAACAAAACTTTTAGTGGATTTCTACTTATTTTATTAAATATCATCTCCACCAAACAGGACAAGCTTGCATCTGTTATAGTTTTAAAGAAAAATGTGTTCATTTCATTTATGCGCGAAATGCCTTAGAAATGGATTTTAAGAGCATTTGAAGCATGGAGACGATTATCTCGAGATTGCAAGATAACCAAACAAAACTTTTAGTGGATTTCTACTTATTTTATTAAATATCATCTCCACCAAACAGGACAAGCTTGCATCTGTTATAGTTTTGGAGAAAAATGTGTTCATTTCATGTATGCGCGAAATGCCTTAAAAATGGCTTTAAAATGGATTTGGAGCATGGAGACGATTATCTCGGGATTGCAAGATAACCAAACAAAACTTTTGGTGGATTTCTACTTATTTTATTAAATATCATCTCCACCAAACAGGACAAGCTTGCATCTGTTATAGTTTTGGAGAAAAATGTGTTCATTTCATTTATGCGCGAAATGCCTTAGAAATGGGTTTTAATAGCATTTGAAGCATGGAGACGATTATCTCGAGATTGCAAGATAACCAAACAAAACTTTTAGTGGATTTCTACTTATTTTATTAAATATCATCTCCACCAAACAGGACAAGCTTGCATCTGTTATAGTTTTGGAGAAAAATGTGTTCATTTCATGTATGCGCGAAATGCCTTAAAAATGGCTTTAAAATGGATTTGGAGCATGGAGACGATTATCTCGGGATTGCAAGATAACCAAACAAAACTTTTAGTGGATTTCTACTTATTTTATTAAATATCATCTCCACCAAACAGGACAAGCTTGCATTTGTTATAGTTTTGGAGAAAAATGTGTTCATTTCATGTATGCGCAAAATGCCTTTGAAATGGCTTTAAAATGGATTTGGAGCATGGAGACGATTATCTCAGGATGGCAATATAAACAAACGAAACTTTTAGTAGATTTCTACTTATTTTATTAAATATTATCTCCACCAAACAGGACAAGCTTGCATCTGTTATAGTTTTGGAGAAAAATGTGTTCATTTCATGTATGCGCGAAATGCCTTAAAAATGGCTTTAAAATGGATTTGGAGCATGGAGACGATTATCTCGGGATTGCAAGATAACCAAACAAAACTTTTAGTGGATTTCTACTTATTTTATTAAATATCATCTCCACCAAACAGGACAAGCTTGCATCTGTTATAGTTTTGGAGAAAAATGTGTTCATTTCATGTATGCGCGAAATGCCTTAAAAATGGCTTTAAAATGGATTTGGAGCATGGAAACGATTATCTCGGGATTGCAAGATAACCAAACAAAACTTTTAGTGGATTTCTACTTATTTTATTAAATATCATCTCCACCAAACAGGACAAGCTTGCATCTGTTATAGTTTTGGAGAAAAATGTGTTCATTTCATGTATGCGCGAAATGCCTTAAAAATGGCTTTAAAATGGATTTGGAGCATGGAGACGATTATCTCGGGATTGCAAGATAACCAAACAAAACTTTTAGTGGATTTCTACTTATTTTATTAAATATCATCTCCACCAAACAGGACAAGCTTGCATCTGTTATAGTTTTGGAGAAAAATGTGTTCATTTCATGTATGCGCAAAATGCCTTTGAAATGGCTTTAAAATGGATTTGGAGCATGGAGACGATTATCTCAGGATGGCAATATAAACAAACGAAACTTTTAGTAGATTTCTACTTATTTTATTAAATATTATCTCCACCAAACAGGACAAGCTTGCATCTGTTATAGTTTTGGAGAAAAATGTGTTCATTTTATTTATGCGCGAAATGCCTTAGAAATGGGTTTTAAGAGCATTTGAAGCATGGAGACGATTATCTCGAGATTGCAAGATAACCAAACAAAACTTTTAGTGGATTTCTACTTATTTTATTAAATATCATCTCCACCAAACAGGACAAGCTTGCATCTGTTATAGTTTTAAAGAAAAATGTGTTCATTTTATTTATGCGCGAAATGCCTTAGAAATGGGTTTTAAGAGCATTTGAAGCATGGAGACGATTATCTCGGGATTGCAAGATAACCAAACAAAACTTTTAGTGGATTTCTACTTATTTTATTAAATATTATCTCCACCAAACAGGACAAGCTTGCATCTCTTATAGTTTTGGAGAAAAATGTGTTCATTTCATGTATGCGCGAAATGCCTTAAAAATGGCTTTAAAATGGATTTGGAGCATGGAGACGATTATCTCGGGATTGCAAGATAACCAAACAAAACTTTTAGTGGATTTCTACTTATTTTATTAAATATCATCTCCACCAAACAGGACAAGCTTGCATCTGTTATAGTTTTGGAGAAAAATGTGTTCATTTCATGTATGCGCAAAATGCCTTTGAAATGGCTTTAAAATGGATTTGGAGCATGGAGACGATTATCTCAGGATGGCAATATAAACAAACGAAACTTTTAGTAGATTTCTACTTATTTTATTAAATATTATCTCCACCAAACAGGACAAGCTTGCATCTGTTATAGTTTTGGAGAAAAATGTGTTCATTTCATGTATGCGCGAAATGCCTTAAAAATGGCTTTAAAATGGATTTGGAGCATGGAGACGATTATCTCGGGATTGCAAGATAACCAAACAAAACTTTTAGTGGATTTCTACTTATTTTATTAAATATCATCTCCACCAAACAGGACAAGCTTGCATCTGTTATAATTTTGGAGAAAAATGTGTTCATTTCATGTATGCGCGAAATGCCTTAAAAATGGCTTTAAAATGGATTTGGAGCATGGAGACGATTATCTCGGGATTGCAAGATAACCAAACAAAACTTTTAGTGGATTTCTACTTCTTTTATTAAATATCATCTCCACCAAACAGGACAAGCTTGCATCTGTTATAGTTTTAAAGAAAAATGTGTTCATTTCATTTATGCGCGAAATGCCTTAGAAATGGATTTTAAGAGCATTTGAAGCATGGAGACGATTATCTCGAGATTGCAAGATAACCAAACAAAACTTTTAGTGGATTTCTACTTATTTTATTAAATATCATCTCCACCAAACAGGACAAGCTTGCATCTGTTATAGTTTTGGAGAAAAATGTGTTCATTTCATGTATGCGCGAAATGCCTTAAAAATGGCTTTAAAATGGATTTGGAGCATGGAGACGATTATCTCGGGATTGCAAGATAACCAAACAAAACTTTTGGTGGATTTCTACTTATTTTATTAAATATCATCTCCACCAAACAGGACAAGCTTGCATCTGTTATAGTTTTGGAGAAAAATGTGTTCATTTCATTTATGCGCGAAATGCCTTAGAAATGGGTTTTAATAGCATTTGAAGCATGGAGACGATTATCTCGAGATTGCAAGATAACCAAACAAAACTTTTAGTGGATTTCTACTTATTTTATTAAATATCATCTCCACCAAACAGGACAAGCTTGCATCTGTTATAGTTTTGGAGAAAAATGTGTTCATTTCATGTATGCGCGAAATGCCTTAAAATTGGCTTTAAAATGGATTTGGAGCATGGAGACGATTATCTCGGGATTGCAAGATAACCAAACAAAACTTTTAGTGGATTTCTACTTATTTTATTAAATATCATCTCCACCAAACAGGACAAGCTTGCATGTGTTATAGTTTTGGAGAAAAATGTGTTCATTTCATGTATGCGCGAAATGCCTTAAAAATGGCTTTAAAATGGATTTGGAGCATGGAGACGATTATCTCGGGATTGCAAGATAACCAAACAAAACTTTTAGTGGATTTCTACTTATTTTATTAAATATCATCTCCACCAAACAGGACAAGCTTGCATCTGTTATAGTTTTGGAGAAAAATGTGTTCATTTCATGTATGCGCGAAATGCCTTAAAAATGGCTTTAAAATGGATTTGGAGCATGGAGACGATTATCTCGGGATTGCAAGATAACCAAACAAAACTTTTAGTGGATTTCTACTTATTTTATTAAATATCATCTCCACCAAACAGGACAAGCTTGCATCTGTTATAGTTTTGGAGAAAAATGTGTTCATTTCATGTATGCGCAAAATGCCTTTGAAATGGCTTTAAAATGGATTTGGAGCATGGAGACGATTATCTCAGGATGGCAATATAAACAAACGAAACTTTTAGTAGATTTCTACTTATTTTATTAAATATTATCTCCACCAAACAGGACAAGCTTGCATCTGTTATAGTTTTGGAGAAAAATGTGTTCATTTTATTTATGCGCGAAATGCCTTAGAAATGGGTTTTAAGAGCATTTGAAGCATGGAGACGATTATCTGGAGATTGCTAGATAACCAAACAAAACGTTTAGTGGATTTCTACTTATTTTATTAAATATCATCTCCACCAAACAGGACAAGCTTGCATCAGTTATAGTTTTGGAGAAAAATGTGTTCATTTCATGTATGCGCGAAATGCCTTAAAAATGGCTTTAAAATGGATTTGGAGCATGGAGACGATTATCTCGAAATTGCAAGATAACCAAACAAAACTTTTAGTGGATTTCTACTTATTTTATTAAATATCATCTCCACCAAACAGGACAAGCTTGCATCTGTTATAGTTTTAAAGAAAAATGTGTTCATTTCATGTATGCGCGAAATGCCTTAAAAATGGCTTTAAAATGGATTTGGAGCATGGAGACGATTATCTCGGGATTGCAAGATAACCAAACAAAACTTTTAGTGGATTTCTACTTATTTTATTAAATATCATCTCCACCAAACAGGACAAGCTTGCATCTGTTATAGTTTTGGAGAAAAATGTGTTCAATTCATGTATGCGCGAAATGCCTTAAAAATGGCTTTAAAATGGATTTGGAGCATGGAGACGATTATCTCGGGATTGCAAGATAACCAAACAAAACTTTTAGTGGATTTCTACTTATTTTATTAAATATCATCTCCACCAAACAGGACAAGCTTGCATCTGTTATAGTTTTGGAGAAAAATGTGTTCATTTCATGTATGCGCAAAATGCCTTTGAAATGGCTTTAAAATGGATTTGGAGCATGGAGACGATTATCTCAGGATGGCAATATAAATAAACGAAACTTTTAGTAGATTTCTACTTATTTTATTAAATATTATCTCCACCAAACAGGACAAGCTTGCATCTGTTATAGTTTTGGAGAAAAATGTGTTCATTTCATGTATGCGCGAAATGCCTTAAAAATGGCTTTAAAATGGATTTGGAGCATGGAGACGATTATCTCGGGATTGCAAGATAACCAAACAAAACTTTTAGTGGATTTCTACTTATTTTATTAAATATCATCTCCACCAAACAGGACAAGCTTGCATCTGTTATAGTTTTGGAGAAAAATGTGTTCATTTCATGTATGCGCGAAATGCCTTAAAAATGGCTTTAAAATGGATTTGGAGCATGGAGACGATTATCTCGGGATTGCAAGATAACCAAACAAAACTTTTAGTGGATTTCTACTTATTTTATTAAATATCATCTCCACCAAACAGGACAAGCTTGCATCTGTTATAGTTTTGGAGAAAAATGTGTTCATTTCATGTATGCGCAAAATGCCTTTGAAATGGCTTTAAAATGGATTTGGAGCATGGAGACGATTATCTCAGGATGGCAATATAAACAAACGAAACTTTTAGTAGATTTCTACTTATTTTATTAAATATTATCTCCACCAAACAGGACAAGCTTGCATCTGTTATAGTTTTGGAGAAAAATGTGTTCATTTCATGTATGCGCGAAATGCCTTAAAAATGGCTTTAAAATGGATTTGGAGCATGGAGACGATTATCTCGGGATTGCAAGATAACCAAACAAAACTTTTAGTGGATTTCTACTTATTTTATTAAATATCATCTCCACCAAACAGGACAAGCTTGCATCTGTTATAGTTTTGGAGAAAAATGTGTTCATTTCATGTATGCGCGAAATGCCTTAAAAATGGCTTTAAAATGGATTTGGAGCATGGAGACGATTATCTCGGGATTGCAAGATAACCAAACAAAACTTTTAGTGGATTTCTACTTATTTTATTAAATATCATCTCCACCAAACAGGACAAGCTTGCATCTGTTATAGTTTTGGAGAAAAATGTGTTCATTTCATGTATGCGCAAAATGCCTTTGAAATGGCTTTAAAATGGATTTGGAGCATGGAGACGATTATCTCAGGATGGCAATATAAACAAACGAAACTTTTAGTAGATTTCTACTTATTTTATTAAATATTATCTCCACCAAACAGGACAAGCTTGCATCTGTTATAGTTTTGGAGAAAAATGTCTTCATTTTATTTATGCGCGAAATGCCTTAGAAATGGGTTTTAAGAGCATTTGAAGCATGGAGACGATTATCTCGAGATTGCAAGATAACCAAACAAAACTTTTAGTGGATTTCTACTTATTTTATTAAATATCATCTCCACCAAACAGGACAAGCTTGCATCTGTTATAGTTTTAAAGAAAAATGTGTTCATTTTATTTATGCGCGAAATGCCTTAGAAATGGGTTTTAAGAGCATTTGAAGCATGGAGACGATTATCTCGAGATTGCAAGATAACCAAACAAAACTTTTAGTGGATTTCTACTTATTTTATTAAATATCATCTCCACCAAACAGGACAAGCTTGCATCTGTTATAGTTTTGGAGAAAAATGTGTTCATTTCATGTATGCGCAAAATGCCTTTGAAATGGCTTTAAAATGGATTTGGAGCATGGAGACGATTATCTCAGGATGGCAATATAAACAAACGAAACTTTTAGTAGATTTCTACTTATTTTATTAAATATTATCTCCACCAAACAGGACAAGCTTGCATCTGTTATAGTTTTGGAGAAAAATGTGTTCATTTCATGTATGCGCGAAATGCCTTAAAAATGGCTTTAAAATGGATTTGGAGCATGGAGACGATTATCTCGGGATTGCAAGATAACCAAACAAAACTTTTAGTGGATTTCTACTTATTTTATTAAATATCATCTCCACCAAACAGGACAAGCTTGCATCTGTTATAGTTTTGGAGAAAAATGTGTTCATTTCATGTATGCGCGAAATGCCTTAAAAATGGCTTTAAAATGGATTTGGAGCATGGAGACGATTATCTCGGGATTGCAAGATAACCAAACAAAACTTTTAGTGGATTTCTACTTATTTTATTAAATATCATCTCCACCAAACAGGACAAGCTTGCATCTGTTATAGTTTTAAAGAAAAATGTGTTCATTTCATTTATGCGCGAAATGCCTTAGAAATGGATTTTAAGAGCATTTGAAGCATGGAGACGATTATCTCGAGATTGCAAGATAACCAAACAAAACTTTTAGTGGATTTCTACTTATTTTATTAAATATCATCTCCACCAAACAGGACAAGCTTGCATCTGTTATAGTTTTGGAGAAAAATGTGTTCATTTCATGTATGCGCGAAATGCCTTAAAAATGGCTTTAAAATGGATTTGGAGCATGGAGACGATTATCTCGGGATTGCAAGATAACCAAACAAAACTTTTGGTGGATTTCTACTTATTTTATTAAATATCATCTCCACCAAACAGGACAAGCTTGCATCTGTTATAGTTTTGGAGAAAAATGTGTTCATTTCATTTATGCGCGAAATGCCTTAGAAATGGGTTTTAATAGCATTTGAAGCATGGAGACGATTATCTCGAGATTGCAAGATAACCAAACAAAACTTTTAGTGGATTTCTACTTATTTTATTAAATATCATCTCCACCAAACAGGACAAGCTTGCATCTGTTATAGTTTTGGAGAAAAATGTGTTCATTTCATGTATGCGCGAAATGCCTTAAAAATGGCTTTAAAATGGATTTGGAGCATGGAGACGATTATCTCGGGATTGCAAGATAACCAAACAAAACTTTTAGTGGATTTCTACTTATTTTATTAAATATCATCTCCACCAAACAGGACAAGCTTGCATGTGTTATAGTTTTGGAGAAAAATGTGTTCATTTCATGTATGCGCATAATGCCTTTGAAATGGCTTTAAAATGGATTTGGAGCATGGAGACGATTATCTCAGGATGGCAATATAAACAAACGAAACTTTTAGTAGATTTCTACTTATTTTATTAAATATTATCTCCACCAAACAGGACAAGCTTGCATCTGTTATAGTTTTGGAGAAAAATGTGTTCATTTCATGTATGCGCGAAATGCCTTAAAAATGGCTTTAAAATGGATTTGGAGCATGGAGACGATTATCTCGGGATTGCAAGATAACCAAACAAAACTTTTAGTGGATTTCTACTTATTTTATTAAATATCATCTCCACCAAACAGGACAAGCTTGCATCTGTTATAGTTTTGGAGAAAAATGTGTTCATTTCATGTATGCGCGAAATGCCTTAAAAATGGCTTTAAAATGGATTTGGAGCATGGAGACGATTATCTCGGGATTGCAAGATAACCAAACAAAACTTTTAGTGGATTTCTACTTATTTTATTAAATATCATCTCCACCAAACAGGACAAGCTTGCATGTGTTATAGTTTTGGAGAAAAATGTGTTCATTTCATGTATGCGCAAAATGCCTTTGAAATGGCTTTAAAATGGATTTGGAGCATGGAGACGATTATCTCAGGATGGCAATATAAACAAACGAAACTTTTAGTAGATTTCTACTTATTTTATTAAATATTATCTCCACCAAACAGGACAAGCTTGCATCTGTTATAGTTTTGGAGAAAAATGTGTTCATTTCATGTATGCGCGAAATGCCTTAAAAATGGCTTTAAAATGGATTTGGAGCATGGAGACGATTATCTCGGGATTGCAAGATAACCAAACAAAACTTTTAGTGGATTTCTACTTATTTTATTAAATATCATCTCCACCAAACAGGACAAGCTTGCATCTGTTATAGTTTTGGAGAAAAATGTGTTCATTTCATGTATGCGCGAAATGCCTTAAAAATGGCTTTAAAATGGATTTGGAGCATGGAGACGATTATCTCGGGATTGCAAGATAACCAAACAAAACTTTTAGTGGATTTCTACTTATTTTATTAAATATCATCTCCACCAAACAGGACAAGCTTGCATCTGTTATAGTTTTGGAGAAAAATGTGTTCATTTCATGTATGCGCAAAATGCCTTTGAAATGGCTTTAAAATGGATTTGGAGCATGGAGACGATTATCTCAGGATGGCAATATAAACAAACGAAACTTTTAGTAGATTTCTACTTATTTTATTAAATATTATCTCCACCAAACAGGACAAGCTTGCATCTGTTATAGTTTTAAAGAAAAATGTGTTCATTTCATTTATGCGCGAAATGCCTTAGAAATGGGTTTTAAGAGCATTTGAAGCATGGAGACGATTATCTCGAGATTGCAAGATAACCAAACAAAACTTTTAGTGGATTTCTACTTATTTTATTAAATATCATCTCCACCAAACAGGACAAGCTTGCATCAGTTATAGTTTTGGAGAAAAATGTGTTCATTTCATGTATGCGCGAAATGCCTTAAAAATGGCTTTAAAATGGATTTGGAGCATGGAGACGATTATCTCGAAATTGCAAGATAACCAAACAAAACTTTTAGTGGATTTCTACTTATTTTATTAAATATCATCTCCACCAAACAGGACAAGCTTGCATCTGTTATAGTTTTAAAGAAAAATGTGTTCATTTCATGTATGCGCGAAATGCCTTAAAAATGGCTTTAAAATGGATTTGGAGCATGGAGACGATTATCTCGGGATTGCAAGATAACCAAACAAAACTTTTAGTGGATTTCTACTTATTTTATTAAATATCATCTCCACCAAACAGGACAAGCTTGCATCTGTTATAGTTTTGGAGAAAAATGTGTTCATTTCATGTATGCGCGAAATGCCTTAAAAATGGCTTTAAAATGGATTTGGAGCATGGAGACGATTATCTCGGGATTGCAAGATAACCAAACAAAACTTTTAGTGGATTTCTACTTATTTTATTAAATATCATCTCCACCAAACAGGACAAGCTTGCATGTGTTATAGTTTTGGAGAAAAATGTGTTCATTTCATTTATGCGCAAAATGCCTTAGAAATGGGTTTTAAGAGCATTTGAAGCATGGAGACGATTATCTCGAGATTGCAAGATAACCAAACAAAACTTTTAGTGGATTTCTACTTATTTTATTAAATATCATCTCCACCAAACAGGACAAGCTTGCATGTGTTATAGTTTTGGAGAAAAATGTGTTCATTTCATGTATGCGCAAAATGCCTTTGAAATGGCTTTAAAATGGATTTGGAGCATGGAGACGATTATCTCAGGATGGCAATATAAACAAACGAAACTTTTAGTAGATTTCTACTTATTTTATTAAATATTATCTCCACCAAACAGGACAAGCTTGCATCTGTTATAGTTTTGGAGAAAAATGTGTTCATTTCATGTATGCGCGAAATGCCTTAAAAATGGCTTTAAAATGGATTTGGAGCATGGAGACGATTATCTCGGGATTGCAAGATAACCAAACAAAACTTTTAGTGGATTTCTACTTATTTTATTAAATATCATCTCCACCAAACAGGACAAGCTTGCATCTGTTATAGTTTTGGAGAAAAATGTGTTCATTTCATGTATGCGCAAAATGCCTTTGAAATGGCTTTAAAATGGATTTGGAGCATGGAGACGATTATCTCAGGATGGCAATATAAACAAACGAAACTTTTAGTAGATTTCTACTTATTTTATTAAATATTATCTCCACCAAACAGGTCAAGCTTGCATCTGTTATAGTTTTGGAGAAAAATGTGTTCATTTTATTTATGCGCGAAATGCCTTAGAAATGGGTTTTAAGAGCATTTGAAGCATGGAGACGATTATCTCGAGATTGCAAGATAACCAAACAAAACTTTTAGTGGATTTCTACTTATTTTATTAAATATCATCTCCACCAAACAGGACAAGCTTGCATCTGTTATAGTTTTAAAAAAAAATGTGTTCATTTTATTTATGCGCGAAATGCCTTAGAAATGGGTTTTAAGAGCATTTGAAGCATGGAGACGATTATCTCGAGATTGCAAGATAACCAAACAAAACTTTTAGTGGATTTCTACTTATTTTATTAAATATCATCTCCACCAAACAGGACAAGCTTGCATCTGTTATAGTTTTGGAGAAAAATGTGTTCATTTCATGTATGCGCGAAATGCCTTAAAAATGGCTTTAAAATGGATTTGGAGCATGGAGACGATTATCTCGGGATTGCAAGATAACCAAACAAAACCTTTAGTGGATTTCTACTTATTTTATTAAATATCATCTCCACCAAACAGGACAAGCTTGCATCTGTTATAGTTTTGGAGAAAAATGTGTTCATTTCATTTATGCGCGAAATGCCTTAGAAATGGGTTTTAATAGCATTTGAAGCATGGAGACGATTATCTCGAGATTGCAAGATAACCAAACAAAACTTTTAGTGGATTTCTACTTATTTTATTAAATATCATCTCCACCAAACAGGACAAGCTTGCATCTGTTATAGTTTTGGAGAAAAATGTGTTCATTTCATGTATGCGCGAAATGCCTTAAAAATGGCTTTAAAATGGATTTGGAGCATGGAGACGATTATCTCGGGATTGCAAGATAACCAAACAAAACTTTTAGTGGATTTCTACTTATTTTATTAAATATCATCTCCACCAAACAGGACAAGCTTGCATGTGTTATAGTTTTGGAGAAAAATGTGTTCATTTCATGTATGCGCAAAATGCCTTTGAAATGGCTTTAAAATGGATTTGGAGCATGGAGACGATTATCTCAGGATGGCAATATAAACAAACGAAACTTTTAGTAGATTTCTACTTATTTTATTAAATATTATCTCCACCAAACAGGACAAGCTTGCATCTGTTATAGTTTTGGAGAAAAATGTGTTCTTTTCATGTATGCGCGAAATGCCTTAAAAATGGCTTTAAAATAGATTTGGAGCATGGAGACGATTATCTCGGGATTGCAAGATAACCAAACAAAACTTTTAGTGGATTTCTACTTATTTTATTAAATATCATCTCCACCAAACAGGACAAGCTTGCATCTGTTATAGTTTTGGAGAAAAATGTGTTCATTTCATGTATGCGCGAAATGCCTTAAAAATGGCTTTAAAATGGATTTGGAGCATGGAGACGATTATCTCGGGATTGCAAGATAACCAAACAAAACTTTTAGTGGATTTCTACTTATTTTATTAAATATCATCTCCACCAAACAGGACAAGCTTGCATCTGTTATAGTTTTGGAGAAAAATGTGTTCATTTCATGTATGCGCAAAATGCCTTTGAAATGGCTTTAAAATGGATTTGGAGCATGGAGACGATTATCTCAGGATGGCAATATAAACAAACGAAACTTTTAGTAGATTTCTACTTATTTTATTAAATATTATCTCCACCAAACAGGACAAGCTTGCATCTGTTATAGTTTTGGAGAAAAATGTGTTCATTTCATGTATGCGCGAAATGCCTTAAAAATGGCTTTAAAATGGATTTGGAGCATGGAGACGATTATCTCGGGATTGCAAGATAACCAAACAAAACTTTTAGTGGATTTCTACTTATTTTATTAAATATCATCTCCACCAAACAGGACAAGCTTGCATCTGTTATAGTTTTGGAGAAAAATGTGTTCATTTCATGTATGCGCGAAATGCCTTAAAAATGGCTTTAAAATGGATTTGGAGCATGGAGACGATTATCTCGGGATTGCAAGATAACCAAACAAAACTTTTAGTGGATTTCTACTTATTTTATTAAATATCATCTCCACCAAACAGGACAAGCTTGCATCTGTTATAGTTTTGGAGAAAAATGTGTTCATTTCATTTATGCGCGAAATGCCTTAGAAATGGGTTTTAATAGCATTTGAAGCATGGAGACGATTATCTCGAGATTGCAAGATAACCAAACAAAACTTTTAGTGGATTTCTACTTATTTTATTAAATATCATCTCCACCAAACAGGACAAGCTTGCATCTGTTATAGTTTTGGAGAAAAATGTGTTCATTTCATGTATGCGCGAAATGCCTTAAAAATGGCTTTAAAATGGATTTGGAGCATGGAGACGATTATCTCGGGATTGCAAGATAACCAAACAAAACTTTTAGTGGATTTCTACTTATTTTATTAAATATCATCTCCACCAAACAGGACAAGCTTGCATGTGTTATAGTTTTGGAGAAAAATGTGTTCATTTCATGTATGCGCAAAATGCCTTTGAAATGGCTTTAAAATGGATTTGGAGCATGGTGACGATTATCTCAGGATGGCAATATAAACAAACGAAACTTTTAGTAGATTTCTACTTATTTTATTAAATATTATCTCCACCAAACAGGACAAGCTTGCATCTGTTATAGTTTTGGAGAAAAATGTGTTCATTTCATGTATGCGCGAAATGCCTTAAAAATGGCTTTAAAATGGATTTGGAGCATGGAGACGATTATCTCGGGATTGCAAGATAACCAAACAAAACTTTTAGTGGATTTCTACTTATTTTATTAAATATCATCTCCACCAAACAGGACAAGCTTGCATCTGTTATAGTTTTAAAGAAAAATGTGTTCATTTCATGTATGCGCAAAATGCCTTTGAAATGGCTTTAAAATGGATTTGGAGCATGGAGACGATTATCTCAGGATGGCAATATAAACAAACGAAACTTTTAGTAGATTTCTACTTATTTTATTAAATATTATCTCCACCAAACAGGACAAGCTTGCATCTGTTATAGTTTTGGAGAAAAATGTGTTCATTTCATGTATGCGCGAAATGCCTTAAAAATGGCTTTAAAATGGATTTGGAGCATGGAGACGATTATCTCGGGATTGCAAGATAACCAAACAAAACTTTTAGTGGATTTCTACTTATTTTATTAAATATCATCTCCACCAAACAGGACAAGCTTGCATCTGTTATAGTTTTGGAGAAAAATGTGTTCATTTCATGTATGCGCGAAATGCCTTAAAAATGGCTTTAAAATGGATTTGGAGCATGGAGACGATTATCTCGGGATTGCAAGATAACCAAACAAAACTTTTAGTGGATTTCTACTTATTTTATTAAATATCATCTCCACCAAACAGGACAAGCTTGCATGTGTTATAGTTTTGGAGAAAAATGTGTTCATTTCATGTATGCGCAAAATGCCTTTGAAATGGCTTTAAAATGGATTTGGAGCATGGAGACGATTATCTCAGGATGGCAATATAAACAAACGAAACTTTTAGTAGATTTCTACTTATTTTATTAAATATTATCTCCACCAAACAGGACAAGCTTGCATCTGTTATAGTTTTGGAGAAAAATGTGTTCATTTCATGTATGCGCGAAATGCCTTAAAAATGGCTTTAAAATGGATTTGGAGCATGGAGACGATTATCTCGGGATTGCAAGATAACCAAACAAAACTTTTAGTGGATTTCTACTTATTTTATTAAATATCATCTCCACCAAACAGGACAAGCTTGCATCTGTTATAGTTTTAAAGAAAAATGTGTTCATTTCATTTATGCGCGAAATGCCTTAGAAATGGGTTTTAAGAGCATTTGAAGCATGGAGACGATTATCTCGAGATTGCAAGATAACCAAACAAAACTTTTAGTGGATTTCTACTTATTTTATTAAATATCATCTCCACCAAACAGGACAAGCTTGCATCTGTTATAGTTTTGGAGAAAAATGTGTTCATTTCATGTATGCGCGAAATGCCTTAAAAATAGCTTTAAAATGGATTTGGAGCATGGAGACGATTATCTCGGGATTGCAAGATAACCAAACAAAACTTTTAGTGGATTTCTACTTATTTTATTAAATATCATCTCCACCAAACAGGACAAGCTTGCATCTGTTATAGTTTTGGAGAAAAATGTGTTCATTTCATTTATGCGCGAAATGCCTTAGAAATGGGTTTTAATAGCATTTGAAGCATGGAGACGATTATCTCGAGATTGCAAGATAACCAAACAAAACTTTTAGTGGATTTCTACTTATTTTATTAAATATCATCTCCACCAAACAGGACAAGCTTGCATCTATTATAGTTTTGGAGAAAAATATGTTCATTTCATGTATGCGCGAAATGCCTTAAAAATGGCTTTAAAATGGATTTGGAGCATGGAGACGATTATCTCGGGATTGCAAGATAACCAAACAAAACTTTTAGTGGATTTCTACTTATTTTATTAAATATCATCTCCACCAAACAGGACAAGCTTGCATGTGTTATAGTTTTGGAGAAAAATGTGTTCATTTCATGTATGCGCAAAATGCCTTTGAAATGGCTTTAAAATGGATTTGGAGCATGGAGACGATTATCTCAGGATGGCAATATAAACAAACGAAACTTTTAGTAGATTTCTACTTATTTTATTAAATATTATCTCCACCAAACAGGACAAGCTTGCATCTGTTATAGTTTTGGAGAAAAATGTGTTCATTTCATGTATGCGCGAAATGCCTTAAAAATGGCTTTAAAATGGATTTGGAGCATGGAGACGATTATCTCGGGATTGCAAGATAACCAAACAAAACTTTTAGTGGATTTCTACTTATTTTATTAAATATCATCTCCACCAAACAGGACAAGCTTGCATCTGTTATAGTTTTGGAGAAAAATGTGTTCATTTCATTCATGCGCGAAATGCCTTAGAAATGGGTTTTAAGAGCATTTGAAGCATGGAGACGATTATCTCGAGATTGCAAGATAACCAAACAAAACTTTTAGTGGATTTCTACTTATTTTATTAAATATCATCTCCACCAAACAGGACAAGCTTGCATCTGTTATAGTTTTGGAGAAAAATGTGTTCATTTCATGTATGCGCGAAATGCCTTAAAAATGGCTTTGAAATGGATTTGGAGCATGGAGACGATTATCTCGGGATTGCAAGATAACCAAACAAAACTTTTAGTGGATTTCTACTTATTTTATTAAATATCATCTCCACCAAACAGGACAAGCTTGCATGTGTTATAGTTTTGGAGAAAAATGTGTTCATTTCATGTATGCGCAAAATGCCTTTGAAATGGCTTTAAAATGGATTTGGAGCATGGAGACGATTATCTCAGGATGGCAATATAAACAAACGAAACTTTTAGTAGATTTCTACTTATTTTATTAAATATTATCTCCACCAAACAGGACAAGCTTGCATCTGTTATAGTTTTGGAGAAAAATGTGTTCATTTCATGTATGCGCGAAATGCCTTAAAAATGGCTTTAAAATGGATTTGGAGCATGGAGACGATTATCTCGGGATTGCAAGATAACCAAACAAAACTTTTAGTGGATTTCTACTTATTTTATTAAATATCATCTCCACCAAACAGGACAAGCTTGCATCTGTTATAGTTTTGGAGAAAAATGTGTTCATTTCATGTATGCGCGAAATGCCTTAAAAATGGCTTTAAAATGGATTTGGAGCATGGAGATGATTATCTCGGGATTGCAAGATAACCAAACAAAACGTTTAGTGGATTTCTACTTATTTTATTAAATATCATCTCCACCAAACAGGACAAGCTTGCATCTGTTATAGTTTTGGAGAAAAATGTGTTCATTTCATGTATGCGCGAAATGCCTTAAAAATGGCTTTAAAATGGATTTGGAGCATGGAGACGATTATCTCGGGATTGCAAGATAACCAAACAAAACTTTTAGTGGATTTCTACTTATTTTATTAAATATCATCTCCACCAAACAGGACAAGCTTGCATCTATTATAGTTTTGGAGAAAAATGTGTTCATTTCATGTATGCGCAAAATGCCTTAAAAATGGCTTTAAAATGGATTTGGAGCATGGAGACGATTATCTCGGGATTGCAGGATAACCAAACAAAACTTTTAGTGGATTTCTACTTATTTTATTAAAAATCATCTCCACCAAACAGGACAAGCTTGCATGTGTTATAGTTTTGGAGAAAAATGTGTTCATTTCATGTATGCGCAAAATGCCTTTGAAATGGCTTTAAAATGGATTTGGAGCATGGAGACGATTATCTCAGGATGGCAATATAAACAAACGAAACTTTTAGTAGATTTCTACTTATTTTATTAAATATTATCTCCACCAAACAGGACAAGCTTGCATCTGTTATAGTTTTGGAGAAAAATGTGTTCATTTCATGTATGCGCGAAATGCCTTAAAAATGGCTTTAAAATGGATTTGGAGCATGGAGACGATTATCTCGGGATTGCAAGATAACCAAACAAAACTTTTAGTGGATTTCTACTTATTTTATTAAATATCATCTCCACCAAACAGGACAAGCTTGCATCTGTTATAGTTTTGGAGAAAAATGTGTTCATTTCATGTATGCGCGAAATGACTTAAAAATGGCTTTAAAATGGATTTGGAGCATGGAGACGATTATCTCGGGATTGCAAGATAACCAAACAAAACTTTTAGTGGATTTCTACTTATTTTATTAAATATCATCTCCACCAAACAGGACAAGCTTGCATCTGTTAAAGTTTTGGAGAAAAATGTGTTCATTTCATGTATGCGCAAAATGCCTTTGAAATGGCTTTAAAATGGATTTGGAGCATGGAGACGATTATCTCAGGATGGCAATATAAACAAACGAAACTTTTAGTAGATTTCTACTTATTTTATTAAATATTATCTTTACCAAACAGGACAAGCTTGCATCTGTTATAGTTTTGGAGAAAAATGTGTTCATTTCATGTATGCGCGAAATGCCTTAAAAATGGCTTTAAAATGGATTTGGAGCATGGAGACGATTATCTCGGGATTGCAAGATAACCAAACAAAACTTTTAGTGGATTTCTACTTATTTTATTAAATATCATCTCCACCAAACAGGACAAGCTTGCATCTGTTATAGTTTTAAAGAAAAATGTGTTCATTTCATTTATGCGCGAAATGCCTTAGAAATGGGTTTTAAGAGCATTTGAAGTATGGAGACGATTATCTCGAGATTGCAAGATAACCAAACAAAACTTTTAGTGGATTTCTACTTATTTTATTAAATATCATCTCCACCAAACAGGACAAGCTTGCATCTGTTATAGTTTTGGAGAAAAATGTGTTCATTTCATGTATGCGCGAAATGCCTTAAAAATGGCTTTAAAATGGATTTGGAGCATGGAGACGATTATCTCGGGATTGCAAGATAACCAAACAAAACTTTTAGTGGATTTCTACTTATTTTATTAAATATCATCTCCACCAAACAGGACAAGCTTGCATCTGTTATAGTTTTGGAGAAAAATGTGTTCATTTCATTTATGCGCGAAATGCCTTAGAAATGGGTTTTAATAGCATTTGAAGCATGGAGACAATTATCTCGAGATTGCAAGATAACCAAACAAAACTTTTAGTGGATTTCTACTTATTTTATTAAATATCATCTCCACCAAACAGGACAAGCTTGCATCTGTTATAGTTTTGGAGAAAAATGTGTTCATTTCATGTATGCGCGAAATGCCTTAAAAATGGCTTTAAAATGGATTTGGAGCATGGAGACGATTATCTCGGGATTGCAAGATAACCAAACAAAACTTTTAGTGGATTTCTACTTATTTTATTAAATATCATCTCCACCAAACAGGACAAGCTTGCATGTGTTATAGTTTTGGAGAAAAATGTGTTCATTTCATGTATGCGCAAAATGCCTTTGAAATGGCTTTAAAATGGATTTGGAGCATGGAGACGATTATCTCAGGATGGCAATATAAACAAACGAAACTTTTAGTAGATTTCTACTTATTTTATTAAATATTATCTCCACCAAACAGGACAAGCTTGCATCTGTTATAGTTTTGGAGAAAAATGTGTTCATTTCATGTATGCGCGAAATGCCTTAAAAATGGCTTTAAAATGGATTTGGAGCATGGAGACGATTATCTCGGGATTGCAAGATAACCAAACAAAACTTTTAGTGGATTTCTACTTATTTTATTAAATATCATCTCCACCAAACAGGACAAGCTTGCATCTGTTATAGTTTTGGAGAAAAATGTGTTCATTTCATGTATGCGCGAAATGCCTTAGAAATGGCTTTAAAATGGATTTGGAGCATGGAGACGATTATCTCGGGATTGCAAGATAACCAAACAAAACTTTTAGTGGATTTCTACTTATTTTATTAAATATCATCTCCACCAAACAGGACAAGCTTGCATCTGTTATAGTTTTGGAGAAAAATGTGTTCATTTCATGTATGCGCAAAATGCCTTTGAAATGGCTTTAAAATGGATTTGGAGCATGGAGACGATTATCTCAGGATGGCAATATAAACAAACGAAACTTTTAGTAGATTTCTACTTATTTTATTAAATATTATCTCCACCAAACAGGACAAGCTTGCATCTGTTATAGTTTTGGAGAAAAATGTGTTCATTTCATGTATGCGCGAAATGCCTTAAAAATGGCTTTAAAATGGATTTGGAGCATGGAGACGATTATCTCGGGATTGCAAGATAACCAAACAAAACTTTTAGTGGATTTCTACTTATTTTATTAAATATCATCTCCACCAAACAGGACAAGGTTGCATCTGTTATAGTTTTAAAGAAAAATGTGTTCATTTCATTTATGCGCGAAATGCCTTAGAAATGGGTTTTAAGAGCATTTGAAGTATGGAGACGATTATCTCGAGATTGCAAGATAACCAAACAAAACTTTTAGTGGATTTCTACTTATTTTATTAAATATCATCTCCACCAAACAGGACAAGCTTGCATCTGTTATAGTTTTGGAGAACAATGTGTTCATTTCATGTATGCGCGAAATGCCTTAAAAATGGCTTTAAAATGGATTTGGAGCATGGAGACGATTATCTCGGGATTGCAAGATAACCAAACAAAACTTTTAGTGGATTTCTACTTATTTTATTAAATATCATCTCCACCAAACAGGACAAGCTTGCATCTGTTATAGTTTTGGAGAAAAATGTGTTCATTTCATTTATGCGCGAAATGCCTTAGAAATGGGTTTTAATAGCATTTGAAGCATGGAGACAATTATCTCGAGATTGCAAGATAACCAAACAAAACTTTTAGTGGATTTCTACTTATTTTATTAAATATCATCTCCACCAAACAGGACAAGCTTGCATCTGTTATAGTTTTGGAGAAAAATGTGTTCATTTCATGTATGCGCGAAATGCCTTAAAAATGGCTTTAAAATGGATTTGGAGCATGGAGACGATTATCTCGGGATTGCAAGATAACCAAACAAAACTTTTAGTGGATTTCTACTTATTTTATTAAATATCATCTCCACCAAACAGGACAAGCTTGCATGTGTTATAGTTTTGGAGAAAAATGTGTTCATTTCATGTATGCGCAAAATGCCTTTGAAATGGCTTTAAAATGGATTTGGAGCATGGAGACGATTATCTCAGGATGGCAATATAAACAAACGAAACTTTTAGTAGATTTCTACTTATTTTATTAAATATTATCTCCACCAAACAGGACCAGCTTGCATCTGTTATAGTTTTTGAGAAAAATGTGTTCATTTCATGTATGCGCGAAATGCCTTAAAAATGGCTTTAAAATGGATTTGGAGCATGGAGACGATTATCTCGGGATTGCAAGATAACCAAACAAAACTTTTAGTGGATTTCTACTTATTTTATTAAATATCATCTCCACCAAACAGGACAAGCTTGCATCTGTTATAGTTTTGGAGAAAAATGTGTTCATTTCATGTATGCGCGAAATGCCTTAAAAATGGCTTTAAAATGGATTTGGAGCATGGAGACGATTATCTCGGGATTGCAAGATAACCAAACAAAACTTTTAGTGGATTTCTACTTATTTTATTAAATATCATCTCCACCAAACAGGACAAGCTTGCATGTGTTATAGTTTTGGAGAAAAATGTGTTAATTTCATGTATGCTCAAAATGCCTTTGAAATGGCTTTAAAATGGATTTGGAGCATGGAGACGATTATCTCAGGATGGCAATATAAACAAACGAAACTTTTAGTAGATTTATACTTATTTTATTAAATATTATCTCCACCAAACAGGACAAGCTTGCATCTGTTATAGTTTTGGAGAAAAATGTGTTCATTTCATGTATGCGCGAAATGCCTTAAAAATGGCTTTAAAATGGATTTGGAGCATGGAGACGATTATCTCGGGATTGCAAGATAACCAAACAAAACTTTTAGTAGATTTCTACTTATTTTATTAAATATCATCTCCACCAAACAGGACAAGCTTTCATCTGTTATAGTTTTGGAGAAAAATGTGTTCATTTCATGTATGCGCGAAATGCCTTAAAAATGGCTTTAAAATGGATTTGGAGCATGGAGACGATTATCTCGGGATTGCAAGATAACCAAACAAAACTTTTAGTGGATTTCTACTTATTTTATTAAATATCATCTCCACCAAAAAGGACAAGCTTGCATGTGTTATAGTTTTGGAGAAAAATGTGTTCATTTCATGTATGCGCAAAATGCCTTTGAAATGGCTTTAAAATGGATTTGGAGCATGGAGACGATTATCTCAGGATGGCAATATAAACAAACGAAACTTTTAGTAGATTTCTACTTATTTTATTAAATATTATCTCCACCAAACAGGACAAGCTTGCATCTGTTATAGTTTTGGAGAAAAATGTGTTCATTTCATGTATGCGCGAAATGCCTTAAAAATGGCTTTAAAATGGATTTGGAGCATGGAGACGATTATCTCGGGATTGCAAGATAACCAAACAAAACTTTTAGTGGATTTCTACTTATTTTATTAAATATCATCTCCACCAAACAGGACAAGCTTGCATGTGTTATAGTTTTAGAGAAAAATGTGTTCATTTCATGTATGCGCGAAATGCCTTAAAAATGGCTTTAAAATGGATTTGGAGCATGGAGACGATTATCTCGGGATTGCAAGATAACCAAACAAAACTTTTAGTGGATTTCTACTTATTTTATTAAATATCATCTCCACCAAACAGGACAAGCTTGCATCTGTTATAGTTTTGGAGAAAAATGTGTTCATTTCATGTATGCGCAAAATGCCTTTGAAATGGCTTTAAAATGGATTTGGAGCATGGAGACGATTATCTCAGGATGGCAATATAAACAAACGAAACTTTTAGTAGATTTCTACTTATTTTATTAAATATTATCTCCACCAAACAGGACAAGCTTGCATCTGTTATAGTTTTGGAGAAAAATGTGTTCATTTCATGTATGCGCGAAATGCCTTAAAAATGGCTTTAAATGGATTTGGAGCATGGAGACGATTATCTCGGGATTGCAAGATAACCAAACAAAACTTTTAGTGGATTTCTACTTATTTTATTAAATATCATCTCCACCAAACAGGACAAGCTTGCATCTGTTATAGTTTTGGAGAAAAATGTGTTCATTTCATTTATGCGCGAAATGCCTTAGAAATGGGTTTTAATAGCATTTGAAGCAAGGAGACGATTATCTCGAGATTGCAAGATAACCAAACAAAACTTTTAGTGGATTTCTACTTATTTTATTAAATATCATCTCCACCAAACACGACAAGCTTGCATCTGTTATAGTTTTGGAGAAAAATGTGTTCATTTCATGTATGCGCGAAATGCCTTAAAAATGGCTTTAAAATGGATTTGGAGCATGGAGACGATTATCTCGGGATTGCAAGATAACCAAACAAAACTTTTAGTGGATTTCTACTTATTTTATTAAATATCATCTCCACCAAACAGGACAAGCTTGCATCTGTTATAGTTTTGGAGAAAAATGTGTTCATTTCATGTATGCGCGAAATGCCTTAAAAATGGCTTTAAAATGGATTTGGAGCATGGAGACGATTATCTCGGGATTGCAAGATAACCAAACAAAACTTTTAGTGGATTTCTACTTATTTTATTAAATATCATCTCCACCAAACAGGACAAACTTGCATCTGTTATAGTTTTGGAGAAAAATGTGTTCATTTCATGTATGCGCAAAATGCCTTTGAAATGGCTTTAAAATGGATTTGGAGCATGGAGACGATTATCTCAGGATGGCAATATAAACAAACGAAACTTTTAGTAGATTTCTACTTATTTTATTAAATATTATCTCCACCAAACAGGACAAGCTTGCATCTGTTATAGTTTTGGAGAAAAATGTGTTCATTTCATGTATGCGCGAAATGCCTTAAAAATGGCTTTAAAATGGATTTGGAGCATGGAGACGATTATCTCGGGATTGCAAGATAACCAAACAAAACTTTTAGTGGATTTCTACTTATTTTATTAAATATCATCTCCACCAAACAGGACAAGCTTGCATCTGTTATAGTTTTAAAGAAAAATGTGTTCATTTCATTTATGCGCGAAATGCCTTAGAAATGAGTTTTAAGAGCATTTGAAGCATGGAGACGATTATCTCGAGATTGCAAGATAACCAAACAAAACTTTTAGTGGATTTCTACTTATTTTATTAAATATCATCTCCACCAAACAGGACAAGCTTGCATCTGTTATAGTTTTGGAGAAAAATGTGTTCATTTCATGTATGCGCGAAATGCCTTAAAAATGGCTTTAAAATGGATTTGGAGCATGGAGACGATTATCTCGGGATTGCAAGATAACCAAACAAAACTTTTAGTGGATTTCTACTTATTTTATTAAATATCATCTCCACCAAACAGGACAAGCTTGCATCTGTTATAGTTTTGGAGAAAAATGTGTTCATTTCATGTATGCGCAAATGCCTTTGAAATGGCTTTAAAATGGATTTGGAGCATGGAGACGATTATCTCAGGATGGCAATATAAACAAACGAAACTTTTAGTAGATTTCTACTTATTTTATTAAATATTATCTCCACCAAACAGGACAAGCTTGCATCTGTTATAGTTTTGGAGAAAAATGTGTTCATTTCATGTATGCGCGAAATGCCTTAAAAATGGCTTTAAAATGGATTTGGAGCATGGAGACGATTATCTCGGGATTGCAAGATAACCAAACAAAACTTTTAGTGGATTTCTACTTATTTTATTAAATATCATCTCCACCAAACAGGACAAGCTTGCATCTGTTATAGTTTTAAAGAAAAATGTGTTCATTTCATTTATGCGCGAAATGCCTTAGAAATGGGTTTTAAGAGCATTTGAAGCATGGAGACGATTATCTCGAGATTGCAAGATAGCCAAACAAAACTTTTAGTGGATTTCTACTTATTTTATTAAATATCATCTCCACCAAACAGGACAAGCTTGCATCTGTTATAGTTTTGGAGAAAAATGTGTTCATTTCATGTATGCGCGAAATGCCTTAAAAATGGCTTTAAAATGGATTTGGAGCATGGAGACGATTATCTCGGGATTGCAAGATAACCAAACAAAACTTTTAGTGGATTTCTACTTATTTTATTAAATATCATCTCCACCAAACAGGACAAGCTTGCATCTGTTATAGTTTTGGAGAAAAATGTGTTCATTTCATGTATGCGCAAAATGCCTTTGAAATGGCTTTAAAATGGATTTGGAGCATGGAGACGATTATCTCAGGATGGCAATATAAACAAATGAAACTTTTAGTAGACTTCTACTTATTTTATTAAATATTATCTCCACCAAACAGGACAAGCTTGCATCTGTTATAGTTTTGGAGAAAAATGTGTTCATTTCATGTATGCGCGAAATGCCTTAAAAATGGCTTTAAAATGGATTTGGAGCATGGAGACGATTATCTCGGGATTGCAAGATAACCAAACAAAACTTTTAGTGGATTTCTACTTATTTTATTAAATATCATCTCCACCAAACAGGACAAGCTTGCATCTGGTATAGTTTTAAAGAAAAATGTGTTCATTTCATTTATGCGCGAAATGCCTTAGAAATGGGTTTTAAGAGCATTTGAAGCATGGAGACGATTATCTCGAGATTGCAAGATAACCAAACAAAACTTTTAGTGGATTTCTACTTATTTTATTAAATATCATCTCCACCAAACAGGACAAGCTTGCATCTGTTATAGTTTTGGAGAAAAATGTGTTCATTTCATGTAAGCGCGAAATGCCTTAAAAATGGCTTTAAAATGGATTTGGAGCATGGAGACGATTATCTCGGGATTGCAAGATAACCAAACAAAACTTTTAGTGGATTTCTACTTATTTTATTAAATATCATCTCCACCAAACAGGACAAGCTTGCATCTGTTATAGTTTTGGAGAAAAATGTGTTCATTTCATGTATGCGCAAAATGCCTTTGAAATGGCTTTAAAATGGATTTGGAGCATGGAGACGATTATCTCAGGATGGCAATATAAACAAACGAAACTTTTAGTAGATTTCTACTTATTTTATTAAATATTATCTCCACCAAACAGGACAAGCTTGCATCTGTTATAGTTTTGGAGAAAAATGTGTTCATTTCATGTATGCGCGAAATGCCTTAAAAATGGCTTTAAAATGGATTTGGAGCATGGAGACGATTATCTCGGGATTGCAAGATAACCAAACAAAACTTTTAGTGGATTTCTACTTATTTTATTAAATATCATCTCCACCAAACAGGACAAGCTTGCATCTGTTATAGTTTTAAAGAAAAATGTGTTCATTTCATTTATGCGCGAAATGCCTTAGAAATGGGTTTTAAGAGCATTTGAAGCATGGAGACGATTATCTCGAGATTGCAAGATAACCAAACAAAACTTTTAGTGGATTTCTACTTATTTTATTAAATATCATCTCCACCAAACAGGACAAGCTTGCATCTGTTATAGTTTTGGAGAAAAATGTGTTCATTTCATGTATGCGCGAAATGCCTTAAAAATGGCTTTAAAATGGATTTGGAGCATGGAGACGATTATCTCGGGATTGCAAGATAACCAAACAAAACTTTTAGTGGATTTCTACTTATTTTATTAAATATCATCTCCACCAAACAGGACAAGCTTGCATCTGTTATAGTTTTGGAGAAAAATGTGTTCATTTCATGTATGCGCAAAATGCCTTTGAAATGGCTTTAAAATGGATTTGGAGCATGGAGACGATTATCTCAGGATGGCAATATAAACAAACGAAACTTTTAGTAGATTTCTACTTATTTTATTAAATATTATCTCCACCAAACAGGACAAGCTTGCATCTGTTATAGTTTTGGAGAAAAATGTGTTCATTTCATGTATGCGCGAAATGCCTTAAAAATGGCTTTAAAATGGATTTGGAGCATGGAGACGATTATCTCGGGATTGCAAGATAACCAAACAAAACTTTTAGTGGATTTCTACTTATTTTATTAAATATCTCCACCAAACAGGACAAGCTTGCATCTGTTAAAGTTTAAAAGAAAAATGTGTTCATTTCATTTATGCGCGAAATGACTTAGAAATGGGTTTTAAGAGCATTTGAAGCATGGAGACGATTATCTCGAGATTGCAAGATAACCAAACAAAACTTTTAGTGGATTTCTACTTATTTTATTAAATATCATCTCCACCAAACAGGACAAGCTTGCATCTGTTATAGTTTTGGAGAAAAATGTGTTCATTTCATGTAAGCGCGAAATGCCTTAAAAATGGCTTTAAAATGGATTTGGAGCATGGAGACGATTATCTCGGGATTGCAAGATAACCAAACAAAACTTTTAGTGGATTTCTACTTATTTTATTAAATATCATCTCCACCAAACAGGACAAGCTTGCATCTGTTATAGTTTTGGAGAAAAATGTGTTCATTTCATGTATGCGCAAAATGCCTTTGAAATGGCTTTAAAATGGATTTGGAGCATGGAGACGATTATCTCAGGATGGCAATATAAACAAACGAAACTTTTAGTAGATTTCTACTTATTTTATTAAATATTATCTCCACCAAACAGGACAAGCTTGCATCTGTTATAGTTTTGGAGAAAAATGTGTTCATTTCATGTATGCGCGAAATGCCTTAAAAATGGCTTTAAAATGGATTTGGAGCATGGAGACGATTATCTCGGGATTGCAAGATAACCAAACAAAACTTTTAGTGGATTTCTACTTATTTTATTAAATATCATCTCCACCAAACAGGACAAGCTTGCATCTGTTATAGTTTTAAAGAAAAATGTGTTCATTTCATTTATGCGCGAAATGCCTTAGAAATGGGTTTTAAGAGCATTTGAAGCATGGAGACGATTATCTCGAGATTGCAAGATAACCAAACAAAACTTTTAGTGGATTTCTACTTATTTTATTAAATATCATCTCCACCAAACAGGACAAGCTTGCATCTGTTATAGTTTTGGAGAAAAATGTGTTCATTTCATGTATGCGCGAAATGCCTTAAAAATGGCTTTAAAAAGGATTTGGAGCATGGAGACGATTATCTCGGGATTGCAAGAAAACCAAACAAAACTTTTAGTGGATTTCTACTTATTTTATTAAATATCATCTCCACCAAACAGGACAAGCTTGCATCTGTTATAGTTTTGGAGAAAAATGTGTTCATTTCATGTATGCGCAAAATGCCTTTGAAATGGCTTTAAAATGGATTTGGAGCATGGAGACGATTATCTCAGGATGGCAATATAAACAAACGAAACTTTTAGTAGATTTCTACTTATTTTATTAAATATTATCTCCACCAAACAGGACAAGCTTGCATCTGTTATAGTTTTGGAGAAAAATGTGTTCATTTCATGTATGCGCGAAATGCCTTAAAAATGGCTTTAAAATGGATTTGGAGCATGGAGACGATTATCTCGGGATTGCAAGATAACCAAACAAAACTTTTAGTGGATTTCTACTTATTTTATTAAATATCATCTCCACCAAACAGGACAAGCTTGCATCTGTTATAGTTTTAAAGAAAAATGTGTTCATTTCATTTATGCGCGAAATGCCTTAGAAATGGGTTTTAAGAGCATTTGAAGCATGGAGACGATTATCTCGAGATTGCAAGATAACCAAACAAAACTTTTAGTGGATTTCTACTTATTTTATTAAATATCATCTCCACCAAACAGGACAAGCTTGCATCTGTTATAGTTTTGGAGAAAAATGTGTTCATTTCATGTATGCGCGAAATGCCTTAAAAATGGCTTTAAAATGGATTTGGAGCATGGAGACGATTATCTCGGGATTGCAAGATAACCAAACAAAACTTTTAGTGGATTTCTACTTATTTTATTAAATATCATCTCCACCAAACAGGACAAGCTTGCATCTGTTATAGTTTTGGAGAAAAATGTGTTCATTTCATGTATGCGCAAAATGCCTTTGAAATGGCTTTAAAATGGATTTGGAGCATGGAGACGATTATCTCAGGATGGCAATATGAACAAACGAAACTTTTAGTAGATTTCTACTTATTTTATTAAATATTATCTCCACCAAACAGGACAAGCTTGCATCTGTTATAGTTTTGGAGAAAAATGTGTTCATTTCATGTATGCGCGAAATGCCTTAAAAATGGCTTTAAAATGGATTTGGAGCATGGAGACGATTATCTCGGGATTGCAAGATAACCAAACAAAACTTTTAGTGGATTTCTACTTATTTTATTAAATATCATCTCCACCAAACAGGACAAGCTTGCATCTGTTATAGTTTTAAAGAAAAATGTGTTCATTTCATTTATGCGCGAAATGCCTTAGAAATGGGTTTTAAGAGCATTTGAAGCATGGAGACGATTATCTCGAGATTGCAAGATAACCAAACAAAACTTTTAGTGGATTTCTACTTATTTTATTAAATATCATCTCCACCAAACAGGACAAGCTTGCATCTGTTATAGTTTTGGAGAAAAATGTGTTCATTTCATGTATGCGCGAAATGCCTTAAAAATGGCTTTAAAATGGATTTGGAGCATGGAGACGATTATCTCGGGATTGCAAGATAACCAAACAAAACTTTTAGTGGATTTCTACTTATTTTATTAAATATCATCTCCACCAAACAGGACAAGCTTGCATCTGTTATAGTTTTGGAGAAAAATGTGTTCATTTCATTTATGCGCGAAATGCCTTAGAAATGGGTTTTAATAGCATTTGAAGCATGGAGACGATTATCTCGAGATTGCAAGATAACCAAACAAAACTTTTAGTGGATTTCTACTTATTTTATTAAATATCATCTCCACCAAACAGGACAAGCTTGCATCTGTTATAGTTTTGGAGAAAAATGTGTTCATGTATGCGCGAAATGCCTTAAAAATGGCTTTAAAATGGATTTGGAGCATGGAGACGATTATCTCGGGATTGCAAGATAACCAAACAAAACTTTTAGTGGATTTCTACTTATTTTATTAAATATCATCTCCATCAAACAGGACAAGCTTGCATCTGTTATAGTTTTGGAGAAAAATGTGTTCATTTCATGTATGCGCGAAATGCCTTAAAAATGGCTTTAAAATGGATTTGGAGCATGGAGACAATTATCTCGGGATTGCAAGATAACCAAACAAAACTTTTAGTGGATTTCTACTTATTTTATTAAATATCATCTCCACCAAACAGGACAAGCTTGCATCTGTTATAGTTTTGTAGAAAAATGTGTTCATTTCATGTATGCGCGAAATGCCTTAAAAATGGCTTTAAAATGGATTTGGAGCATGGAGACGATTATCTCGGGATTGCAAGATAACCAAACAAAACTTTTAGTGGATTTCTACTTATTTTATTAAATATCATCTCCACCAAACAGGACAAGCTTGCATCTGTTATAGTTTTGGAGAAAAATGTGTTCATTTCATGTATGCGCAAAATGCCTTTGAAATGGCTTTAAAATTGATTTGGAGCATGGAGACGATTATCTCAGGATGGCAATATAAACAAACGAAACTTTTAGTAGATTTCTACTTATTTTATTAAATATTATCTCCACCAAACAGAACAAGCTTGCATCTGTTATAGTTTTGGAGAAAAATGTGTTCATTTCATGTATGCGCGAAATGCCTTAAAAATGGCTTTAAAATGGATTTGGAGCATGGAGACGATTATCTCGGGATTGCAAGATAACCAAACAAAACTTTTAGTGGATTTCTACTTATTTTATTAAATATCATCTCCACCAAACAGGACAAGCTTGCATCTGTTATAGTTTTAAAGAAAAATGTGTTCATTTCATTTATGCGCGAAATGCCTTAGAAATGGGTTTTAAAAGCATTTGAAGCATGGAGACGATTATCTCGAGATTGCAAGATAACCAAACAAAACTTTTAGTGGATTTCTACTTATTTTATTAAATATCATCTCCACCAAACAGGACAAGCTTGCATCTGTTATAGTTTTGGAGAAAAATGTGTTCATTTCATGTATGCGCGAAATGCCTTAAAAATGGCTTTAAAATGGATTTGGAGCATGGAGACGATTATCTCGGGATTGCAAGATAACCAAACAAAACTTTTAGTGGATTTCTACTTATTTTATTAAATATCATCTCCACCAAACAGGACAAGCTTGCATCTGTTATAGTTTTGGAGAAAAATGTGTTCATTTCATGTATGCGCAAAATGCCTTTGAAATGGCTTTAAAATGGATTTGGAGCATGGAGACGATTATCTCAGGATGGCAATATAAACAAACGAAACTTTTAGTAGATTTCTACTTATTTTATTAAATATTATCTCCACCAAACAGGACAAGCTTGCATCTGTTATAGTTTTGGAGAAAAATGTGTTCATGTCATGTATGCGCGAAATGCCTTAAAAATGGCTTTAAAATGGATTTGGAGCATGGAGACGATTATCTCGGGATTGCAAGATAACCAAACAAAACTTTTAGTGGATTTCTACTTATTTTATTAAATATCATCTCCACCAAACAGGACAAGCTTGCATCTGTTATAGTTTTAAAGAAAAATGTGTTCATTTCATTTATGCGCGAAATGCCTTAGAAATGGGTTTTAAGAGCATTTGAAGCATGGAGACGATTATCTCGAGATTGCAAGATAACCAAACAAAACTTTTAGTGGATTTCTACTTATTTTATTAAATATCATCTCCACCAAACAGGACAAGCTTGCATGTGTTATAGTTTTGGAGAAAAATGTGTTCATTTCATGTATGCGCAAAATGCCTTTGAAATGGCTTTAAAATGGATTTGGAGCATGGAGACGATTATCTCAGGATGGCAATATAAACAAACGAAACTTTTAGTAGATTTCTACTTATTTTATTAAATATTATCTCCACCAAACAGGACAAGCTTGCATCTGTTATAGTTTTGGAGAAAAATGTGTTCATTTCATGTATGCGCGAAATGCCTTAAAAATGGCTTTAAAATGGATTTGGAGCATGGAGACGATTATCTCGGGATTGCAAGATAACCAAACAAAACTTTTAGTGGATTTCTACTTATTTTATTAAATATCATCTCCACCAAACAGGACAAGCTTGCATCTGTTATAGTTTTAGAGAAAAATGTGTTCATTTCATGTATGCGCGAAATGCCTTAAAAATGGCTTTAAAATGGATTTGGAGCATGGAGACGATTATCTCGGGATTGCAAGATAACCAAACAAAACTTTTAGTGGATTTCTACTTATTTTATTAAATATCATCTCCACCAAACAGGACAAGCTTGCATGTGTTATAGTTTTGGAGAAATATGTGTTCATTTTATGTATGCGCAAAATGCCTTTGAAATGGCTTTAAAATGGATTTGGAGCATGGAGACGATTATCTCAGGATGGCAATATAAACAAACGAAACTTTTAGTAGATTTCTACTTATTTTATTAAATATTATCTCCACCAAACAGGACAAGCTTGCATCTGTTATAGTTTTGGAGAAAAATGTGTTCATTTCATGTATGCGCGAATTGCCTTAAAAATGGCTTTAAAATGGATTTGGAGCATGGAGACGATTATCTCGGGATTGCAAGATAACCAAACAAAACTTTTAGTGGATTTCTACTTATTTTATTAAATATCATCTCCACCAAACAGGACAAGCTTGCATCTGTTATAGTTTTGGAGAAAAATGTGTTCATTTCATGTATGCGCGAAATGCCTTAATAATGGCTTTAAAATGGATTTGGAGCATGGAGACGATTATCTCGGGATTGCAAGATAACCAAACAAAACTTTTAGTGGATTTCTACTTATTTTATTAAATATCATCTCCACCAAACAGGACAAGCTTGCATCTGTTATAGTTTAGGAGAAAAATGTGTTCATTTCATGTATGCGCGAAATGCCTTAAAAATGGCTTTAAAATGGATTTGGAGCATGGAGACGATTATCTCGGGATTGCAAGATAACCAAACAAAACTTTTAGTGGATTTCTACTTATTTTATTAAATATCATCTCCACCAAACAGGACAAGCTTGCATCTGTTATAGTTTTGGAGAAAAATGTGTTCATTTCATGTATGCGCGAAATGCCTTAAAAATGGCTTTAAAATGGATTTGGAGCATGGAGACGATTATCTCGGGATTGCAAGATAACCAAACAAAACTTTTAGTGGATTTCTACTTATTTTATTAAATATCATCTCCACCAAACAGGACAAGCTTGCATCTGTTATAGTTTTGGAGAAAAATGTGTTCATTTCATGTATGCGCGAAATGCCTTAAAAATGGCTTTAAAATGGATTTGGAGCATGGAGACGATTATCTCGGGATTGCAAGATAACCAAACAAAACTTTTAGTGGATTTCTACTTATTTTATTAAATATCATCTCCACCAAACAGGACAAGCTTGCATCTGTTATAGTTTTGGAGAAAAATGTGTTCATTTCATGTATGCGCGAAATGCCTTAAAAATGGCTTTAAAATGGATTTGGAGCATGGAGACGATTATCTCGGGATTGCAAGATAACCAAACAAAACTTTTAGTGGATTTCTACTTATTTTATTAAATATCATCTCCACCAAACAGGACAAGCTTGCATCTGTTATAGTTTTGGAGAAAAATGTGTTCATTTCATGTATGCGCGAAATGCCTTAAAAATGGCTTTAAAATGGATTTGGAGCATGGAGACGATTATCTCGGGATTGCAAGATAACCAAACAAAACTTTTAGTGGATTTCTACTTATTTTATTAAATATCATCTCCACCAAACAGGACAAGCTTGCATGTGTTATAGTTTTGGAGAAAAATGTGTTCATTTCATGTATGCGCAAAATGCCTTTGAAATGGCTTTAAAATGGATTTGGAGCATGGAGACGATTATCTCAGGATGGCAATATAAACAAACGAAACTTTTAGTAGATTTCTACTTATTTTATTAAATATTAACTCCACCAAACAGGACAAGCTTGCATCTGTTATAGTTTTGGAGAAAAATGTGTTCATTTCATGTATGCGCGAAATGCCTTAAAAATGGCTTTAAAATGGATTTGGAGCATGGAGACGATTATCTCGGGATTGCAAGATAACCAAACAAAACTTTTAGTGGATTTCTACTTATTTTATTAAATATCATCTCCACCAAACAGGACAAGCTTGCATCTGTTATAGTTTTGGAGAAAAATGTGTTCATTTCATGTATGCGCGAAATGCCTTAAAACTGGCTTTAAAATGGATTTGGAGCATGGAGACGATTATCTCGGGATTGCAAGATAACCAAACAAAACTTTTAGTGGATTTCTACTTATTTTATTAAATATCATCTCCACCAAACAGGACAAGCTTGCATCTGTTATAGTTTTGGAGAAAAATGTGTTCATTTCATGTATGCGCGAAATGCCTTAAAATAGCTTTAAAATGGATTTGGAGCATGGAGACGATTATCTCGGGATTGCAAGATAACCAAACAAAACTTTTAGTGGATTTCTACTTATTTTATTAAATATCATCTCCACCAAACAGGACAAGCTTGCATGTGTTATAGTTTTGGAGAAAAATGTGTTCATTTCATGTATGCGCAAAATGCCTTTGAAATGGCTTTAAAATGGATTTGGAGCATGGAGACGATTATCTCAGGATGGCAATATAAACAAACGAAACTTTTAGTAGATTTCTACTTATTTTATTAAATATTATCTCCACCAAACAGGACAAGCTTGCATCTGTTATAGTTTTGGAGAAAAATGTGTTCAATTCATGTATGCGCGAAATGCCTTAAAAATAGCTTTAAAATGGATTTGGAGCATGGAGACGATTATCTCGGGATTGCAAGATAACCAAAAAAAATTTTTAGTGGATTTCTACTTATTTTATTAAATATCATCTCCACCAAACAGGACAAGCTTGCATCTGTTATAGTTTTGGAGAAAAATGTGTTCATTTCATGTATGCGCGAAATGCCTTAAAAATGGCTTTAAAATGGATTTGGAGCATGGAGACGATTATCTCGGGATTGCAAGATAACCAAACAAAACTTTTAGTGGATTTCTACTTATTTTATTAAATATCATCTCCACCAAACAGGACAAGCTTGCATCTGTTATAGTTTTGGAGAAAAATGTGTTCATTTCATGTATGCGCGAAATGCCTTAAAAATGGCTTTAAAATGGATTTGGAGCATGGAGACGATTATCTCGGGATTGCAAGATAACCAAACAAAACTTTTAGTGGATTTCTACTTATTTTATTAAATATCATCTCCACCAAACAGGACAAGCTTGCATGTGTTATAGTTTTGGAGAAAAATGTGTTCATTTCATGTATGCGCAAAATGCCTTTGAAATGGCTTTAAAATGGATTTGGAGCATGGAGACGATTATCTCGGGATTGCAAGATAACCAAACAAAACTTTTAGTGGATTTCTACATATTTTATTAAATATCATCTCCACCAAACAGGACAAGCTTGCATGTGTTATAGTTTTGGAGAAAAATGTGTTCATTTCATGTATGCGCAAAATGCCTTTGAAATGGCTTTAAAATGGATTTGGAGCATGGAGACGATTATCTCAGGATGGCAATATAAACAAACGAAACTTTTAGTAGATTTCTACTTATTTTATTAAATATTATCTCCACCAAACAGGACAAGCTTGCATCTGTTATAGTTTTGGAGAAAAATGTGTTCATTTCATGTATGCGCGAAATGCCTTAAAAATGGCTTTAAAATGGATTTGGAGCATGGAGACGATTATCTCGGGATTGCAAGATAACCAAACAAAACTTTTAGTGGATTTCTACTTATTTTATTAAATATCATCTCCACCAAACAGGACAAGCTTGCATCTGTTATAGTTTTGGAGAAAAATGTGTTCATTTCATGTATGCGCGAAATGCCTTAAAAATGGCTTTAAAATGGATTTGGAGCATGGAGACGATTATCTCGGGATTGCAAGATAACCAAACAAAACTTTTAGTGGATTTCTACTTACTTTATTAAATATCATCTCCACCAAACAGGACAAGCTTGCATCTGTTATAGTTTTGGAGAAAAATGTGTTCATTTCATGTATGCGCGAAATGCCTTAAAAATGGCTTTAAAATGGATTTGGAGCATGGAGACGATTATCTCGGGATTGCAAGATAACCAAACAAAACTTTTAGTGGATTTCTACTTATTTTATTAAATATCATCTCCACCAAACAGGACAAGCTTGCATCTGTTATAGTTTTGGAGAAAAATGTGTTCATTTCATGTATGCGCGAAATGCCTTAAAAATGGCTTTAAAATGGATTTGGAGCATGGAGACGATTATCTCGGGATTGCAAGATAACCAAACAAAACTTTTAGTGGATTTCTACTTATTTTATTAAATATCATCTCCACCAAACAGGACAAGCTTGCATCTGTTATAGTTTTGGAGAAAAATGTGTTCATTTCATGTATGCGCGAAATGCCTTAAAAATGGCTTTAAAATGGATTTGGAGCATGGAGACGATTATCTCGGGATTGCAAGATAACCAAACAAAACTTTTAGTGGATTTCTACTTATTTTATTAAATATCATCTCCACCAAACAGGACAAGCTTGCATCTGTTATAGTTTTGGAGAAAAATGTGTTCATTTCATGTATGCGCGAAATGCCTTAAAAATGGCTTTAAAATGGATTTGGAGCATGGAGACGATTATCTCGGGATTGCAAGATAACCAAACAAAACTTTTAGTGGATTTCTACTTATTTTATTAAATATCATCTCCACCAAACAGGACAAGCTTGCATCTGTTATAGTTTTGGAGAAAAATGTGTTCATTTCATGTATGCGCGAAATGCCTTAAAAATGGCTTTAAAATGGATTTGGAGCATGGAGACGATTATCTCGGGTTTTTCAAGATAACCAAACAAAACTTTTAGTGGATTTCTACTTATTTTATTAAATATCATCTCCACCAAACAGGACAAGCTTGCATCTGTTATAGTTTTGGAGAAAAATGTGTTCATTTCATGTATGCGCGAAATGCCTTAAAAATGGCTTTAAAATGGATTTGGAGCATGGAGACGATTATCTCGGGATTGCAAGATAACCAAACAAAACTTTTAGTGGATTTCTACTTATTTTATTAAATATCATCTCCACCAAACAGGACAAGCTTGCAGGTGTTATAGTTTTGGAGAAAAATGTGTTCATTTCATGTATGCGCAAAATGCCTTTGAAATGGCTTTAAAATGGATTTGGAGCATGGAGACGATTATCTCGGGATTGCAAGATAACCAAACAAAACTTTTAGTGGATTTCTACTTATTTTATTAAATATCATCTCCACCAAACAGGACAAGCTTGCATGTGTTATAGTTTTGGAGAAAAATGTGTTCATTTCATGTATGCGCAAAATGCCTTTGAAATGGCTTTAAAATGGATTTGGAGCATGGAGACGATTATCTCAGGATGGCAATATAAACAAACGAAACTTTTAGTAGATTTCTACTTATTTTATTAAATATTATCTCCACCAAACAGGACAAGCTTGCATCTGTTATAGTTTTGGAGAAAAATGTGTTCATTTCATGTATGCGCGAAATGCCTTAAAAATGGCTTTAAAATGGATTTGGAGCATGGAGACGATTATTTCGGGATTGCAAGATAACCAAACAAAACTTTTAGTGGATTTCTACTTATTTTATTAACTATCATCTCCACCAAACAGGACAAGCTTGCATCTGTTATAGTTTTGGAGAAAAATGTGTTCATTTCATGTATGCGCGAAATGCCTTAAAAATGGCTTTAAAATGGATTTGGAGCATGGAGACGATTATCTCGGGATTGCAAGATAACCAAACAAAACTTTTAGTGGATTTCTACTTATTTTATTAAATATCATCTCCACCAAACAGGACAAGCTTGCATCTGTTATAGTTTTGGAGAAAAATGTGTTCATTTCATGTATGCGCGAAATGCCTTAAAAATGGCTTTAAAATGGATTTGGAGCATGGAGACGATTATCTCGGGATTGCAAGATAACCAAACAAAACTTTTAGTGGATTTCTACTTATTTTATTAAATATCATCTCCACCAAACAGGACAAGCTTGCATCTGTTATAGTTTTGGAGAAAAATGTGTTCATTTCATGTATGCGCGAAATGCCTTAAAAATGGCTTTAAAATGGATTTGGAGCATGGAGACGATTATCTCGGGATTGCAAGATAACCAAACAAAACTTTTAGTGGATTTCTACTTATTTTATTAAATATCATCTCCACCAAACTGGACAAGCTTGCATCTGTTATAGTTTTGGAGAAAAATGTGTTCATTTCATGTATGCGCAAAATGCCTTAAAAATGGCTTTAAAATGGATTTGGAGCATGGAGACGATTATCTCGGGATTGCAAGATAACCAAACAAAACTTTTAGTGGATTTCTACTTATTTTATTAAATATCATCTCCACCAAACAGGACAAGCTTGCATCTGTTATAGTTTTGAAAAAAATGTGTTCATTTCATGTATGCGCGAAATGCCTTAAAAATGGCTTTAAAATGGATTTGGAGCATGGAGACGATTATCTCGGGATTGCAAGATAACCAAACAAAACTTTTAGTGGATTTCTACTTATTTTATTAAATATCATCTCCACCAAACAGGACAAGCTTGCATCTGTTATAGTTTTGGAGAAAAATGTGTTCATTTCATGTATGCGCGAAATGCCTTAAAAATGGCTTTAAAATGGATTTGGAGCATGGAGACGATTATCTCGGGATTGCAAGATAACCAAACAAAACTTTTAGTGGATTTCTACTTATTTTATTAAATATCATCTCCACCAAACAGGACAAGCTTGCATCTGTTATAGTTTTGGAGAAAAATGTGTTCATTTCATGTATGCGCGAAATGCCTTAAAAATGGCTTTAAAATGGATTTGGAGCATGGAGACGATTATCTCAAGATTGCAAGATAACCAAACAAAACTTTTAGTGGATTTCTACTTATTTTATTAAATATCATCTCCACCAAACAGGACAAGCTTGCATCTGTTATAGTTTTGGAGAAAAATGTGTTCATTTCATGTATGCGCGAAATGCCTTAAAAATGGCTTTAAAATGGATTTGGAGCATGGAGACGATTATCTCGGGATTGCAAGATAACCAAACAAAACTTTTAGTGGATTTCAACTTATTTTATTAAATATCATCTCCACCAAACAGGACAAGCTTGCATGTGTTATAGTTTTGGAGAAAAATGTGTTCATTTCATGTATGCGCAAAATGCCTTTGAAATGGCTTTAAAATGGATTTGGAGCATGGAGACGATTATCTCAGGATGGCAATATAAACAAACGAAACTTTTAGTAGATTTCTACTTATTTTATTAAATATTATCTCCACCAAACAGGACAAGCTTGCATCTGTTATAGTTTTGGAGAAAAATGTGTTCATTTCATGTATGCGCGAAATGCCTTAAAAATGGCTTTAAAATGGATTTGGAGCATGGAGACGATTATCTCGGGATTGCAAGATAACCAAACAAAACTTTTAGTGGATTTCTACTTATTTTATTAAATATCATCTCCACCAAACAGGACAAGCTTGCATCTGTTATAGTTTTGGAGAAAAATGTGTTCATTTCATGTATGCGCGAAATGCCTTAAAAATGGCTTTAAAATGGATTTGGAGCATGGAGACGATTATCTCGGGATTGCAATATAACCAAACAAAACTTTTAGTGGATTTCTACTTATTTTATTAAATATCATCTCCACCAAACAGGACAAGCTTGCATCTGTTATAGTTTTGGAGAAAAATGTGTTCATTTCATGTATGCGCGAAATGCCTTAAAAATGGCTTTAAAATGGATTTGGAGCATGGAGACGATTATCTCGGGATTGCAAGATAACCAAACAAAACTTTTAGTGGATTTCTACTTACTTTATTAAATATCATCTCCACCAAACAGGACAAGCTTGCATCTGTTATAGTTTTGGAGAAAAATGTGTTCATTTCATGTATGCGCGAAATGCCTTAAAAATGGCTTTAAAATGGATTTGGAGCATGGAGACGATTATCTCGGGATTGCAAGATAACCAAACAAAACTTTTAGTGGATTTCTACTTATTTTATTAAATATCATCTCCACCAAACAGGACAAGCTTGCATCTGTTATAGTTTTGGAGAAAAATGTGTTCATTTCATGTATGCGCGAAATGACTTAAAAATGGCTTTAAAATGGATTTGGAGCATGGAGACGATTATCTCGGGATTGCAAGATAACCAAACAAAACTTTTAGTGGATTTCTACTTATTTTATTAAATATCATCTCCACCAAACAGGACAAGCTTGCATCTGTTATAGTTTTGGAGAAAAATGTGTTCATTTCATGTATGCGCCAAATGCCTTAAAAATGGCTTTAAAATGGATTTGGAGCATGGAGACGATTATCTCGGGATTGCAAGATAACCAAACAAAACTTTTAGTGGATTTCTACTTATTTTATTAAATATCATCTCCACCAAACAGGACAAGCTTGCATCTGTTATAGTTTTGGAGAAAAATGTGTTCATTTCATGTATGCGCGAAATGCCTTAAAAATGGCTTTAAAATGGATTTGGAGCATGGAGACGATTATCTCGGGATTGCAAGATAACCAAACAAAACTTTTAGTGGATTTCTACTTATTTTATTAAATATCATCTCCACCAAACAGGACAAGCTTGCATGTGTTATAGTTTTGGAGAAAAATGTGTTCATTTCATGTATGCGCAAAATGCCTTTGAAATGGCTTTAAAATGGATTTGGAGCATGGAGACGATTATCTCGGGATTGCAAGATAACCAAACAAAACTTTTAGTGGATTTCTACTTATTTTATTAAATATCATCTCCACCAAACAGGACAAGCTTGCATGTGTTATAGTTTTGGAGAAAAATGTGTTCATTTCATGTATGCGCAAAATGCCTTTGAAATGGCTTTAAAATGGATTTAGAGCATGGAGACGATTATCTCAGGATGGCAATATAAACAAACGAAACTTTTAGTAGATTTCTACTTATTTTATTAAATATTATCTCCACCAAACAGGACAAGCTTGCATCTGTTATAGTTTTGGAGAAAAATGTGTTCATTTCATGTATGCGCGAAATGCCTTAAAAATGGCTTTAAAATGGATTTGGAGCATGGAGACGATTATCTCGGGATTGCAAGATAACCAAACAAAACTTTTAGTGGATTTCTACTTATTTTATTAAATATCATCTCCACCAAACAGGACAAGCTTGCATCTGTTATAGTTTTGGAGAAAAATGTGTTCATTTCATGTATGCGCGAAATGCCTTAAAAATGGCTTTAAAATGGATTTGGAGCATGGAGACGATTATCTCGGGATTGCAAGATAACCAAACAAAACTTTTAGTGGATTTCTACTTATTTTATTAAATATCATCTCCACCAAACAGGACAAGCTTGCATCTGTTATAGTTTTGGAGAAAAATGTGTTCATTTCATGTATGCGCGAAATGCCTTAAAAATGGCTTTAAAATGGATTTGGAGCATGGAGACGATTATCTCGGGATTGCAAGATAACCAAACAAAACTTTTAGTGGATTTCTACTTATTTTATTAAATATCATCTCCACCAAACAGGACAAGCTTGCATGTGTTATAGTTTTGGAGAAAAATGTGTTCATTTCATGTATGCGCAAAATGCCTTTGAAATGGCTTTAAAATGGATTTGGAGCATGGAGACGATTATCTCGGGATTGCAAGATAACCAAACAAAACTTTTAGTGGATTTCTACTTATTTTATTAAATATCATCTCCACCAAACAGGACAAGCTTGCATGTGTTATAGTTTTGGAGAAAAATGTGTTCATTTCATGTATGCGCAAAATGCCTTTGAAATGGCTTTAAAATGGATTTGGAGCATGGAGACGATTATCTCAGGATGGCAATATAAACAAACGAAACTTTTAGTAGATTTCTACTTATTTTATTAAATATTATCTCCACCAAACAGGACAAGCTTGCATCTGTTATAGTTTTGGAGAAAAATGTGTTCATTTCATGTATGCGCGAAATGCCTTAAAAATGGCTTTAAAATGGATTTGGAGCATGGAGACGATTATCTCGGGATTGCAAGATAACCAAACAAAACTTTTAGTGGATTTCTACTTATTTTATTAAATATCATCTCCACCAAACAGGACAAGCTTGCATCTGTTATAGTTTTGGAGAAAAATGTGTTCATTTCATGTATGCGCGAAATGCCTTAAAAATGGCTTTAAAATGGATTTGGAGCATGGAGACGATTATCTCGGGATTGCAAGATAACCAAACAAAACTTTTAGTGGATTTCTACTTATTTTATTAAATATCATCTCCACCAAACAGGACAAGCTTGCATCTGTTATAGTTTTGGAGAAAAATGTGTTCATTTCATGTATGCGCGAAATGCCTTAAAAATGGCTTTAAAATGGATTTGGAGCATGGAGACGATTATCTCGGGATTGCAAGATAACCAAACAAAACTTTTAGTGGATTTCTACTTATTTTATTAAATATCATCTCCACCAAACAGGACAAGCTTGCATCTGTTATAGTTTTGGAGAAAAATGTGTTCATTTCATGTATGCGCGAAATGCCTTAAAAATGGCTTTAAAATGGATTTGGAGCATGGAGACGATTATCTCGGGATTGCAAGATAACCAAACAAAACTTTTAGTGGATTTCTACTTATTTTATTAAATATCATCTCCACCAAACTGGACAAGCTTGCATCTGTTATAGTTTTGGAGAAAAATGTGTTCATTTCATGTATGCGCGAAATGCCTTAAAAATGGCTTTAAAATGGATTTGGAGCATGGAGACGATTATCTCGGGATTGCAAGATAACCAAACAAAACTTTTAGTGGATTTCTACTTATTTTATTAAATATCATCTCCACCAAACAGGAAAAGCTTGCATCTGTTATAGTTTTGAAAAAAATGTGTTCATTTCATGTATGCGCGAAATGCCTTAAAAATGGCTTTAAAATGGATTTGGAGCATGGAGACGATTATCTCGGGATTGCAAGATAACCAAACAAAACTTTTAGTGGATTTCTACTTATTTTATTAAATATCATCTCCACCAAACAGGACAAGCTTGCATCTGTTATAGTTTTGGAGAAAAATGTGTTCATTTCATGTATGCGCGAAATGCCTTAAAAATGGCTTTAAAATGGATTTGGAGCATGGAGACGATTATCTCGGGATTGCAAGATAACCAAACAAAACTTTTAGTGGATTTCTACTTATTTTATTAAATATCATCTCCACCAAACAGGACAAGCTTGCATCTGTTATAGTTTTGGAGAAAAATGTGTTCATTTCATGTATGCGCGAAATGCCTTAAAAATGGCTTTAAAATGGATTTGGAGCATGGAGACGATTATCTCGGGATTGCAAGATAACCAAACAAAACTTTTAGTGGATTTCTACTTATTTTATTAAATATCATCTCCACCAAACAGGACAAGCTTGCATCTGTTATAGTTTTGGAGAAAAATGTGTTCATTTCATGTATGCGCGAAATGCCTTAAAAATGGCTTTAAAATGGATTTGGAGCATGGAGACGATTATCTCGGGATTGCAAGATAACCAAACAAAACTTTTAGTGGATTTCAACTTATTTTATTAAATATCATCTCCACCAAACAGGACAAGCTTGCATGTGTTATAGTTTTGGAGAAAAATGTGTTCATTTCATGTATGCGCAAAATGCCTTTGAAATGGCTTTAAAATGGATTTGGAGCATGGAGACGATTATCTCAGGATGGCAATATAAACAAACGAAACTTTTAGTAGATTTCTACTTATTTTATTAAATATTATCTCCACCAAACAGGACAAGCTTGCATCTGTTATAGTTTTGGAGAAAAATGTGTTCATTTCATGTATGCGCGAAATGCCTTAAAAATGGCTTTAAAATGGATTTGGAGCATGGAGACGATTATCTCGGGATTGCAAGATAACCAAACAAAACTTTTAGTGGATTTCTACTTATTTTATTAAATATCATCTCCACCAAACAGGAAAAGCTTGCATCTGTTATAGTTTTGAAAAAAATGTGTTCATTTCATGTATGCGCGAAATGCCTTAAAAATGGCTTTAAAATGGATTTGGAGCATGGAGACGATTATCTCGGGATTGCAAGATAACCAAACAAAACTTTTAGTGGATTTCTACTTATTTTATTAAATATCATCTCCACCAAACAGGACAAGCTTGCATCTGTTATAGTTTTGGAGAAAAATGTGTTCATTTCATGTATGCGCGAAATGCCTTAAAAATGGCTTTAAAATGGATTTGGAGCATGGAGACGATTATCTCGGGATTGCAAGATAAACAAACAAAACTTTTAGTGGATTTCTACTTATTTTATTAAATATCATCTCCACCAAACAGGACAAGCTTGCATCTGTTATAGTTTTGGAGAAAAATGTGTTCATTTCATGTATGCGCGAAATGCCTTAAAAATGGCTTTAAAATGGATTTGGAGCATGGAGACGATTATCTCGGGATTGCAAGATAACCAAACAAAACTTTTAGTGGATTTCTACTTATTTTATTAAATATCATCTCCACCAAACAGGACAAGCTTGCATCTGTTATAGTTTTGGAGAAAAATGTGTTCATTTCATGTATGCGCGAAATGCCTTAAAAATGGCTTTAAAATGGATTTGGAGCATGGAGACGATTATCTCGGGTTTGCAAGATAACCAAACAAAACTTTTAGTGGATTTCAACTTATTTTATTAAATATCATCTCCACCAAACAGGACAAGCTTGCATGTGTTATAGTTTTGGAGAAAAATGTGTTCATTTCATGTATGCGCAAAATGCCTTTGAAATGGCTTTAAAATGGATTTGGAGCATGGAGACGATTATCTCAGGATGGCAATATAAACAAACGAAACTTTTAGTAGATTTCTACTTATTTTATTAAATATTATCTCCACCAAACAGGACAAGCTTGCATCTGTTATAGTTTTGGAGAAAAATGTGTTCATTTCATGTATGCGCGAAATGCCTTAAAAATGGCTTTAAAATGGATTTGGAGCATGGAGACGATTATCTCGGGATTGCAAGATAACCAAACAAAACTTTTAGTGGATTTCTACTTATTTTATTAAATATCATCTCCACCAAACAGGACAAGCTTGCATCTGTTATAGTTTTGGAGAAAAATGTGTTCATTTCATGTATGCGCGAAATGCCTTAAAAATGGCTTTAAAATGGATTTGGAGCATGGAGACGATTATCTCGGGATTGCAATATAACCAAACAAAACTTTTAGTGGATTTCTACTTATTTTATTAAATATCATCTCCACCAAACAGGACAAGCTTGCATCTGTTATAGTTTTGGAGAAAAATGTGTTCATTTCATGTATGCGCGAAATGCCTTAAAAATGGCTTTAAAATGGATTTGGAGCATGGAGACGATTATCTCGGGATTGCAAGATAACCAAACAAAACTTTTAGTGGATTTCTACTTACTTTATTAAATATCATCTCCACCAAACAGGACAAGCTTGCATCTGTTATAGTTTTGGAGAAAAATGTGTTCATTTCATGTATGCGCGAAATGCCTTAAAAATGGCTTTAAAATGGATTTGGAGCATGGAGACGATTATCTCGGGATTGCAAGATAACCAAACAAAACTTTTAGTGGATTTCTACTTATTTTATTAAATATCATCTCCACCAAACAGGACAAGCTTGCATCTGTTATAGTTTTGGAGAAAAATGTGTTCATTTCATGTATGCGCGAAATGACTTAAAAATGGCTTTAAAATGGATTTGGAGCATGGAGACGATTATCTCGGGATTGCAAGATAACCAAACAAAACTTTTAGTGGATTTCTACTTATTTTATTAAATATCATCTCCACCAAACAGGACAAGCTTGCATCTGTTATAGTTTTGGAGAAAAATGTGTTCATTTCATGTATGCGCGAAATGCCTTAAAAATGGCTTTAAAATGGATTTGGAGCATGGAGACGATTATCTCGGGATTGCAAGATAACCAAACAAAACTTTTAGTGGATTTCTACTTATTTTATTAAATATCATCTCCACCAAACAGGACAAGCTTGCATCTGTTATAGTTTTGGAGAAAAATGTGTTCATTTCATGTATGCGCGAAATGCCTTAAAAATGGCTTTAAAATGGATTTGGAGCATGGAGACGATTATCTCGGGATTGCAAGATAACCAAACAAAACTTTTAGTGGATTTCTACTTATTTTATTAAATATCATCTCCACCAAACAGGACAAGCTTGCATCTGTTATAGTTTTGGAGAAAAATGTGTTCATTTCATGTATGCGTGAAATGCCTTAAAAATGGCTTTAAAATGGATTTGGAGCATGGAGACGATTATCTCGGGATTGCAAGATAACCAAACAAAACTTTTAGTGGATTTCTACTTATTTTATTAAATATCATCTCCACCAAACAGGACAAGCTTGCATGTGTTATAGTTTTGGAGAAAAATGTGTTCATTTCATGTATGCGCAAAATGCCTTTGAAATGGCTTTAAAATGGATTTGGAGCATGGAGACGATTATCTCGGGATTGCAAGATAACCAAACAAAACTTTTAGTGGATTTCTACTTATTTTATTAAATATCATCTCCACCAAACAGGACAAACTTGCATGTGTTATAGTTTTGGAGAAAAATGTGTTCATTTCATGTATGCGCAAAATGCCTTTGAAATGGCTTTAAAATGGATTTGGAGCATGGAGACGATTATCTCAGGATGGCAATATAAACAAACGAAACTTTTAGTAGATTTCTACTTATTTTATTAAATATTATC